>NW_012267288.1:9920977-9936916 GCF_000151885.1 Dipodomys ordii | reverse complement strand
CTCGCCTTGAGCTGAAGAGCTGAGGGACAGCGCCCAGGCCCAGAGTTCAAGTCCCACAACCGACAAAAAAACAAAAAAAAAAGAAAATAAACTGCCAGTGAGTACTACAAGAATTTCAACATTATTATTGATAATATTTCTGTTAATAGACCAGCCATCATAAAAATAAATCACAATGATCTTTGTAGTATAGTGGCCCCATCAAATGCCTTATAATAAACCCCAAAAATGGTAAGTCTAATATTGTTCAAGAAAAGGATTATTTATAGCTATAGCTAAATTAACAATCACAAAATAAATTCATGCAGGATTATATGGGTAAAAATTTACCATGTATCAAAGTGGGGAGACATACATGAAAGAGACAAATCAGGAAGAAGAGAGGGCTCGGTAAAGAAGCAGGAAGAGCGGGAGTGATATATCCCCAAACCCAGAAATACTGAAGGCCACAGAAGCTGCAAGAGACCAGGGAAAGAATGCCTGAAAAGGAAGAAGAGTCTTTTCAATATCCTGATCTCAGGCTTCTGGAGTCTAGAACGATTATGGAATACATTTCTGCTATTTTAAGGCACCAAGGTTCTGCTAAGTTGTTACAGCAGCCTTAGAAAACAAACACTACATTTTCTCTTTTTATGCCTTTCCATTAATTCAAAGATTATAATAATCTACATAATTTCACTTTCTGGGCACTCTGTGCATGTCAGAGACAGTGACAGTTTCTCCTCACTATTTTCTCCTTATTTAATCTGTTAATATAGTTTTATTAACTCACATTGATGATAAAGAAAGTTAGAATTAGGAATCAATTCCCATTCAATCTGCTTTTACTCCAGGACCTACCATTAAAAGTATCACGGAAGAATGGAGACAATTGGTTATGTAAGTTCTGTTTGGCTTACATGTACTCTATGTTTCTGAAAAGAAGACAAATGATAGGGAGACAGCAGACAAGGTGGGAAGATATCTCCTATTCTACATATAGAACATAGAACATAGATTGCTTTAAAAATTTCAAATCATGCTTACATATTATCTATTTAAAAATAAATCAAAAAAGGAAAGCATCAGTTGCCTGAATGAAATTTTAAAAATCATCCCCAAATGGCTACAAGAAATTAATAAAAATACTTTAAAATTATGGTAGAGTAGATTTAAGAATATAAATCAAACAATATCAGGTTTAGAAAATATGTGAAAAGTTATTAGATTGATTAATAATGAAGTGTTTTGCCCAAATAATAGTCAGCCTATTGCTCTAAAGCAGTGTAGTTTTCTTCCTACTCCAGACAAACATCTACTTCACCAATCAAAATAGGCTAAGAGTGGACAAAGGAAGCTAAACTTTCCACTGTTCAGCAGCAAGTCTTTCCTTTAGATACTTCTCTGCTTTCCTTTTGAAAGTTATTGAAAGTTTGATAATATAGCCAATGACAGTAGAAACACTAGATGTCTCAAAACACAGATCATGCAAACATTACTGAAGGTGCTATAGATTCTTATTCTGGGGATGTTATTTACGAAAATGAAAGTGATTTTCTTTTTTTGATCATTTTAACCTAGTAAGTAAAATAGGAAAGTATGTAGAACCTCTCATCAGTAATCATGAACTTGTAAGACTAAAATTTTAGAGCTTTGCATCATAACCTTTTTAAGTTTCACAAAAGTGCCAAATGGGATTGTCATTGTTATATTACATTTGTAAGACACTTCTATATGTCACTCTTCTTTCATGAAAAATATTTTCCTTCATAATTTTCAAAGAATGAGAAAACCCTTTTTAATCAAAACAGTGACTTTTAATTTTAATCAACAGTTTATTACCAATTAAGATTGTATCCAATCTTTATAAGTACTCAAGATGCCAATAGAAGTTGTTGGTTCAGCATTCCCAGAGACATGTACAAACCCCAAAAGATAATTGTGTAGATTAGAGTGAATACCAATAAAATGTAGGTCAAGCTCAATAACTTTCAAACAGCAGCCACAGTGCATACTAAAGGCACCAAGCATGAACAAGATGTTTTGATGAAGCCAAAACCAATTCAGGGCCTTCTGAGGGTGAACTATTTCCATATGCTGACTTTGGTGTGACTTTGCTTTTTTGTTACTTCTACACATAATTTTTATGGCACTACTTTCAACAGAGTTTAAAATGATAAAGAGATTTCTAGTAATTAATTTCTATTAAGTTATCTTGTTATGACTTACTTAAATGAACCAAAAAAGACAGAAACTGATTGGGAGAGAAAATTGTGGTCGGTAAAGATATATCTAAGTCAATCCCTCAAATAACCAAGATGTCAATATTAGAAATCATAAGAGCAAAATCAACTACTACATTGACCCTATACGATACAAGTCCTTTCTTATAGAAACTTCATTTGTCTGGTTCATCACATCTAATTCAAGGAAGCAGGGAGGATATGATTTTTTAAAGATGTCAAAGGCTTTAGGAATTCTCTCTCTCTCATGGCTTATTCCTTAATTGCATTCTAGCAAGAAAAATAAAATCTCTGAAAAGGGTTTACAGTGTACACAATATTCTTCTCCAATCCAAGTTAGTGATTGATTGAAAAATGACTAAGAGTACTTTTTCTGATCTAAAGTATTAAAGATGATAGGGACACTATTGACTATAGATTGTGTTCAAATTTTAACAGTTTTCCGTAAAATGATCTCTTTTGCTTTGGAAATCGTAACTGTGATTTAAAATAATTCATTGAATAGGCAGTTACATGAGATATAAGAAGAGACAGAAACTAGAACTACTAACTTCTTAAATAAGACAATCAGGAAGTTTTTTTTCAAGAAGATTCCAGACTCCTTTTTCTTAGCTATATTCTAGAAATGTTGAAGAATATTCAAAAAGATTCTTTTTGAAACTTCTATGTAAAGTGAGTCTTCTTTAACATATTTTGTATGTATTACATGTTATTTAACATCACCTTGGCTGAATCTTGATATGCAGTACCAAAGATGCACAAAAAATATAAACACCATGTTGTCAGTTCTTTACCTTGTGGATGGTAGGCTCAGCTCTATCTGGTGAGGTTTCTTTCTTCTTCTTCCCCTCTCTCTTCTCCTGTCCCCTTCCCTCTCTCCCTCTTCCTCCTCTTCCTCCCCCAGTTCCTCATCCTCCTCTTCCTTCTTCTAGGTTGGTTGTGGGACTTGAACTCAGGGCCTGGGTGCTGTTCCTGAGCTCTTTTTGTTCAAGGCTAGTACTCTTCCACTTTAAGCCATAGTCCTACTTCTGGTTTTCTTCTGGCTAGAGATAAGAGTCACCTGGTTTTCTCTTTCTGTATCCTTTGTCTTGTATATAAGTTTATCTGATTTGGGGAGGGGAAGTGGTAGCACAGAAATGATGCCACTAGTGGTAAAACAATTCAGCAGTGATACTCCCTGGACACTATATTGGAAATGAACTTTACAACCTGGGGGAGGCAGGAAGGGAAAAAGTGGAGAAAATGAGGGTTGGTTACCCCTTCTGTTCAAAAAGAAATTACTCATTACCTGACTTATGTAACTGTAAGTCCTCTGTGCATCACCTTTACAATAAAATTTAAATTTAAAAAATAAAAACATGAAATAAAAATAAGAGTTTTCTACCCAAGCTGGTATTGAACCACTATCCTCAGCTCTCAGCCTCCTGAGTGGCTAAGATTACAGGTGTGAGCCATCTGATGAGGTTTGCTAAGGCTGCACATCTCCAAGTGTCTTGTTCTGGTAGCAGAGTACAAAGCACAGGCTCCTACATGACATGCTCATCTTCTCAGAGCAAAATTCCTCCAATGCATCACATCAAAGCCCAAGATAATTTGCCACCAAGACCACTGAGCATCCTTCACTATTCTTCTATTATATTATTTTATATCTAATCAACCAAGAAAGGCCATGTTCTTTTATTTAGCTTACTTTCTGTTTGAAAAAGTTTCACTGTCAATGGCAGTTGAGAATTCTACAAAACCAGGCGGAAAGAAATACCTGATATAACACCCTTCTCATTTCTTTTTCTTTTTCTTTTTCTTTTTTTCCCTCTCTCTTTTTTATTGTTATTGGAAAGATGATGTATGGAGGGGTTACAGTTAGGTAAGTCAGGTAACGAGTAGAATTCTTTTTGAATAGTGTCACCCCTTCCCTCACATTCTCCCACATTTTCCTTTCCACCACCCCACCACCTCCGTCAAGGAGATACCCCTCAACGGACTAAGGGATCAAGAAAATGTGGCATATACACACAACGAGATTGTACTCATCCAACAGAAAGAATGATATGGTACCATTTGTATGGTAATGGAAAGACTTGGAAAAAATTACATTAAGTGAGACAAGCCAGAATCAAAGAAACATAGGTTGCATGGTTTTCCTCATTTGTCATAACTAGAATGTGCCTATAAATCTATGAGTAAACACAAGGGATATTAAAAGACAATTACACTTGGACAAATTATACAGGACTCTAGACATTTACAGTGAGACAAAAGGAAGATATTCTTAGGAGAGAATCATAAAGGCTCAATAGCTATGTTCATATGCTCATATAAAATCGTATTTATTGAAATGAATTCCAAGAAATGGGAATAGGAGATTTTTTTAAAATTTTTGTTCCTGTTTTGTTTTCTAGACCTTTGTCTTGTTTGTAAGTTTATCTGTTTGTGGGAAAGGTAAAGGGGGGGGGATAGAAATGGTTGAACAAAGAGTGAACATACATAGCAGTAACACTCACTAGACAATACATTGAAAATGAACTTTCTTCCTTCTTGCCTTTCTTTCTTTCTTTCTTCCTTCCTTCATTCTTCTTTGTGGTGCAGTTCCTGGAGATTGAACTCAGGTCCTGGGTGCTGTCTCTAAGCTTTTTTGCTCAAGGATAGTATTCTACTACTTGAGCCACAGTTCCACATCTGCTTTTTCATAGTTAGAGGCAAGAATCTCATAGACTTTCTTGCCTAGGCTGATTATGAACCAGTCCTCAGATCTCAGCATTGTAAGGAGCTAGCATATGAGCTACTGGAACCTGACCCCTTACTTATTTATTTTTCTGTTACGGTAACAGAATGCTGGCAACTGGGCCAGGATTACATCACATGTTCATCTATTCAGACATACTGGGTCTCAGAATAACAAACTACCCATGGCATACCCCAAAGCACATTATGTTGGCATCTATGTAAAAACTGGAAATTGCTCTGACACAGGAAGATGGAGTATCTGTTTTAATAATTCTTCAGAGTTAATGGAATTAGTCAGAAATTACTATTTTCTCCTGCAGTGTCCTGTCTTGTGTTAGCAGACTACAAAGCACTGCTGGTACTTGGGGCAAACTACAGGTTTGGCTCATTAGCTAGAAAACAAAAACAAACTTGAAACACAATATTAACAGCTACCATTTCTTTTCAGTAAAATAAGAAAAAATTCCAGTCCATTGGTGTTGTCCACCACTCCAATACAACATCACAGTTACTAAATACTATGACAATAATGATCTACTGTGTTTTGAAAAGATAACTATTAAAAATTAGAAATAACTGTTACCTACTTAAGTGGTTGTTGATAGCCTAGTGCTTGAGAAAGAGTGTATGTAATAATCTTTGTGAACTCTATAGAAGTATATACATATTATACATTGATGTAATTCTACTCCTTTGAATTGTCCATAGGTCAATGCATACAAAAAAACCTGTTGGTCAAAATGTGTTTAATCTGAAGGATCTTAGTAAAACTAAGTGAACAGATATTCAATCATATTTAAATAAACCTTGTATTTTCATACAAGACACAAAGATCACCAATTAATTTGGATATTGCTATATAGAAAGGACTTTTTTGAGCCTTCTAAATCCACTTGACATAACTACTCCCCCAAGAACAAACTTTAAAAATTAACTTGTTCAAAACCTACTACTACCCCAAGAACAAACTTTAAAAATTAACTTGTTCAAAACCTAAGATAGATGTTTAAATCTTTAAACTATTATTGTACTTGATTTATCTAATATCATCACTTTGTTTAATGCAGGATGTAGAAGTATGAAAAATTCTTCCAAATCCACTGTAAGAATATGAGGCTG
Source organism: Dipodomys ordii (assembly GCF_000151885.1). Lineage (NCBI taxonomy): Eukaryota > Metazoa > Chordata > Mammalia > Rodentia > Heteromyidae > Dipodomys > Dipodomys ordii. The sequence goes on along the minus strand of NW_012267288.1, from coordinate 9,930,851 downwards.
TCCAATAGTTTCAAATGTCTTGCAGGAATAGACTGTTTGTCTTCATGCTAAATTCTAGATAACTGGAGTAGGTATTTAAAAGTATTTCACAATTTCAAATTTCTGCCTGGGAGGAAACATATCTGGGGCAGTTGCTATGGTGACCAGGCCCATTTCCAGGACTATAAGAAGGCAATTAACCCCAAATTTCTTACCAGTGACTTTTTCAATTTCAGTTTTTACTATTATAAAAAGAATAGTGTGTTATTTATTAATAATAAACTTTTAGTAATAAATAATGAATCCAATGGCATGCCAACGGTTAGAGGTTCACGCCTGTAAAAAAAATCCTACCTACTCAGGAGGCTGAGATTGAAGAATAAAGGTCTGAAGCCAGCATGGGCAGAAAAAATCCTCAAGATTCTCAGCTCCAATTAATTAGCATCAAGCTGGAAGTAGGAAGTGTCCTGCGAGTGGTAGAATGCTAGCAGTGATTACAAAAATCATGTGAGAGGGCCTACATGAAAAAAAAATCTACCAGCATGAAAAAATTCAATTATGTTATTAATTTTATTTTCAAGGATAAGTAATTCTTTTACTAGTACTTCCATTGCTTGACCATAATGACATGAATAAAAGAAAATTGATTGTTAAAAAGCAACATTTGAGCCTGGGGATATTGGCTCATGCCTGTAATCCTAGCTGCTCAGGAGGCTGAGATCTAAAGATTATGGTTCAAAGCCAGCCCTGACAGGAAAGTCCATGATACTCTATCTCCAGCAAACTGCTCAGAAAAGGCCCAAAGTGGCACTGTGGTTCAAGAGGGAGAGTGCTACCCTTGAGCCAAAGAATCTCAGGGATAGTGCCAAGGCCCTGAGTTCAAGCCCCAGGACTGGAACAAACACACACAAAAAAGCATAGTTTAAAGAATTAAAAAAAACACTTGAGTCACTTACCTAACATATTAATTTTCTATATAAAGACAAAATATATATGCACTTAATATCATTAAACTGATGAGAATGAGAAAAAGTGAACTTTTAATGAAAAAGAAAACAGAAAGAAAACTGTTAAGAGACTAAAACCTGAATTTTTTGAATATAGTAGATTTTACCTGAAAGGAGTCTTTATTATACACACACTTACAGAGACAGACAGATGGACAGAGATACACATACATATATAATTTTAAGAATTTCATCCTTTTCATTATTAGGGCAACAAAAAGAACCTCACTAAAGCTACTATGTTTAAATACTATTTTACAGAAAATATGGGCTGTCAAACATTCTTTATATATAAATATTTTGGTCACAGTCATAATTGGTTAGTAACTGAAATACATTCCATTGTTAATTTACCTAAATTGTGACTCAAAGCTGTGATATATCAAATTAGAACATTGCAGTTATCTTTTTGAATTTCATTTTGTTATCTTTAAATAGTTGTCCACAGGAGTTACCATTCAACAAAGTAGTTTGTAAATGCATTGCATCTTGATAATGCCACCACTTTCAATATTCTCATCCATTCTTTCATCCTTTCTTTCACTTAATTTTGTAGGATATACATTGAATTCTTGTCCATATTCTCCCTACTCTATGTTTAATTGTCACCCCTTATTTAAGCCTACATTGAAACTAATTTCTCAGAACATGAAAGGAAGTGCAGTATAACAGACACATGAAGAAATGTTCAATATCTCTGGCCATAAAAGAAATGCAACTCAAAACAGTATTAAGATTCCACCTCACCCCAGTTAGAATGGCCATTTTCAAGAATGCTAACAATAACAAATGCTGTTAGGGAGGTGGCCAATTCTCACACTGTTGGTGAGAATGTAAACTTACTCAACCACTCTAGAAAGCAGTTTTGGAGGTTCCTCAAAAGACTACACATACAGCTTTCCTATGACCTAGCAATTCCACTCCTGGGCATTTACCCAATAGACCACAAACAAGCCCACACTAAAGATACTAGCACCACTGTGTTCATTGCAGCATTGTTTATCAGAGCCAAGATTTGGACTTAAGTCAAATGCCCCTCAATGCATGAATGGATCTAGAAAATGTGGTATATATACACAGTGGAACTGTATTCATCCATCAGGAAGACTGATGTACCATTCACAAGGAAATAGAAAGACTTGGAAAAAATTACATGAAATAAAGTAAGCCAGACTCAAAGAAACATAGGTTGCATAGTTTCATGCATTTGTTGTAACTAGAATGTGCCCATACATGTACAAGTAAACACACTAGATGGTAAAAGAAAAATACACTGAGACATGATAAATTATACAGGTCCCTAGACAGTGAGACCAAAGGAGTTGGTCATAAAGGTGCAATAGCTATGTGCCTCTGATCACATAAAATAGTATTTATCAAAATGAACTCCAGGAAATGGAAACAAGAGGTTTTATTTTTTCTTTGTTGATGTCTTTGTTTTCTTTTCCTCTTGTTTGTTATCTGTCTTTGGGAGGGTAAATGGAAGAAGGGGACAGAAATGGAGGGACAAAGGGTGAACAAATGTAATGATGGTACTTATTAGACTCTATGTTGAAATGAACTATACAACTTCTAGGTAGGGATGGAGGGGGAAAAACTGGGAGTGAGGGAAGGAGTGAAATTGTTTAAAAAGAAATGTACTCATTATCTGACTTACACAGCTGTAACTCCTCTGTATATCACCTTTACAATAACAACTCAGCAGGTCACACTCACTCTCTCTCAGTATAGCCCTCTACCTCTGTGGGAGGAGCTACTGGCTTCCCTTTCTCACAGGATTGTAATGTTCAGTATCCCCATCACTAGGTGGCAAGTTTAGCAGATGAAGTAAAATGTGTGACAAAGGAACAATTCTTAATGTTACTGAAGTGTGGATCATCATCTCAAACATTCTTCCCTACTTTCTGATTTCACCTGCATCACCACTTTGAATAGCCAGCCTGGAGCAGCAGGAAGCCAGGTTTTTGCCATTGAGAATGTAGACAGCATGGCTTCTCTCTTCCCTGATGTTCCTTCAATTCTCTTTTAAAGCAAACTTGAGAAGAGATTTCTGGTTAAATTGTTTGCATTTCCAGAGATAGATAAAAGGTTGTGGTTAGAGATCAGGTTTTATTTCTTTTTTATTACTCACAAGAAGATCTCTGAAGGTTCCAATTCCAAAAAAGTCCTAGAAATGGCATGCAGGGGTCCCATCCCCCAGCAAGTCTCAGAGTCCTCTTAGTTGCAGATACCAGATTTATCTGACACTTCTGTTACTATGGAGAACTGGATAGACTTGTTTTATCTCAAATATTGGATATCACACAAATAAATAACAACTAATAATGTTCTTACTGGGGAATAAGATTTTCACATTAGAGGAAAATATGTAGATAATGGTTGGACAATTTAATTTTTATCACATTTTTCAATAATTATTACTTCAAAGTAGAATTGGCACACAGACAGCTGATTAAACAATGTGGGAAAATGTTCTTGTTTATACTCCACTGCCACAGTCATACATATAATTCAAGAAGAGCTTAAAGAAGGTTTCTGTAAGAGACAGATAACAAAGAAAGCTACAGAATTCTTTTAACTACATCTATCCATTCGTGTCTATGCATAATAAGAAAGGGGAGAAAGATAGCAGTAGGCATGAGAGAGGTGGTCTTTTAAAGCCTGTATTCCTGAGGTAGAAAAATGAACCAGGACACAAAAGTACAAGGAATAAAAGATTATAAGAAACACATTAGTGATAAAGAGGATGAGCAAAGGCAGACCAGCTCTATTTTCTATAGTGGAGCCTAAGGGAATTTCTCAATGGTAGATGTAGTTGCTAGCATGTGTAAAGCTTTGTGCTGGATCCTTGTCATTGAAATAAATGGACAAACAACAGGTATTTTCTATATAAAGATATCTAAAGATGTAACCCTGTTTGGTTTATTTTCAGTAGGTTGAGTGCCTAAGTGAACAGAAAGTAAACAATTATATATATTTTTAGATATTTGTTCGAGCAAGCAAACTCTAATATTAAGGGTATAGAAGAACATATAAGTCCTAAGCATAAAGAGGAAAAGTGGAGCTATTTTTTAAATGAGGGGCTAGGAATATTGCTTAATGGTACAGCACATGCTTTTATGTGTCAAACCCTTGTTCATTCCCTACCACCAGCATTTCCCCCAGAAAGAGAAAGGAAGGGAAAAGCTCCTTCAAATGTCCCCTTTTGCAAAAACACATCATTGCTATGCCAAATACTTTTAGGTACATGCTGTGTTCAATTTTCATGTGTTCTTTTGACACTACATCTGTGGCAAAAAGATGTGAGAGTATTTGATGGGCATTCAGGAGATCTTCGCAATCTCCAGTTTTATTAGGTCAGGAGAGGACAAAAGCCCACAATACTTAAATAGAAGAACATTAAAATGCTAGTGAACTTGGCTTTCTATTAAGTATGCCATGTAATTATCTTTTATTCATTCATTTCACAGTCTGCATCCTATATGACTTAATTACAAAGAAAAGAGTAGATTGCTCCTGTGTACACTAATTACTGAATATATAAGTGATTGAATAACCCTATTCTCAAGCCAGAAAGAAAAAAATATTATTGAAGACAATTCAAAAAGGTGGAATAATCAGCAAAGTATATACTGCCCTCTTAGCAAAATAAGAACAGATGGTATAAAAACAAACAGATAATTTCATCCTGGGTCTTACTCATTTTATTTACATTCTACTTTTAAAAGTCTCTCACATCAGAATTAAATATTGGCAACCATATTAATGATAAAAAGTCACTTGCTACACCTACTTCATATGCAAAGATAGGAGCCAAAGGGACATCAATGTGAGTTTTCTATTATAATGGAAACAACTTGGGATAAACAGGGGATAGTCCTGGTGCTTGAATTCAGGTCCTGCACACTGTCCCTGAGCTGTTTTGCTTAAGGCTAGAACTCTACCACTTGAGCTACAGCTCCACCTCTGGCTTTTTCGTATTCTTTTGGAGATAGAATACCTGCAGAAGCTGGCTTCAAACCATGATCCTCAGATTTCAGGCTCCTGAGTAGCTAGGATTATAGGTGTGAGACACCGGTACTGGGCAAAAACAGTCATTTTTAAGTTGTTTACCCTCTGCATTTATTGAAAAAATATTGATGGGTTAGTTTGTGTCTGGAAGTGGTAACTGCATGGATAAGAGCACAATTTACTCATTTCACAAAACAATAAAAACCAAAGTAGTTAAAAAAAAACCCCAAAGACTTTCCCGTAACTGGTTTATAATTATTGTTTAAGGTTCTTACCAACAATTATTTCTACCTCTTTGATTCCCAAGTTTTTAAATTTTTTCTCACAAAATTCAATATTAATAATCAGCTGAAGACACAAGTAATTCATTAATTTTTCAATAGTCTTTTGAGTTTTTCCTCAAATTCTCTTAACAATTCTTGGGGTAAACCCTTTAGTAACAAATAAATTTGTTTTTCCTTTAAGATCCTTTGGTGTGAACTCCCAGAAATACTATAGTAAACATTTCTATGAGTTTTATTATTGCATTGTTTTGTACAGATATTGGTGAGGCCATCATTTTTTACATCACACCCAGTGTCTTTTTACGAGACCCATGAAACAAAATATTTACTTGTTATCTCCACGAAAAGCTGCTCAGGAGGCACTGTAAATCTCCTATGTGACTGAGGCAGTTTTAAAACATGTCTGCAAATACTTCAAGAAGTCTTCAGTCTCATTCCTCTCCCTTGAATCTAGCCCTACTTTAGTGACTCAGTCCTAGTGAAGAGGAAGGGAGAGATGAATGATACTGAATGATTCTTGTAGCTTAGGACTTAAAAACAACAAATTTCCACACATTTCTGCCTGTGAATCTCCCTTCTTTTTTCCTTCCATTTGCTTTCTCTGCCTCAGAGACCTTGAATGAATGCATCTAAGATATTCAGATGCTTGAGCCATACGGGCATAGGAAGAAATGCCCTAAGAAGAATGACTTGTAACTGTTTTGGGAAACAAATAATAATGAGAATCCTGGTTTATCCATGTCATTTCTATTGCTGATTTATTCACTTTTGTTTTTGTGGTGCTGGAGATTGAATCTGGGCCTTTTCACATGCTAAGCAAGAGTTCTACCACTGAGCTATACCCAGTCCTGTTTATGGTCTTGATCCCTATGGTATATGAATTCATTAGGTTACATGACAGAATTGAGTTTGCAAGTTAGCTAACCTCAAGAAAAGGGAAGGGGGTCATCTAGTTGGACCCAGTGTAGTTCAAAAGTGTCCTTAAAAGGGGAAGAAAGAAGCAGAAGATTCAGACCGAGATATGACTAGAATGGCCATAAAAAATGTAATATCACTCATTTTGAAGATGAAGGAAAAAGACCAAGACCAAGGAAAGTTGGTAGCTCACAAGACACTGGAAAACATAAGAAAACATTTTGCTCAGAAATTCTAGGGGAAAAAAATGTAGCTCTGCTAGCACTTTGATTTTAGATTGATAATATCAGATTTTGGACCTACAGAATGGTCAGATAGTAAATTTATGTTTTAATCCACTCAGTTTACAATATTTGTTACTGCCTCAATAGAAAACAGAAGTTTGCAGGGGAGGGAGTTCTTATATTTGGAATGGTGACCTTTTCTAATTTTGAATTTGGTCCTATAAGCAGCTCATATTAAACCAATGACCAATCCTTTGCCTTCTCTTCGATCTCATCACCACCTACTTGTCCCATTTTTTTGTTTATGTGTCCTCTTATGTTTGCTTGCAAATACTATTACAAATACTTTTCAAATAGGTCAGAAATACTTGAGATTAACTAAGATAATATATAATTATACTGTGTACAATGATGTTTCTGTCACTGATGGAATGCATACATAATGGTATATGCAATATAACCTAGGTAAGACATAGATTATACCGTTTAGGTTTGTCTAAGTGCACTGTTTATACAATGTGGAAAAATGTACACTTTGATGTTAACAGTGACAAAACAAATTATACCCTTCTCTGAATGTAGATCTGTCATTAGGCAATGCATGAATGTATATGTAACGACTTGTCAAAGTAATGAAGTAGCATGTATGAAGCAGTTCTTTTTCTCTCTTTAAAAAATATCTAATGCAGAGCTATAGCTTCAGAGGACATAAACTACAGGGAGCCAAATTTAATATTTTTAAAAAGGAGGCAATGGTTTGAATTTTCTCTTTTCAAACTAGGTACAAAATATAGGAACTCTTAATCCAAACGTACAATATATACATATACGTACTTCTATGTGTATGTATATAGATACACACATTGTTTTGTATTTGATCTGGTTAAGGAAAAGAATACACAAGAAGAGATGAAAAGTAGGAATTGACAGAAAAAAATATCCAAAGAAAATAGTTTTTTTAGGTCAGATAATGTGATGTTAGGAAAATGAACCCTTAGATATGTATTTTAATGTTTTTTTCTTTCATGCATTTGTTTCTAATGCATTTATAAGATTATCTCTTTGTTGCTTTGTATGTCCCTCCCCCACAATATAACCCCTACTTTCACTATATTTGATGTCAGTATAACTTGTGGAGGAGATGGGAAAAAACAAGTCGTTTAAAGATACAGGTGGACCTGTTGCAACAATGAGAAGTACAAGTTGTCATGTCGAAAACGAGCTTTACAACGTTGGTGCGGGGGGGGGCAAGGAGGCTGGGAAGGGATGTGAAGGGTAAACAAAGGAGGAGGCTGCAATGCTTGATAAGAAATGTACACATTATCCTGCCCATGTAATTGTAACCCCTCTGTACAGTATGTTCACAAAAAATAAAATTAAATTAAATTGAAAAAAAAAGAAAATAGCTTTTTTTTTTTAATTTGGAGAATGGTGTACCCTCACAGAGACATACAGAAGACAGAAAATGAAACAAATAAACACAGACCTCACACAAAAACAGGTACAATCAAGAGTTAACAAAAGGGCACCTTCATGGCTTACATGGTCCTGTTTGTGATATGTTTACTAAGAACTTTTTTTATAACCTTGCATTCTAACATCCTAAATATTAATACAATATATATGTATGTATATGCTCTCATAAATTGCTCTTAAGCTTGTTGAATTCTGCCTTCCTTAGATGCCAGCTTCAGAAAGCAAGATCCCTGAATTCCACTCAGTTTCTCAAGTTTCTGAGCCAGGGCCAGCACTGTAGAAGGCGCAGCAGAGGTAGCTGGCACCTAGAATGCAGCCTGTCACTTCAGATGACTCTTCTGAGCTTGCCTGCCCCTTTTAGTGCTACTTGGCTACACTCAACTCTGTGTAGACCACACCTTTGCAGCCACGTTTCTGCCTTAGTTCCCATATTGAGCCCCATAAAAGTCACAGACCATTTCTTCCAATGGGTCTGAACCACCTGTTAAATATGTACATATGTCTCTCCTATGTCCTTAAGCTACTGGCTAGAGATCTTCTCTAAAATCTCCCCATAAAGCAAAACAACAACATGTAGTGGTTTGGACACAGAAATCTGCTGCTTATCTCCACCTGGCCATAACTTTTTGGTTATTTTGGCATTATAACCTGTACTTTAGGATGCTCTGAAGCAATCAGCCCCTTTCTATCTTTATCATTTGACTGAAAAATAAATACCAAAGGCTTAAGTGTATAAATAGCCTGATCTATTCAGACTCTTGACTTAACACAGCTATTTATCTATGTAGGAGAAAATACAAAAACTTTAAGTGCCCTATTTTATCAAGTCTCTACAATGTTTGTACCTGAGGCACATGGGACTTAATCGCTATTGGAACTATTCCTATCATAATCAACACGATGTGAAAACCTGGTTAGTAGTAGATTGACATTATGGTATCATCCTATATTTGAGGATATAAAGGCTCCCATGATCTTGGGGACCTACAGGAATTCATTTTCCTTGGGACATATCTACACATGGTCATATAAATGTTGCATACAAATTTCATTTTATGTCAGTAGAATGTTTCACAGTTTATAAAGCACTTTTGTATCAATCATATAATATAGGTTCTTCATGTTCAGGCTCTTTCTATACAAGTACAGAGGATTATTTTCAGATAATGTGCTTCACTGGGCCTGCACCAAATTGTTCATGCAACAGCTGTAAATCAAAACTGACTCTTTGAACTTAACTTTACATACTTTGACAAGCTACTCAGCATCTTCTGCCTAAGCAAGCTCAAGACTTATAAGGATTTGCAGAGCAAAATAACTACCCCTGGCTGTCTGAAAAATGATAAAATAACAAGAAGGTTTTGCATTAACAAGTCAAAAATGAGTCACTTACTGACTGATTCTTTCCTGATCAAGAAATGACAAAGAAAATACCATTTACAAAGACAAATGTCATAAAATGATTGAATTGTGAATTTCTTCTAGTTCGTAATAATAAGAAAATGACCACAAAAGGAGGTAGTAGATGGCAAAAAGTAAGTGCTATTAAAAACTATTCTGTCAAGAGGCAAATTCATCAGTCTAGTATTTGGTAAATTTAGTCTTTGTTCAGAAGTAATCAGCTCTGAAGTTAATGAACATACTGCTGCTAATCATTTCACTAGACAGAAGGCTGTGGAGTATAACTCAGAAGAACCAGTAAGTGAATACATGGTTATAAGGTACGTGAACTTGGTATAATAATAGAACTTCACTACTGTATTGAAATTTCATTTCCTTTTCATCTGTGGGACAATTATTTCGAAAGATGGTGACTAGATCTACCAACTACATGTGTTCATTATCTTCTGCTTCGATCTCACTGCCCCAATACCATCTACCTTTCTCTGTTTTATGGTTTGGGGAAACAGTAAACTTCCTGTTAGCATCTTTTTTTAAAAGCAATTTGAGCTATTCTGAGATGCAAAGCAAGTAGTAT
>NW_012267288.1:9895473-9919422 GCF_000151885.1 Dipodomys ordii | reverse complement strand
GGAAATGGAAAGACTTGGAAAAAATTATATTAAGTGAAGTAAGCCAAGCCCAAAGAAACCTTGGTCCCATGGTTTCCTTTATTTGCAATATCTAGTAAATGTCTGAGTCAGCAAGTCTTTTGACTTGTTCTTCAACATATACCTGCATTCAATTTACTCAGGCTTCTATGTCCATTCCATCACCGTGTCCTAACTCCCTGTTACCTCTAACCTGGATTATTATATCCCTGGCTCCCTTCTATTCCTATCCCCTCCCATTATAGTCTGCTACCTATCGCAAAGATCATTTGAGTCAGATCAGATTAATCAGATCATGTCTCTAGCTTGCTCTATACCCTCTTACTGGTTTCTTATTTTACTTAAAAATCTAAGCTCTGCTTTCCCCCCTAGGCTTTATATCATTTGACCCTATATCTTTCTCTGGCCTCATCTCCCACTATCCTGCAAGGATTCTGCTTTCCCTTCCTCACACATACAATGCTATTTTAGCATCTTAATTTCCTGTTGTTCCCTCTCATTGGCCTACATTGGCCTTTGAAGGATGATTGCATTCTGTTGAAAGATCTAGGCCATCTTTCCTGACTACCTAAACCTGTTCCACTGAACAGTCAATCATCTTATTTTTTTTCCATAGGACTTCCCACTAGCACTTATTTACTTTTGAGTGGTCTATATGCACCATTTCTGGCTCCATTTCCTTATGCCATAGTCTTAAATAGGCTCATGAGAGAAGGGACTCATTGCCTAGAGCAAGTTTAGTTACATAGGATGGACTGAATAACTATTTCCAGAGTGACAAAATGAATCACACAAAAACTCCTCTGTGCTTAAGCACCTTCTGGAATCACTGCTTAGGAATTTTATTTCTAAGTATATTGAATATAGTTTTTATCTTCTCAAATGATATTTGGGAATATATTTGACATTCCTTCCTTAGCAGAAAAGACACCACTTACGTTTTCCTTGTACACAAAGTTTTAATACTCTGGTCCTCCCTATGGGAATCTAACCTCAGAATTCTAATGTAAGGATGAAGAAGATAATTGAAAGACTAGTGTAACAGAATTCTGTGTCACCTTCCTGGAGACTGCATAGTTTTCTAACATGATATATTACTATACACACCCTCAGTAATAAGGCAAACTTGCAAAAATGTTATTTCAGAATATTACATCAGTGAAGAGCACTAAGTCTCTTCAGTTTTGCCACAGGGTTTTTAAGACTGCTGCTACAGTGCTTACTTGAAACATAATCACAAATAAGAAGCATGTGAAAACGACAGCTATATTAACTTTATGGTGTACAGTTAAGGTACACTAGAAATCATTGTTCCTTCATTTCCATAATATGTTAGAGAGATAGATCTGTAGACAGGGCTTAGTGGAGTAAGAGCTGTTAATGAACACAAACAACATGTCCAGCTACCTCTAGATCGGAAGTGGTAATCAGGCTCTGATTAAACTTGGAGTTCAAGAAGACTTATACTAGATAGGATGGAGATTAATGATCTAGAAGTGCCATAGGCAGATAACACTAGAAAGGGCTAAGACTGTGGAGTTTGTCTTTGCATAATTTCTACTTCCTTTAAAGAAATACTCTCTCCTCTGTACTTACTCCTCTCTCTTCTCCTAGGCATTGTTATCTGAATACAATGGGTACATAAAGAACTGGTTTAATTTTACCCTATTATGAATTAGAACTGAGAAAGACATGTGCTTTTAACACAGGATTCAAAGAAATATTTTAGGTTCTCAGCCTTAATCTTTGATGCTAAAATCCCATGTTATTTATTCAGGAGATGTTTTCAGTCCTCCCTCAAATCCTATTCTATGGATAAGGTTTATGGTCCCATATTTTTACAAGTTTAGCCCTGATCCAAGAGGCTAATTTTCAGTTAGAATGCAGTGGAGATGTTCCTTCTTCAAATTTCTTTTCCTAATAGAATGGAAACAAGAAAAGTAGAAACAATTTTAAAAAATGGCATAGAGTATGACCTAGGTACAGGTAAATTCCTTTCTTGGGATGAAATGTGGCAAGGTATATTGAATGGATGAGCCATTGGCTTCACATGCCTCCAGGCTGTGCCATTTAGGGGAAAATATGGTTCAACTTTATACAACCAGTGGTAAGAATGGGGATGGGAAGAAGTAGTCAAATCATTTTGTTCAGAAAGCCAGTTCAGCTGGGTGCCAGTGGCTCATGCCTGGAATCCTAGCTACTCAGGAGGCTGAGATCTGAGGATCGCGGTTCAAAGCCAGCCCGGGCAGGAAACTCCATGAAACTCTTATCTCTAATAAACCACCAGAAAACCAGAAGTGGTGCTGTAGCTCAAGTGCTCGAGTGGTAGAGCACTAGCCTTGAGCTAAAGAGCTGAGGGACAGCGCTCAGGCCCAGAGTTCAAGTCCCATGACTGACAAAAAAAGAAAAGAAAGAAGGAAAGAAAAGAAAGCCAGTTCAGCTAGGCACACTACCAAGTTCTCATTTGTGAAAGTATGAACAGTTAAGTCAGATCATTTTAATCAGATTATGTCTCCTGTTTTCTGCAGACTCTGTAATAGTTTCTTGGCAGAAGAGGCTTTTTATGTCCTCAAGTACATTGGCCTCTGTTGAACCTTTCTTTGATTAATCTTGACTCAGTTTCAACTGTTCCAACAAGGATGGACACAAACTTACTGGTTTCTACAAAAAAAAAATAAGTCAACATATACAAAGCAATCAAATTTAGAATATTTATGGAAATCTTGCAAGTGAAATATATATTTACAAGTGAAACTCATCTGGCTTCTGCCCTCTGAGTAGCTCCCATCCCTGCCATTCATACCCTCTTGGCCAGGCCTACCGTCTCCTTCCTTCTACCATGCCTATCATTTCAGTTCTTCCTGGCTTCTAAGTTCCCAGCTTTCATAGTATCATTAAGCAAGTACATGAGAAAAAAAAAACCATTACACAGAAGTTACCACCCTTACAAAACAGTCTAAACTACCAGTACATAACCTAGGTACTAATCTATGGTCAGCATGCTGCCACACACCTCTAGTGGGTGCAGTATCCAACTGAGGACCTCAAATGTCTCTTGGCTGAAGCATTCAGTTTAGTTAAGGAAGCAGGCAATTCAAAATAAACGCAATACAGTTAAGGGAGACATAAAATGACAAGAGCCAGCTCTTGTCATGGTGATGATGGTGGGGTGAGTATGCTGTGAGTATTCACAGCCAGACTAGATGAGAATCACTTCTTTATTGAAAATATGCTTCAAATAAACACCCTTCTCTAAGTGAAACAACTCAAATCCAAACTAATTCATCTATGTGTGGCAGTTACAGCTCGTAGATTTGAATAAAGTAAGCTTTGATGAGATTTTTGATTAAAAATAAAATTGATTTCTTTCTAATGGTTACTAAGAGGAAGAATATCCTTAAAATAGATATGTAAGGTATTACCAGAAGGTAAGTTTGAAGAAAGTGAGACTGAGATATAGATCTGAATATCAGATCATTTTATATGCTAATCACTTTCCTTAAATGTATTAGAAAGTCTCAATGTTCCACAAGTTTAAACTTCCAGTACCATGGATTCTGCAACTAACACTGAGACTTCACGCAGACATGAAAATAAAAGGTAGGATTCTCTACTTTATCCCTAAAAAAAAAAAAATCTAAGTTCACACTACTAAACATAGGCCACAAATAATGAGGGTACTCAACACTGGCTCCGAGAGAGAGAAGAAAGTTTGAGCAGTGTTTGCAACTAAGGTTACATATAACAATCACCTGAAGAATTCTTTAGGAGTTTGAGTATCCTCCATCCGCGTGCTGATTTATTGGGTGGGGTAGGATATGCCATTTGAAAGGTGTCCCAAATAATTTCTAAACAACTACCGATACTGGATCTTTATTCTTAGCGGTTTCAAATTTAGCTAATCCAAGAATATCTGGATTAAAAAGTTTAAGAAGTGATTCAAAGCATGTCAGCTGGTTCCAAAATTATAACACATAAGAAGTAAAACAGATAATGAGATTTTTTTTTTAACACAGTGGCAAAAAATCCTGTCCCAGTGTCCCTGGAACATGACTATTTTCTAAACTATCTAGAAAATGTGTTAACATGATGATACAGTAAATCAAATACATGTTTGAACCTCAACTCTAGGAAGGGAACCAAATGACTTCTACTCTGTCCACATGTAAGAGGAAATTACAAACATATCTCCTCCAGCAGAATGCCCCTCAACAGTAGTCACATAAGTAGGAACTAGAGTACTTCAATAGTTAAGTTTAAATAAAATGTGGGCATCTCCCACCCTGACTTCAGCAATAAATGGATCTGTTTCACTTCATAGAATATGCTCTCAGCTCACCTCACTTACACATGAAATCTATATAACTCAAACCTGTAGACACAAAGCATAGAATGGTGGTTAACACAGGAGGTGGCTGATGGAAAGAAGAGACACTGGCCAGTAAGTATAAACTTATACCTGAATAGGAGAACTGAATTCCCAGATTCTACTGCACGAAAAAGTGTTGCAGAGATAGCAATAATGTATTTCATATTTCAGAATAACTGGACAGATTTTAAATGTTCTAATGACCACAAAGAAACAGATATTTGAGGTGATTAGCTAATTAGGTTATGCCACCAGAGGTATGGGTATTAAAATATCGTTTTTATATTCCTAAAATCTATATGATTATTTGTCAAGTAAAAATAAAATTAAGCTGGGTGCTGGTGTCTTGGGTCTGTAATTCTAACTATTCAGGAGCCTGAGATCTGAAGATAACAGCTTGAATCCAGTCCAGGCAGGAAAACTTGTGACACTCTTTTTTATTTTTTATTTTATTGTAAAAATGTTGTACAGTGGAGTTAATTACATGCATAAGGTAATGAGTGTATTTCTTGTTGAGCATTGTTACCCCCTCCCTTGCTGTTTTCCCACTATTCCTTCCCTCCCCCACCTCCTTCACTCCTCTGTGCCCCCCCCCCGCCCACCACCTTAAGTTGTACAGTTCATTTTCAATATACTGTCTTGTGGGTTGTGACACTCTTAATTAGTTATCCCCAAAAGGCCAGAGTGGAGCTGTGGCTTAAGTGCTACAGTGTTAGCTTTGAGTAAAAAAACCCAGGGACAGTGCTTAGGTCCTGAGTTCAAGCCCCAGTACTGGCACAAAAATAAATAAAAGAGGAATGTTACACTGGGCGCCGGTGGCTCATGCCTGTAATCCTAGCTACTCAGGAGGCTGAAATCTGAGGATCACGGTTCAAAGCCAGCCCGGGCAGGAAAGTCCATAAGACTCTTATCTCCAATTAACCTCTAGAAGTGGTGCTGTGGCTCAAGCGGTAGAGGGTTTGCCTTGAGCTGATGAGCTGAGGGACAGCATCCAAGCCCAGAGTTCAAGCTCCGTGACCGACAAAAAAAAGAGGAATGTTACATTTTTATGTGATACTCTCAAGCTTTGACATGGACATTCAAGAGAAGGGAACCTTTAAAATGTTTTGCTGCAAGGGACATAGATCCTGCCACTATAAACACATGCTATATTAGCTCCAGTGGCTCACACTTGTAATCCTAGCTATTCAGGAGGCTGAAATGTAAGGATTACAATTAAAAATCGACCTGCACAGAAAGTCCATAATATTTTTATCTCCAAGTAACCACCAAAAGCTGGAAGTAAAATTGTGGCTCCAGTGGTAGAGCACTAGCCTTGAGCAAAAAAGCTCCAGGACAGCCCTCAGGTCCTGAGTTCGAGCCCCAGGTCCAGCACCAAAAATAACAAAAACAAAACACACACACACACACACACACACACACACAAATAACAGAAAACAAAACAAAAAAACTACCATTTGTCCAATCTCCTCTGGAAGAGAGATCTGATTTCAGAAAGACTGCTATAAACTAAATATATTAAAAGTTAAAATAACATAAATATTTATATAATAAAACTAAAAAAACTAAAATCTCAAACATATCTGGTAGTTATTAATTAGCAGTTATAAAACCATAGAATCTCATGAATAAGAAAATGCTTGCGGATTTAATTCAACCATAGAGGTAGGTATGCCTACCATAGTAAAAGATAACTACATCAAAGTTAATAGTCCAAGACATATCATCTGATGAAATTAAGAGTCAATGGAGCCAAGTTTTTTTTTGTTTGTTTGTTATTTTGTTTTGTTTTGTTTTTGGTCAGTCGTGGGGCTTGAACTCTGGGGTTGGGTGCTGTCCCTGCACTCCAGCTCAAGGAGAGTGCTCTACCACTTGAGCCACAGCGCCACTTCATGAAGCCAAGTTTTAGCTCTTTAGCTAGTTACATACCTCAGAGAAAGAAACATTATCTTTCTCAGGTCTTACCTAAACGTTACAAGAGTGAACTGAATTCATTGGGCAAATGTACATCACTCTTTTTTATATATTTGTTTTTTTTTATCAAATCACTTTTCTCTTTGCTTTGTTATCTTTAAGTACTTATATGAAGAGGTTTTTCCAACATGTCAATTTGTAAGTACAATGTACATTACTCTTTTAGTAAAGAGTCATTAAAGACAACAAAGACTAATCTGGAACAACCTGAAAATAGAAGAATACCTCAGGTGTCATGAAAAAAAACCACAAGATTTTGGATCCTATATGCCTGAAGAAAAGAATGAAAAGAGCTTAGAACATGTAGTTTCTATGCTTTTAACTCTTTTAAGTGGTATTTTAATCATTACCTCATCACATGCTGACAGAATGCTGTAAGATGGCAGGCAAGCCTGATAAAATACCTAGGGGACCAATCACTGCTACTGATGTTCATCCAGCAGGACAGAGGAAATCGCTACATTCAGCGTAATCAGTGATGATGCTGTCTTTAAAATGGAAATAAGAACCGAAAGTAACAGCACCTTTTAGCTGAATGCATCTCTCCGAAGTGTGATTTGCTCTTCTCTCATTTCTAGCATAGGTAAAACATTTTATTTTATCCAGAAATCTACTGGGAGAAAACATCTCATTTTCAGAGATATTCTGTTGATGACAGTATTATGGCTACACAATATATCAATTGAAGAACCTTGCCACAAAATTTATGTTGCTCAGCATAATTTGTTTCTAAATCTTCATTTATTTGCAGCTATTGTGACTGGAAAAAGTGGTGATGATCTTAAATATGTTCTTATTCTTTGGTGGTCTCCTGAATGAATACTGCCTGTGATACTTTTGCTAAACATACACTAAAATGAGAACTTTTCAGGTGTGATTAAGTCATGGTTGGAAATTCTTGAAATTAATGTATTTAAGCACTGTCAGTGCCAACAAAGTGCTTCATAATTCTCTCTTGAGGGGAAAAAAGCAAGGCATTTATTGTTGAAAGAGAGACAAAGGGTTTAAAATTGTGAGTAATTTAAAAAGTCACAATTTGGTTTTATTTATTGCATTCATTCCCAGCAAGCTTAATTTAAACACTTTTATACTTCTCAAGTTTTTGCTCTGTGCCTTTCATTTTGCGAAGGTAAAATCAAATGCTTAGAAAAGCTCCTTTGAAATCCATGCAGAATAGGGTACAAAGAAAAATCATGAACCCAATTCAATAAGTCAATGTATAAACAACTTTTTCTTTTAGGTTCTGACAGTGTGGCAACAAATTTTAATTCATGGTTTTTTAAAAAAAAATTATAGGAAATTATGTGCACATGTTGAGACCATTTTTTTAAAATAACATAGCTATCCTTCAGTCAATTAAAAATCATAACTTGGAAGTAGAAGGACATAATATAGAAATTAAAAAGTACTACAAGTGAATATTAAATGAGTTTAGTAGCCTTTATTTGGTGACTAGTACTTTTAGTAGGTATATATTTTCCAAAGAAAACTTGGCTGGCTACTCTGGATTATTTTAGTGATTTACCTAACAAAGTCTACTTTGAATGTGTAATTTCACTGTGTTAATCAGTGAATTCGATTTCATTCAAGAGTTAAATTTCTTGCAATAAATATTAACATCATACCAGAAAACTTTGTAATTTTCCAATTGACTAGAAATGCTTGACAACCAAGTGCTGAGCTTAAATTGTAAAATAACTCATTAGAAAATACAGAACAGCACTGTCGAAATTCATAGTGGGAAGTGTTTTAGAAATTAATATGAAGCTTCTATTCTTGGCTTAATTAACTTTATTTTTCATTTACAAAGAATATCTGTCAGTGGGGCACCAGTGGCTCATGCCTAGAATCCTAGCTACTCAGGAGGCTGAGATCTGAGGATCACGGTTCAAAGCCAGCCCACAGTCTGTGAGACTCTAACTCTAATAAACCACCAGAAAACCAGAAGTGGTGCTGTGGCTCAAGTGGAAGAGTGCTCAACTTGAGCTGAAGAGCTCAGGGACAGCACCCAGGTCCAGAGTTCAAGCTCCATGAAAGAAAAAAAAAAAGCCTATCTGTCTGGGTTTTATGAACTTGGTCTCTTGTCCTCTTCCCTACAAGCCTGTTTAATTAAAGTTTAACAGGTGTATATTCTTTAAGAAACAGGAGAAATCTATTTTGCCATTGAAATAATTAATCTTTTCTTAAAATCTGATCCTTCTGAATATATATTTATACGGCATTAAACAAAGAATAATCTTCCAATTGAAAAACACACAGTTTAGGGCTGGGAAGGTGGCTCAGTGGTAGATAGAGTGCTTGCTTTGCATGCATGATGCCCTGGGTTCAATTCAGCACCACATAAGTAGAAAAAGCCTGAAGTTGCATTGTGGATCAAGTGGTAGGGCACTAGCCTTGAGCTGAAGAGCTGTGGGACAGTGCCCAGGCCCAGAGTTCAAGCCTCACGACAGACAATAAAAAGAACGAGAGAGAGAGAGAGAGAGACAGACAGACAGACAGACAGACACAGAGTTTAGAGTTAAAGTGCCATGTATTCAATAAATGGACAGTTTCCTGATTTCTAAGCTAATAGGAAAAAAATTCAAGAACCTTATGAGACATAAGCAGATAGTTATTCATAAAAAATAAATGAAATAAAAGAGAAAACATAATAGACAAAGGCTGTAAAATTCGGTAGTTTTTGTAAGACTTCTTAATGGTAAACAAATACATCTGACACCCAAGGAGTATAACAAATATGCTAATGCCAGTTATTTTGATCAGTGATTTGTAAAACCAATGTTACCACTTTATCATCCTGTATGCAAATGTTTATCTACTAACTCTTGAAGCAATTTTTTTTTTTTGGTTGGTCATGGGGCTTGAACTCTGGGCCTGGGCGCTGTCCCTCAGCTCTTCAGCTCAAGGCGAGCGCTCTACCGCTTGAGCCACAGCACCACTTCCTTATCTACTAACTAATGACACAAAGCCACAAATTTTTTGAAGTAATGACAAAAATTAAAGATAAGCTAAACTCTAATGGCTCACTGCTATAATTTACCTATTCATGAGGCTGAGTTCTGAGGACTGTGTCTCAAAACCAGTCCAACAGAGAAATCCAGGAGACACTTACCTCCAGCAAAAGACTGGAAGTGTTGCTGAAGTGGTACAACACCAGACTTGAGCAGAAAAAGCCAAGTAAGAGCATAAAGATCTGAATACACACACACACACACACACACACACACAATCAAAAGGTAGATGGCTGTACTTGTCATATTAAAAATAATATTACAAAATCATTGTACATAGTTTCATACTGTCTCAATTCTAGCTTTCTTTCCTCCAAGTGCTCTCTCCAGAATAGTAACCTGATCACAGGACAGGGGAGACAGCACATGTATTTTGGGCTCTTCCCATAAGTGACATAAACTTTGATTCTTTCACTCTGCATCTTTGCAGTGCATACTTCTGGTAACTACTGGGTATGCACATTGATGAGAAAGCAAGACCAGTTCCTTTTCAAGACAACACTAAAGTTTGGTATAGTTTAGCTTTGGTTTTGGTCTTAACATACCAATCTCATCAGAGGGTTGTAAGAGCCCATCTTATTGGTATCAGGCTTAGCTATGGGAGTTCTTTCAGCTAAATAACACATGAACCAAGTGTTCAGAACCATCTCATAGTTCCACCCTCTTTTACTCTTTCTCCCCTGAGATGATTATGCCTTGTCAGCCTAGCCTCAGAGGGAAGAAGAAACTGAGCAGAGCTTCCTGCCACCCCTGGTGAGCCTAGAATGGAATGGAAAACAAGACTCCATTAAATATAAACCACTGAGATTCGGCAGTGGTTTGTTGTCACAGAGTAAGTTCTCCTAAACTGCCTGACACAGGGCCCATTTAAGGCTTTTCAATAATAAACAAGCATATCCTCATCCCCTTTGCCATGCAGGGACAATCCCTGCAGCGTTTGTGCTGCTGGAAACAGATGGCTGAGACTCCTGTTCTGTACTACTTGCCTTCCTTAACCTTCAGCAACATGAAAAGCTAATGTTCAGCAAATTAGAGAGTTTACATTTTTAAAGATAAGGAGCTGGGATTGATACTAATTGGACTAAGTTGAAATATTTCCAAACTAAACAGAATCATTTCAAAGAGCCATATTCAGGATTAAAGTTTTATAAATATTGCATAGAGCTTTCTGCAGCCATTAAATTTGACAAATATGCTAGATTTCTCAGTGTGCTAGGTTTCTTCAGGCAGGATTGTGCTAGATGCTGGGTTCCCAAACATGGGTTTCCGCCCAGAGCTCAGGGGACTCACAGGTAGTGAGAAGGATGTACAAATATGGCTCTAAGACAGCTAGTTGCATTTAATATCTTCTAGATAAGTAATAAACTGAAGAAACAATGAATTTCTGCAATGGTAAGGATGCAGGATCTTTTTAGATAGACAGGGAGATGAGAAGAGTCTGCTACACACAGGATAAAACATGAGCATACGTACAGAAGTGGGAAAGCATGTTTTAATCTTGAACAATATAGCTCTAGTACACAATAAGTGAGTGCATGTATGCATATAAAAGTGAATGGATACATGGAAAAGATGAAGGAACTGCTTACTATACCTATGAAATGTCATAAGGCAAAGAAAGTGTATAGGGGGAACACAAAATAACCTAATCCTAATTGTGAAAGGTTTTAAAAAGCAATGCCTGAACTCAGTTATTTCTTTCCCGGATATGTGTACATATTGTATATATATTTATTTTTCCCATGCATGTACACAGTCCTGCAAATGTATCATACATATGCATATATATGCTACATGTAGATCTGTATATGCAGGGGTATGTGCATAAGGGACAAAAGTGTGAGAAAGAGTAAGAAAGAGTAATGAAAAATCTCACACTCTTGAGCCTCCATTGTCTTCTAAAGGGAAAAATTACTCCCTCACTATTATAGACTAAAAAAAATGTGGAAGTCCTAAAAAAAAAAGTGACTGAGGAGGAAGAGCTGGTGAGGAATTGATACATTATACTGACCAATTCCAGAATTAATTTACTCACATACAACGTGTGTTATTATGTGTACGCAAATCTATATATTCATTTTTAACTTTTATTTACTTGAAGTATTTAAACTGAGGACCTTGTGCTTGCTAGGCAGGTGCTATCATCTCACACTTCTAGCATGCTTTTCCTTTAATATTTTTCATATAAGATCTCCATGGTCAAGGTAAGCTTCGACCAAGATCCTCTTAAGTATACCTCCCCTGGGATTACAAGTGAACCACCACACCCAGTTTATTAAGGTAGGACTTTAATCAAATCAAGTCATGATCTTCAAAATCTCCACCTGGGAATACAGATGTGAATCACTGTTGTTGGCTTGATCTTTTAATTGTTCCAGAATATTGTAGTTTATGAATTAGAAAGTTTTTTCAGTTTTTTGCTATTACAAACCATGGTGTAATTAGCTCCCTTACACATATCTCTTTGCACTCACATGCAAATATATCTACCAGATACATTTCTAGAAATGAAACTGTTGAATAAGAATTAGCCAGATGAAGCCTAAACACCACAAAATGAGCAGCCCAAAAGGAAGGTTGCTTCCAATAAAAGCAATGGCACTTGAATGGAAGGGATGGGAAGGGGAAACAAAGGAGGAGGCTACAATGCTTGATAAGAAATGTATTCATTATCTTGCCCATGTAATTGTAACCCCTCTGTACAGTATTTTCACAATAAAAAATAAATAAAAATTTTTAAAAAAGAAAGAAAATACACAGCTGCCAAGAAACTGTAAACCTATGGGAATGGCTAGAATGTAGTTAGGAGAATGAGGGTGGGGAGATGCTCAAGGGCCATATCATAAAGGGAAATATTTGCCATGCTGCAGAATGAGAGGTAGGGTGAGAGTCACATTTTTAAAAAAGACTGTTTTTGAGTAAATATGAAGGATGCATATACAAAGGTAGCAAGGGGAAATCAGCTAAGATAAACTGTAGTGATCCAGGGAGGATATAATGAATAGCTAGCTCATCTTCCTGGTGACCAGAGCGGTATTCTCTCTTGTCCCACTTTCTCCTTGGAAGACTGGCTCTCTATAGGCAGCCTCTACTACACCTCGTGGCAAAGCATCTCACACAGGGAACTACCCAGTCAGAGGGCCTGCTCCACCCAGGAATGAAGCAGCAATCATGCTAGCACCTAAGAGCAAAACTTCGTGTACTGGCTTGCTTCCTTTTTTTCCCCTCCAAAATATCAGAGAACTTTTGAGCTAATATGTTGGAAAAAAACCTCTCATCCAGAAGTCCACAGACATATTGTAAGCCAACGTCCATTTTTCTAAAAACCTGAGATCACAGGGAGGGCAGCAATTACAAAGAAAATGGGAGAGAACTCCTAAAATGAGACGGAGCTGGAAGTGGTTGGTGTAGGTCTGACACAGTAAGTGACCCAAAGAGTCACTGGTATGTTTTCCCAACAGATATTCCAACCCAAACCATAGCACTGGGCACTTAAGCAGAGGGTTAGTGCCAGTCAATGAAGAAGAGGCAGAACCATCCGTAAGCTGTAAGTCTATCCTATGGGAAGGTACTATTATTTTATACTAGGTCAAAGCCTAAACGGGTTGAATCAGTCAGCACCTATTGAGACAGTTAATTGGTGAAAGACCTAATACAGGAACAGGTTCCCAAACTACAGTGTGCCTAGAAACCTGGAAAGTCTGTGACAAAATAAAATAGACTGCTGGGCTATCTTCCCAGATTCAGTGAGGAAGGAGTGAGAATCGGGACTTTACATTTCTAACAAGTTCCCAGGTGATGCCAATTCGTAGGCCTAGACATGACACTTTGGAAAAGCACCTACAAGAATACTCTCCACCTGGTGGCAGGTTGCTTATGTAATGTAGAGACAACGTGGGCTTTTTTATGATAAAGTATTTCTACATTTTTCTAACTTGAAAATAGAGAAAAACATGTTACAATCTATAGAGAACCTCTATTTCTATATACTTACAAACCATGATAGATTACCAGTAACTAATTAAGAATTACAAAATCAATACTAGATAAGCTATGCCAATACTTAATTTCTGAAGTCTTCATGGATCTGAAGCTACCAAAAGATTAAATGACTTTAATTTTTGTTTTCAAACACTGACTTCCATTAATAATCTCCTCAATGAAAGCAAAAAGGTAAATCACTGAAATACACAAATATAACAATGATTTAATATAGTAAGCCTGACCAAAAAAATTTAAATACTGTTCTTTTGACTTGGTCCTTTCTGAATACAGTTTGCAGAAAAGGTAAAGAGAAGTTTAAGAAACATAGTCAATATTCATTCTTACTGTTAGAATCGTTTCAGGATCTTGGGGTGTTGCGTAGGAATAAGGACAGAAACTTGAAAGGAACTCAGCAAACATTTTTCTTCTTGGGAAAGGTGAGCTCCTGACAAGAAGCCAAGTAAGGAAGTGCAAGAAGTGGGCAGGCTACCTACATTTTATCCTTAAAGTGGTACTGCAGTCTGTTCTAATTGGTCAGAACTTTGTTCCGCAGTCTTGCACAATTGGCTACTTTGAAAATCAACCAAAATCGGGACAACTGGTCAAACTGTCAGCAAAACAATTCTTACTCAGCTGGCCCTCTACCACTTGAGCCATGAGTCTAGCACCTAGAAAAACAATTCTTACAAAATATGTGCCTTAATTAAATCAGCTTTCTTGTAAGACGGCAGTCTCCCTTAAAATGTCAAGCAGCCACTTTGATAGAAAAGCTTCTAACTGCTGTATTACCAGCCAGAGTTTTTTAACCTTTCCTATTAGCAGATATTAGAATTATTTTAATACTCATGACTGCCTCAATATACAGTAAAACTTTCATAAATTGCTAGTGAAAGTTTCATTGTCGTACCTTCCTTGATTTCCTTTCACTTTATTGCAAAGAATGTTGCAGGTTTTAATAAAAGCATTCTATATTTTCTTTTTAAATCATGTAAGTATACTAAAGCTCAGAAACAAAGTTAGGAATCATTCCAATTTCCACCTGGCAGTAAGCATTCTCTTGATTTTTAATGATAGTTGTATTAGATTTAGAATTCAGGCTTCATTTACATAATCCTCCAAAGACAGCCACAGAAATCCATTAAAGGTCACCTTACTTTCTTATACGTATACCAAATTCTAATCTGTTCATTTGCTTCCTCGACTATTATTATATTCCATGCTTTTGTAAAGCTTAGTGCTTATTATACTTTCAAGGAGGAAAATTTTCAGTTTTGGCTTTCTATCCTACTAAACTCCATTCCAGTATGTATTACTTGCTCCTCTTCATGTTATAGTAAAAGATTAAATAGCCATTTAGTTTTTGATGTATGTAAAATTGAAACCTAGACTCCAGAAATGTTCTTTGGAAGTTATCAATATATCTAGAGGTGAAGTGGTATGGGTAGCATTCATCATGGCCTGCTCCAGGCTATGTATTAAAATCAGGTTTCTCATAATGGTAGGGAAGTAGAATTTATTTATGTAATAAAGTAGAAAATCTGTTTGGTGCCTAGGTATCAAGATGCAGAGCTCAAAGTTAATGACTTGCTACTTACCATACCTCAAGTACACAGGTTGCATCATACAATCTACTCTTCTGAAAGGAAGTATCAACCAACTTTCACTTTTCTAATAATACACAACAAAAAATCACTCTGACTCAAATTCTCATTTCAATCACAATTCAGAATGATCAATTTCAAAATCTTATTAGATCTGTCAATAAGAAGCATTTAGATATTCCTAAAGCAGCACTTTGCAGAAGAAAAATAGGAAGATGAACTTTTTAATGAATAATTTTAATGAATATTTATGCCAACAGATATACAAGATAGCAAACAGAGCCTTTAGTTTCTAAAACTAACATTTAGAATATTGTGTGCTCATGTCTAAGACACTGTTACATAGGTACGAATCCTACATAATGAGATAGATACTGTTTGAATATTTTCCATAACAATGCATGAGTTGGGGAACTAAATTAATGAAAACAAAAGACAAGAAGCAAACAAAACTGCTTGTTAATAGTGCTTTCTTTTTACTACCTATGATTTGGTTTAGCATAAGCAGATTGTATGAAATATATAGTATATAAATATGTGTATATATGTATATGCATATATATATACATATATATATGTATATATATATAATACTGGATTTAGAAAAGCAGCAACAAATAGGATAGGATTTTTTTGTTTGGTTTTAGTATAGTTTTCTCAATTTGCTTTGCATCACAATGTTGCTTTGCATCACTAAGACTTTATTTGGGCAATGAAATTTAATGTTCTCTTTTGTGTGTGTGTGTGCGTGTGTGTGTGTGAGAGAGAGAGAGAGAGAAAGAGAGAGAGAGTGTGTGTGTGTGTGTCTATTCTCTATGATGCAGGATAAAGAAAACTGAAAATTACATATTTTTAACAAATATTAGAAGTGCCAGGCGCAAAAATAGGATCAGGAAGTATACTAAAAAGTAGTGAGTAAAGTTTGCTTCATACAACAACATTTAGATGCTAAATTGCACGAATTAGAGTCATAAGGAACTATCTGCATCTCTCCTATCTGTTGAAATTGTATAAAACTTTCACCACTTCATGTATAGGTCTATATTTAAAAGGAAATTAAAGACAAGAATTAGGAATGCATAGTAAAAGGAAATGTTGAAGATCATTGGAGTTTGGAATAGGTATCACTCATCTTACTTATCTCCGTTGTCTAAGGGGTATGGGTTGCTGAAGTCCATGTTTTCTCTCAGCTCAGAAAGTAGAAAGGCTGCAGATAGGAACCATCATTTTGAGTCTTTAACTCTCATTTCCCACATGGGGAAAAGGAATTGTTTCTCTCTTCTTCATTTCTACCCTACTTTATCCTATTATACAAAAATAATTCCTTGCTAAAATTTTCACCTTGTGAGACCTCCTTTTTGAAATAGGCTGAGATGCCTTTGGTGAGTAGATTTCAAGGACCTGTGCTTTCATGTGGAAGCTGGGGAGCCAAGGGAAGCCCCTCACCCCTTGTCCATCCTAAGGCAATGTCCTGGCTTTTAGGCTATTTCTTTTTCCTTTCATTTAAACTACTGGCCAAGATTAGAAATCAGTCTTATATTCCATAATGATTTCCAAATTAAAAAAAAAAGAAATGTAGATAATGACCAGTAAATGATAGTCTGTGAACTAAATCTGGTCTAACACCTGTTTTTGTAAATAAAGTTCCATTCGAAATTCATTTCATCGTCTTTCATGTTGTAATATCAGCGTTCAGCAGATTTTTCAGATAAAATGGTCCATAAAGCTGAAGCTATTGCTATCTGGTGTTTTATAGAAAGAGTATGCTGATCTCTGCTACAGAGACAAAAATGAAGAGTAAGTGAAAATCCCTCAGAATAGGTAACTATTATCTTAAAGGAAACAGTCAAAAAACTCAGGTCACTTGCCAGGCGACTTGTGCCTGCTCTGTCCCAAGGAGCCCACACTGTGACCCGGGACTGTTTCACCTGTATGCCTTTGTCACCCTGTGCCCTAAGTCTCACTACTCAACCCAAAGCCAGTGTCTGTACCTCAGAAGATGGCTGTCGTGTCTCTTTTTCACCATGTCTCTTTATTTGCCATTTGGAGGGAAGTGGGCAGACCTAACGTGGGACTCCTGTAGTTTGAGCTGAGGTATAAAAACCCAGTTTCATAATCCATTCTGAGTTGATCTGAATGGGTGATATTGACAGGTAACAGCTAGCCAGGAGCAGTGGGAAAATGCAAAGGGAACCTAAAATGAAGGTAATGAAGATTTCCCAACTCACAGGAGACCTCAGCCCTGTGAACTGTAGGAATTTCTTACAGGCACTCTCAATAAATACTCCAAAATCAGTGTTCTCACTGTAGAGACATCAGCAAAATGTTATTTGTAACAGTTCTTAAACTATTCTTGGTGCTATGAATTCACAAACATCAGGAAAAAAAATAATCTTACACAAAACCGTGCTTGTCATTGTTCAAAGTCATTTGGTGATCACCCTTGATTCTAGGAAAACAGCAATGATCCATAACATGAACATAATGTTCATGACAAAGGACAAAAACCACCCTGAAAGAACAGCAGACCCTGGCAGACAGATCACCACCAAATGGGGATGATCACTAGTAATGAGCAGCACTCAACAGCAGGAGAAATTACCTTATAAGAACCACATTGCTCACTTCAAATCATGACTGTTATAATAACTTAACCCCCAGAACCCAGGAGAACCAGAACGGACGAAAGGACCAGAACTAAGATAAGGACTCTTGAGTCAGGCATACTTTGTCTTCTTTCCCTATTGTTCCTCTATTTAAACTTGATGTTCATGTCTGTAGCCTCAAGATAGATAAAGATGAATTGAAGTGTCATCTTCTTGTGGCATGCCCATGCCACATAATCTCTTTCTCTGTCACATTTCTCACCTAATAAAATTTCCTATTAATTTTAATACCTTTGTCTTTTTTTTCTAAATTCTTCCCAAGCCAGACACTGGCTCATGTTGGATAAGGTGGACTGACCAATAAATGTTCAAATTTGTTACACTGGCTCAGGTGGGATTAGGTGGACTGACCAATAAATGTTCGAATTTGTTATAGTGGCTCAAGTTGGATTAGGCGGACTGACCAATAAATGTTCGAATTTGTTTTCTGCAAGTGAATATTCAGTTTTCTCAAGTTTCATTCACTGATGAGACTGTCTTTTCTCCTTTACTTTTTCTTAGCACTTTAATTAAAAATTAGTCAACTGGGTTGGATGCAGTAGCTCACACCTGTAATCCTAGCTACTGGAGAGATGGGTATTGAGAGGATGGTTCAAGGCCAGGAAAAATGTTAACTAACAAGATACTATCTCCACCAATGAGCTAGATATGGTAGTGGATTCTTGTCATCCAGCTGCACAGGAAGCAAAAATAAAAACTGGTTCAAACCAGCTCAAACAAAAATACAAGAACTTATCCAAAAAACAACTGAAGTAAAAACATCATAAACTGGTTGAATACATGCCTGGCTCACATGAGACCCTGAGTTAACCCTAGGACCACCACAACCATTTAAACAGTATAGATGAGTCAACTATAAACACTGATTTACTCTATTCCGTCCCATTGGTCCTTATGTTCCATCTGTCCTTATGTTAATACCATATTGTTTTAATTACTATAGGTTGTAGAATATTTTGAAATCAGAAAATATGATGGCTTATTTAAAATACATTGGTGGTACAATTGCAAAATGGTGTATGGAGATAACTAAAAGAAAAAAATAACCATAGTAATCCCTCTGTTCATCAGAACTGTGTTCCAATCCCCATCAGAAATGTGCGAAACCAAGAAGAGCATCAAACACTACATGTGCTATTATTTCCTATATTTCACACATATGTAAAGTTTGATGTATATATTTGCCATAATTAGATATTAGCAATATTAATAAAATATACAACAATAATATTCTATGATTAAAAGCTATGTTAATGATTACTCTCTTTCAAAAAAAACTCTGTATTTTCATCTTTTCACAAATGAAAGCCCCTTTGTGGTTTCTCTTTGACATATTGGAATAGCTAGCATTGCTACTCCTATACTTTGGTACCTTTTTTGTTGTTGTTGTTGGTTGTGGGCTTGAACTCTGGGCCTGGACGCTATCCTCCAGCTCTTCAGCTGAAGTCAAGAGCTCTACCACGTGTACCACAGCGCCACTTGCAGTTTTCCTAAGTGTTTTATTGGTGATAAGTCTCATGGACTTTACTGCCAGGGCTGGCTTTGAACCGTGATCCTTAGATCTCAGCCTCCTGAGTAGCTAGGATTATAGGTATGAACCACCTGCACCCAGCTTTGGTATCATTTTTTTTTAATTAAAGCAAGAATGACCTGAACACAATCATTCCAAGACTGAGAGAGTTGATGTGATCATCAACATGGCTACTAAAGGACATAGTATGGGTAGTGTGTGTGTGCGTATATGCTGACAAATGATGGCTCATGTCCCAGGTAGGAAAGAGAAGGGCATCATGACATTGCATCACAATATTCAGCAATGAGAAATTTAAAACTTGTTCACACCTAGAATTTCTTATTTAATATTTTCACACTCCAGTTGTCTACATGATAACTGAAACTACAGAAAGCAAAACCACAGATAATAGGTACTATTGTTCCCCATGATTTAGCAACAAGACTTTGAATATTTATCCAAAAGACTCAAAATCAGAATCTCAGAGCGATTAACCTTCTTATGTTGACTGAAATTAGTTTTCACAACAGCCAAAATATGATGTCAACCTAAATATCCATCAACAGATGAACACATAAAGAAAATGTGAGGAACACATCTACTGGGAGATTATTCAGAATTATAAAGGAGGAGACTCCTGTCATACAGAACTGCATGGAGAGATCTTGAGGATATTGTGTCAACTACATTAAACTAGTCACAGAGAAGGAACACTGCATGAATCCACTTACATGAAGTATCTAAAATAGCCAAACTCACAGCAGCCGAGAAATATGGTAGTTACCAGGAACTGGGTGCTGAGAAGGAAATTAAGAGTTGCTAATTAATGAGTATAAAACGTATAAAACAACAGGTATGAAAAATGAGCCATTTGTAGAGATTGACCACATATTATAGTCCAAAAATACTATGTAGCATATTTAGCACCCTGTTAAGGGGGGAGGTCTCATATAAAGCAGCCTCAGCATGACAAAGTTTTATTTTATTTTTTTTTTTTTGTCGATCGTGGGGCTTGAACTCTGGGCCTGGGCGCTGTCCTTCAGCTCTTCAGCTCAAGGCGAGTGCTCTACCACTTGAGCTACAGGGCCACTTCCGGTTTTCTGGTGGTTTATTGGAGATAGGAGTCTCATGGTCTCTCCTGCCCGGGCTGGCTTTGAACCGTGATCCTCAGATCTCAGCCTCCTGAGTAGCTAGGATTACAGGCGTGAGCCACCAGCGCCCGGCTTATTTTTAATTTTTAATACTATTTTTGTTACTTTGATCATTAAGGTTCATAATGTATGGAGCTGTGTGCTATACATTACAGTACTATCAAATTACTAAACAATAATAACAAAATATCAGATCATTTAAAATGGGAAAGGCATTCTACTAAGCTCTGGGGAAGCAAAATAAAAAAAACTAATTAATGATAAAATGCAAAACAAAATATTCTATGTTTAAAGTTAAGGTATTCATGCATTTTTGAAAAATCATATTCATTAATCTGTAGGTAAAATTAAGATCAACAGTTGTATATGTAAAGTTATTGTTAATTTCTGTGATGTCCAGAAAGAAATGTCATTTGTTCAAATATGCAGTTTTTAATCAGTAATTCCATTTTTATTCAATGATAACACAATACTCAAGGTAAATAATCACCTACAATTATATCAAAGGTAGAAGTATTTCTATTAAGATGAAGATTGTTGACCAATTTATAAATCTTTAGCAAGGAAGAATTATAATTCTTTAGCAAGAAGAAGCTAGGAATCTCCAGACTACTATTTTCTCCTGGTGACATAAGAGAAAATGAATATCTTTATTTACTGGGAACTAATCTTTGAACAGGTCCTGAAGCATTTCATTCAGTGCTCAAACCCTAATCTATTGAAAAAAAAAAAGCATTGTCAACCTTAAATATTAAACAAGGATGTATAATGCCTTTTTGACTATGGAATAATTTCTTGTTCAAAATAAAACCATGCTACAGGGATTTAGAGATTTCTAACCTTCTATTCAAATTACTAACAACTGGGGACTAGTGGATAAATTTTGCATGTTCAGAAGGAACTACTGATCCTGCTCCCATTTGAGAATTAACAAAATAAAACTACCAGCTTTTATGTTCCAAAATATTTTGCTCACCAATCTTTATCAGAGTCCTAATATAAATTTTGTCTTATATATTCTTCTTTTCAATAAAGAATCATTCTTAATTCCTAACGTGCCAATAAAAATGTTATAAATGAATGCATGGTCTTCAAAACAGCCACATAGACACATTAGATTTCTATTGCTTAGAACCACTACACTACCCTTAAAGAACAAGTTATTAAATAAGCATCATTTATAGTTTTACTAGAAAAAACTCAATTTAAGTCTGTTTATCTTCTTATGCAGCTTAATCACTTGGCTGGAATACAATATTATTCAACTCTCTGTGATAGGCTAACATTGATTTCTGCATCTTCAATAGTCCATTTAAAATCAGCAGCTTTATAATGTTTAATTTCTAGAGATTCAATGGATTTTCTTTTGCTAACATCGCGAAGTTATTTTTAATAAATTAGGGTGTTTTGACATTTTACAATATAGCCCTTCAACTTGAGGAAAAATTGTCATTTAAAATATTTTGCTGAGAGGGAAGTCTCAAGATTCCCTACTCTGAATTACTCTGCAATGTCAATACATGAGTTACAGAAAGTCTTGCACCTGTCGAGCAGGAAATGACGGTGCTGGGAACAGGACATGTTTCTTCGAAATACCACTGAACCTCCCCTGCCCTGGTCCAGGAAGTAGAATAGAGAGTAGCTTTTGGAATTCGTTTGAACAAGGAGGGTCCTGACCATCACAAAATCAAATTAAGTGAAGTAGATTTAATTTCACTGGTGGGACCACCATTTGTTGCAGTTTGTTTTGGCAGTTCCAATTTGCATTGATTATCTCAATTTAATAGTTAACATGATCTCCCCTTACTCTCCAAAGTGTCCTAGTTTAGGTGATAAATTATATAGGAGACTATGGAAGATTTTATTTACTTATTTCATTGAAGTTGGTAACCATACACAGCCCCAGATTCCAAAAGTCTGCACAATGTACTTTTGGCAAGTAAGAATAAAAGTAATGCTGAACCACATTTCTGATCAGCAGGAATACAAGTGTTCCAACAAATAATGCTGATGTGATTGACTCACATTGTGATGCTTTATTTTCTTTTTGTGTGTTTTCTAGAACACTGCTTCTGTGTGAGTCATAACAAACTAATAAGAAATAGCAAATCACTATGAAAGATATTTTTGTGGGGCTAACGAGCATGTCTAAATTTTACTTTCATTAGCTTTTTACTGTTAATGTTATAGCATAGGCATTTGAGTCAGTTTTATGAAAATGGCTCATTCTTAGCTAAGTGATTTAGAGATTTAGTTTATAACTAACTAAAGTGTAAGCCCCAGGTAGGGGGAATCTGCCTCTTGTTTACTTATTTATGTCTCTCCATTATCTAACCCAATGCCCTTTAAATTAATGGCTCTAAGATCTATCATCAGTGAACTGATAAAATGTAATATAACCTGATCATCTAAAAGCAATTCTAAAATTTGTATTGAAATTTGAATCTAAAGTCCACAGTTTGCCCTTTGAACATGACCTTTATATGAATTTCCTCTGAGGAGGGTACTACAAATAGTATTAATGTGGCTAAATGAAAAAAAAAAAAAAAACCTTCCTGGGAGGGAAATCTGGTAGCAAAATATAGGGCTAAAAAAAGCAACACAACAGTCTACCTTTACCAATTTTAGCTATTTAGCTAAAACACAATCTGTGTGCAAGGTTGTTCTTTATTGCATTTAAATTCAATATTCTATGTTCCTTCTGTAATTAAAAAAATAAACACCAAAAAAGTGTATCATCCTTAGAGATTATTGCCAAAGCAACTAGTAAGGATAAGAGATTATAGTTTTATTAAACTGAGGTTTCAGAAGGAAGGGTTGAGCAAAGGAACTGTTAATTGCAATACCCACTTCTGGGATGTCTCACAGTACCAGTCATGACTATAAGCACCATGTGCAGTTCCTTTAAACTACTAGGAGTGTCACAAGACTGGTGTGTCTTGCCACGCCTACTCCAGTGGAGTCTGCTTAGCATGGGAAACCATCTATCAGACCTAAGAAAGGGGCTTCAGAGACCTATCTCTGAGTTTTGGGACTTCACCGAAGTCTACCTCAGAGAACGGGGCTTTACAGAGACCTATCTCCGAGTATTGGGACTTCACCGAAGTCTACCTCAGAGAACGGGGCTTTACAGAGACCTATCTCCGAGTATTGGGACTTCACCGAAGTCTACCTCGGAGAATGGGGCTTCAAAGAGACCTACCTCCTGGAAAGGCTGGCAAGCCCCTGGGAAAGATGTGTTTCTGCCTTTCTTTTCCTCACTATATAAGAGTACCTATTAATCTTTTACTGTTTCTGCTGTTCATCGTACTTACTCATTGTCAACGTTCCTTTATTCAAAGCTCTTTCTTAAGAGTGTTGACGTCTCCAATATCTGATAAGTGTCTTAAAACTATGACTAACTCACCAGAATTAAGTGCTACCCTGAAACCCCTCTTATGGAGGCTAGTAGACAAGCCATAAGTAAATATAAAAGTATTGGGGGTTTCACGAAGTCACTCCAGCAGAAGGAATTGAAATATAATTTAAAGTGCACTTATTTTTTTAAATTTTTGTTATCCTTATATAACCAACCCAGATGCCCCTCAGTAGATGAATGGATCAAGAAAATGTGGTATATATACACAATGGAATTCTATGCCTCCATCAGAAAGAATGACATT
>NW_012267288.1:9890078-9891918 GCF_000151885.1 Dipodomys ordii | reverse complement strand
AACTCAGAGATGAGAATGGAAACATCACCACAGAAACAACTAAGATTCTGAACATTATAAGGGAATACTTCTCAAAACTTTATGCTAATAAGTTTCAGAACTTGGCAGATATGGACCTTTTCGTAGCAAATCTCGACATGCTGAAACTCAACCAAGGTGAGTTAAACCATCTTAACAGGCCCATATCAAGCATTGAAATAGAAACAGCAATAAGAGACCTCCCATCTAAGAAAAGCCCAGGACCAGATGGTTTTACAGCGGAATTCTACAAGATCTTCAAAGCAGAGCTCACACCAATATTTCTCCAAATAACTCATTCTATGAAGCCATCATAACCTTCATCCCAAAACCAGGCAAGGACTCAACAAAGAGAAATATAGACCCATGTCTTTGATGAACATTGACGCAAAACTTCTCAACAAAATTTTGGCCAATCGACTTCAACAATTCATCCAAAAAATCATACACCATGATCAAACAGGATTCATTTCAGGGATGCAAAGCTGGTTCAATATAAGCAAATCAATTAACATAATTCATCACATCAACAAGAGCAAGGATAAGAACCACATGGTTATCTCAATAGATGCAGAAAAAGCATTTCACAAGATCCAACACCCCTTTATGATGAAGGTGCTGGAAAAATTAGGAATCCATGGAACATTTTTCAGTACAATAAATGCTGTATAGACAAATCTACAATCAGCATTATACTTAATGGTGAAAAACTAAAGCCATTTCCTCTTAACTCAGGAACAAGACAAGGATGTCCACTCTCTCCACTGCTCTTCAATCTAGTATTAGAATGCCTAGCTTACAGCAATAAGACAAGATGCAAACATAAAAGGGATCCAAATAGAGAAAGATGAAGTAAAACTCTCCCTCTTTGCAGATGACATGATCTTGTATTTAAAGAATCCCACGGACTCCACTCCCAAATTACTCAAGCTGATTCAAAACTTTGGCAAAGTAGCAGGGTATAAAATTAACCCACAAGGGGCTGGGAAGGTGGCTCAATTGTAGAGCGCTTGTCTTGCATGCATGTGGCCCTGGGTTCGATTCCTCAGCACCACATAAGAAAAAAGAAAAAAGCCAGAATTGGCACTGTGGCTCAAGTGGTAGAGGACTATCCTTGAGCTGAAGAGTGAGGGACAGCGCCCAGGCCCAGAGTTCAGGCTCCACGACTGGACCCCCCCCCAAAAAAAATTAACCCTCAGAACTCAATTGCTTTTCTGTATGCCAACAATGAGAAAAGCGTGGCTGAAATTAGGAAAGCAACTCTATTTGTAATAGCCCCACAAAAAATAAAATACCTAGGAATTAACTTAACCTCTATGATGAAAACTTTGAGCACAGGCTCCCATGCTCCTGGATTGGAAGGATCAACATCGTGAAAATGGCAATACTTCCCAAGGCTATCTACAAATTCAATGCAAAACCTATCACTATTCCAACCGCACTCTTCAAGAAAATAGAAGAGGCAATCCAAAAATTCTTATGGAACAATAAAAGACCCCGAGTAGCAAAAACAATCCTTAACAGAAAAAACAGTGCTGCAGGAATATCAATACCAAATTTCAAACTGTACTACAAAGCCATAGTAATCAAAACAGCTTGGTATTGGCACAAGAACAGACCTCAGGACCAATTGAATAGAATTGAAAACCCAGAAATGAACCTATAGACCTATAGCCATCTAATCTTTGATAAGGGAGCTTAAAAAAATGGAATGGAAGAAGGACAACCTCTTCAGTAAATGGTGCTGGCAAAATTGGTTAACTACATGTAGAAAACTAAAGCTAGATCCTTATATATCACCCTGCACCAGAATCAACTCCAA
>NW_012267288.1:9888955-9890028 GCF_000151885.1 Dipodomys ordii | reverse complement strand
GTGCTGGCAAAATTGGTTAACTACATGTAGAAAACTAAAGCTAGATCCTTATATATCACCCTGCACCAGAATCAACTCCAAATGGATCAAAGACTTCAGAGTCAAAGCAGACACTCTGAAAATATTATAGGATGGAATAGGAGAAACTTTAGGTCTCCTTGGCGCAGGCCGAAATTTTCTTAATACAGACCCAGAAACACAACAAATCAAAGAAAGGTTGGACAGATGGGACTGCATGAAAATGCAGAACCTCTGCATGGCAAAGGACATAGCTAGCAAGATCAATAGAAAGCCCAGGGATTGGGAGAAGATCTTCACTAGCCATACAATGGACAAAGTTCTCATATCTAAAATATACTTGGAACTCAAAAAATTAAATCCCCCAACAACAAGTCCTCAAAGAAACAACAGCCCAATAAATAAGTGGGCTAAAGTCTTACAGAGAAACTTCTCTGAAGAGGAAAGAAGGATGGCCAATAGACACATGAAGAAATGCTCAACTTCCCTAGCCATAAAAGAAATGCAAATCAAAACAACATTGAGATTCTACCTCACCCCAGTTAGAAATCAAGAAATCTAGTAATAACTGCCGGAAGGGATGTGGCCAAACGGGAACCCTACTGCAACTGTTGGTGGGAGTGTAAACTTGTTCAACCACTTTGGAAAGCAGTATAGAGGTTCCTCAAAAGACTCCACATAGAGCTCCCCTATGATCTAGCAATCCCACTTTTGGGCATTTATCTGAATGATCACAAACAAGGCCATAATAAAGCTACTAGCACAACTATGTTTACTGCAGCCTTATTTACCATAGCTAAGATATGGAACCAACCCAGATGCCCCTCAGTAGATGAATTGATCAAGTAAATGTGGTATATATACACAATGGAATTTTGTGCCTCCATCACAAAGAATGGCATTGCCCCATTTGTTAGGAAATGGAAAGACTTGGAAAAAAAATCATATTAAGTGAAGTAAGCCAGGCCTAAAGAAACATAGGTCCCATGGTTTCCCTTATTTACTAGTATATGTCTAAGACAAGCAGAAAAGGTCAGATAAGTTGATGTTAGGTG
>NW_012267288.1:9881064-9884078 GCF_000151885.1 Dipodomys ordii | reverse complement strand
TGCAATGCTTGGTAAGAAATGTACGCATTATCCTGCCCATGCAATTGTAACCCCTCTGTACAGTATGTTCACAAATAAAATAAAATAAAATTAAAAAAAAAGAAAGAAAGAATGCGTGGACCAGGAACAATACCTCAACTGATAATTCCATTTAGTAGGGAGGTACAGATTGGGATAACTAGGATTCAAGGTGGGCTTCAGAGGTAGGGGAAAGAGGGTATAAATTATTCCATCCCTAATTCTGCTTCCCTCAACCACTAACCTTGCACCATTAATACTACTTCCATCTCCTGTTCTACTATGTAAACTCAATGTACCAACAGCCTAAGCTTTCTCTCACAAGGGTCTACTGAAGAATTTCTTGCATAGAGATTTTAGTGTCTGACTGTGATTTGTAATCACCAGTAAATCAAAGCTATGTTCCCTTTGGATTGTAATTGAATTCCCTGACACCCCAAATTCTGCTAGAATACTTTACATGAATCTTTTTTGGTTGCTACATTGATTGATTCTTTTTAAAAAATAGGTGTTTATTGGCATGTAACACACATAAAATATAATTTATCCACTTAAATGTACAGTGCTGTAGGTATGTTCAGTTATGCAGCTACCACTACAGTCTAATTTTAGAATATTATTGCTGTTGTGGTTGTTGTTATTTTGCTCATGAGCATGAGGAAGCTACTCAAAGATTGATACAGGAATTGCATTAGCAGGTTAAGAACACTAAAAGAGAAATAAAAGGAATTGTGTGAACAGGCTGAGAACAGTCAAAGAGGTAGACAGGAATTGCGTGACCAGGCTGAGAACAGACAAAGAAAAAGTCAGGAATGACATGAGCAGGCTAAGAACAGTCAAAAAGAACTACAGGAATTGTGTGAATGTGAGGGAGCTAAACAAGGAGTAATACAGGAATTGTGAGAGCGGGATAAGAATAGACAAAGATCAATAGAGGCATTCATGGAATCCATAAACAGACAGCTGAAAGAAGTCAGGGAGAGCACAAAGGGAATGGAGTCCAACAGAAGGAAGAGGAATCCAAGTAAACCATAACCAATCAACTAAGTAATTCGAGAATAAACAATGAACACCAAATTAAGGAAGTAAAAAAGTTCATACAAGATCTAAAACAAAGCTTCAGCAAAGAATTTGAAGCCATCAAAGCTGACTAATTAGAAGGAAAAGGAATAAAAAACAAAGTAGAAAGTCTTGACAGTAGGTTAGACCATGAAGAAGATCTAATCTCGGGGATTGAAGAAAGCCTAGAGAAAGAACATACAACTATCCAAGACAAATCCAAGAAATATGATAGATCTATTCAACATCTGGAAGACACCATCAGAAGGACTAATCTGAGGATAATGGGGGTAGAGGAGCACCTAGAGATAGAACTTAATGGGCTAGGAAATTTGTTTAACAGGATCCTAGCAGAGAACTTCCCAAACATACAAAAAGATAGGCCTATTCAGATACAAGAAGCTTTTAGAACCCCAAATCCAGACCAGAATAGGACATCCCACTGCCACATTATAATCCACACAGGATCAACTCAGACCAAGGAAAAGATCCTGAAAGCTGTCAAGGAGAAAAGATCAATCACCCATAAAGGGAAACCAATTAGAATCACCCAGATTTCTCAGCAGAGACAATCAAAGCAAGAAGAGCTTTGAATGATGTATGCCATGCCCTAAAGACAAACAACTATCAACCAAGAACACTGTACCCAGCTAAACTCTCCTTCATAACTGAAGGTCAAATAAAAACCTTCCATAGCAAAGAAAAACTGAAACAATATATCTCCACCAAACCAACCCTACAAAAGATACTTAAAGATGTCCTACACATAGAAAACCAACAAGACCACAATAAAGGCCAAGAAACCACACCCAATCTGAGAATCCAAGAACCATAGGAAGAACACAGTTGCCACAGCCCCCAAAAAGGTAGATAAAATGGCAGGAACTCCCAAACACCTCTCAGTCCTATCTCTCAACATTAATGGACTTAACTCTCCAATTAAGTGACACAGACTGTCTACTTGGATTAAAAAGCAAGATACTTCTGTCTGCTGCCTTCAGGAGTCACACCTTGCCCATGAAAACAAACACATTTTGAAAGTGAAAGGTTGGAACAAAATCTACCAAGCAAATGGTCCCCATAAACAGGCAGGAGTTGCAATCCTAATATCAGATAAAATAGACTTCAAATTAAAATTTGTGAGAAGAGATAAAGAAGGTCGCTACATACTAATTAAGGAATCACTCCTTGAGGAAGATATTACAATTCTAAATCTCTATTCGTCAAACAACCGAGCACCCAAATTTATCTAAGAAACACTACTTTCCCTCAAATCTCAAATAGATCCAAAGACATTAATTGTTGGGGACTTTAACATACCACTATCCCAACAAGATAGAACAACTCGGCAATAACTCAACAGAAAAACCGCAGATCTAAACAATTGCATAGTTCATAGATTTACCAGACATCTACCGAATATTTCACCCAGCAACATCAGAATACACGTTTTGCTCAACAGCACATGGAACATTTTCCAAAATAGACAACATTTTAGGTCACAAAGTAAACTTGTCCAAATTCAGAAACATTGAAATTATACCTTGCATTCTCTCAGACCACAAGGGAATAAAAGTAGAACTCAACACCTAAAGACATGAAAGAAAGTCATGTAACCCATGGAGGATGAACAACACACTGTTGAATCACCAGTGGGTCATGGAAGAGATTAGAAAGGAAATTCAAATGTTCATGATATTCAAGAAAATGAACACACAAATTATCAGCTCTTCTGGGACACAGCAAGGGCAGTACTCAGAGGCAAGTTTATAGCTCTGTGTTCCTACATCAACAAATTGGAGAGATCTGAAACCAACAATTTAATGAGACATCTGAGCCTCCTTGAAAAAGAGCTGCAGGATAAACCCCAATCCAGTAGATGGAAAGAAATAATTAAAATTAAATCAGAATTAAATGAGTTAGAATAAAAAAACCAT
>NW_012267288.1:9799053-9878119 GCF_000151885.1 Dipodomys ordii | reverse complement strand
TTTCTTTGTTGCTTTGTATGTCCCTCCCCCACGGTATAACCCCTGCTTTCACTGTATTTGATGTTGGTATAATTTGTGGAGGGGAAGGGAAAAAACAAAACATTTAAATCGGGATACAAGTAGACCCATTGCAACAATGAGATGTACAAATCATTTTATCGAAAAACGAATTTTACTACTTTGCCGGGGGTGTGGGGGGGAAGGGTTTGGGGGAGGGATAAAATGGGATGGGATGGGAAGGGGAAACAAAGGAAGAGGCAAGAATGCTTGATAAGAAATGTACTCATTACCTTGCCCATGTAATTGTAACCCCTCTGTATGGTATTTTCACAATAAAAAAAAAGAATAAAAAAGATATTGGGTCCTTCCAGTTTAAGATACATATTCCATAGGAAATTGCAAATAACTCCTTTAGACAAATATATTTATTCCTGACTAATGTTACAATTTTATACATATGCTTCTTCACTAAAAGAATCAGAGCAAATGCCCTCTTATATCTCAAATATAAACAACCATAGACAACCAGGAAATAATTTGAAAATAAACTACCAAAGAAGATAAACAGGAATGTTTGAAAAGTACATGAAAATATTCACAATACCATTAGGTTTCAGAAAAAGGCAAATAAAAACACACTAGGATCCTATTTCACATGTACTATGATTGTGATAATGAAAATATTCACAATATTTTAATTATTAGTTAACATAAATATTGTAAGTGATGTGAAAAACTGTACTGTACATGATGGAATATGAATATATAGACAGTTTGAGAATTTCTTACATGTGTGTGTATGCCAATCCTAGTGCTTGAATTCAGGATCTTAGTGCTGTCCCTGAACATTATTCTTTAAGGCTGAACACTCAGTCTCAAGGACTCTCCTCTTGGAGTTGTCTTTGAACAATGATTCTTAGATCTCAGCCTTCTGAGTAGCTAGGATGCCAGGCATGAGCTACCAATACCCAACTCTCCAATTTTTCTAAAGTGGACTTTGATATCATAATCTTAAATTAGCCCTGCCAATGTTAGTATCTGAAAAAGAGTGATTGAACCAGATGTTGGAAGAAATGATGAGGTTAATGTTAGTTTAATTAGTACTCTTTTTTCTTATACTTTATGTTTATGAGTAATTGTACAATTATTACAATTTATCAGTAAGTTGATGCTTGCCTTACCTCTTAAATGGCTAATGATATTCACTAAAGATACACCTATTCATAAAGAATGTGACTGAAGCCTTAACATCATTGGAGATGTACTGTCCAAATAACACAATTTAAAACTAAATTCAAAATACAGATTTTTGGATAATAGGGGAGGGAAGGGATAGTGGGAGAACAACAAAGGAGGGGGTAATATACTCATTACCTTACTCATGTAACTGTAAACCCTCTGTACAGCATCTTTACAATAAAATAACATTTAAAATATAAATTTTAATTTTTCATTATTTTTATTATTCATTTTTATTTTACTATTTTTATTATTTATTATTTTTATTTAAAAATGCTAAAGAAATAAAGGGGTTACAGTGACAGAACTCAGCCAAAGAGTGCATTTCCTTTTGGACAATGTCACCTTTTCCCTTGCTGTCTTCCAGTTTGTTCCTCCTATTCCCACCCACAATTTGCATAGTTCATTTTCAACAGAGTGCCCAGTGAGTACCACTGCTACATTTGTTTGTTCTTTTCCCATTATATAGATATTTTAAACATAGATATTTAAAATGAAGCAAAGAAGAACAGTTTAGATGCTTACCTTATAATATCTCCTTCAAGAGCAAT
This sequence comes from Dipodomys ordii, assembly GCF_000151885.1. Classification (NCBI taxonomy): domain Eukaryota; kingdom Metazoa; phylum Chordata; class Mammalia; order Rodentia; family Heteromyidae; genus Dipodomys; species Dipodomys ordii. The sequence continues at coordinate 9,876,329 of NW_012267288.1, read as the reverse complement.
CACTCTCTTAATGATTTTCTGTTCTGGGTTTTTAGGAGACCTAGAATGAGAAGGAAAGGTTATGAAATCAGATATGTTCTTGTTGTTTTAAGAAAATAAAAAAGGAATATTATAACAAATTAGATTATATTAACATCATTATAGAACTCTCTACACTCACAACATGAAATCAATCCTACTTAGGTTACAAGTGATAGTATCTCTGCAGATAATTCTCTTTTGAATTCTCTGCAAGAAAAGAACCCTTACTAAACTTAACCGAAACAATACATATAGAGGGACAAATAAGTTTATTACCAAGACATGTCATTGATTGCTACATTTTTGTTGCTAGTAAACATAATCACTTTATTGGAAAAAGTATTCACACATGAGAATAGACTTTTAAGAAATAACATTCTTAAGTTTACATTATTTAAAATTAACAGAAGGGTTTGATTTAAATTATGCAGAAAACAGAGCATTACTGACAGTTCAAAGAATTTGACAGGATTGATATAGTTTTAAAAAGATAGTTTATTTTAATTCACTTGATAATAAATTTTTACTAGAAGAAACACTATCTGCTCTAAGCCAGTGTGTTTATTTCCCATATTGAAGTAGGATTGATCTGTGAGGTCAGTGGAATGTGTGAAAGTGATGGCATTTCTCTTTTGAGATAAGGATGTTAAACAGATTTTACAATCCACTTTGGGATTTTCCTCTTCCTCTCCCTTATCTTCAATATCTCTTCCCTAAAACTTCCTTCCTGTTTCACTTAAGTTCATCTCCTGGATATTTCATTCTGTCCTGAGTAGATCTGTGGAAGAAATTCCCAAGATGAGGAAACCAGGTCAGGCCAGCAGTCAGTAAAGTTCTCAGGAATTTCGGTAAAATTTTCAGGGTGTATGTAGGCCCCGTCAACAGTCTGAGAGCAAACTCATGATGGAGCTTGAACTGTAACACCCAACAAAGCAAATGTGTGAGATCAGAGCTCATTGTAAGCTGCTAGAAATGGAGATACAGTATGATTCAGCAATGTATAATTATCTTAATTTGCCAATTTCCTCCCAATCAGATTTTAAACTTTTTGCCTTAACAAACCCCACGTAGCAAAAAAACAAAAACCAAAACCAAAACAGGTCCTGTAGCAATCTTATAAATGGTAATTTAATATGTACTTGAAAATTATGGACAAAATATTTTAAATTTGTCACATTTTAGATTATACTGCTTTTCTTAAAGAATGTCAATACACACAAATGGAAAAGATCAAAAATATTAAGAATTTCCTATATCAAGGAACAGTTTCAGTAAGATTTATGGTCTAAAATATATCTCTATGTTCTACAATATTATCTTTATAATATACAGTTGCATCTACTTGTGACAATGAGTTTCAAAGTTTTGCCACAAGCTTGTTTCTTGATATTCTTTACCTTAAAGGGAAATTTGATCAGAGTTTTGAATGTTCTCTCCTCTTCATTGAATTGAGTAAACGTTTTATTTCAACAACTCTAATATCATTAACTATAGCTAAAGTGAGAGGCTTGGGCACATAAAGGCTATTTAGGGCCTCCATGCAGGAAAAAAGTTTAGACCACGTAGAAAATGTTTTCCCATCTCTGTATAAATATAATAATGCATAAAACAAATATTCAGATTCAGCGGTCACCAAAGAATTGCAAATTTAATGAATAGGATAATTTGTTAACATTAATAAACATAGAACATTATCAAGGGTTTAGGAATGTGGTTATCTCTATATAAACAGTGTAGTAAGAAATTCCTTTCTGTAATGTTGCCTACATTTTATATTCTTTTTAACATATCAATTTAAACTTCTAGGAATTTATCTCAATGAGGCAACTATGAAAGTATGCAAAATGTAATGATACAGGAATATCAACCAAAAGTATGGATTAAAAGTCAGAAAGTATTTGTTCTATAACTTCACATCTTTAATTGCACAAAGAAAAATGTGCATCCAACTTTATTAGAAAGATGAAGAAGAATCTAAAACAGATGGGGTAAAGAGTCTGTGAATGTTAAAGATTTTTATCCTCAGGTGTTTTTTGGTTATTACAATCATTAGCACATGACAACTGTATGTCATATGACATTACCTAAGAAGAAATATTCCAAAACAAAAATAAGAGTGGAGTTAATTACCAGTTCCCACCTAAAATCTGAGGTAGAATTTACACTAATTATATACCATAAAAAAGCAATCCTATATATGTGGTAAAGTTTGCCAACAATATTGATGTCTTGGAGATGCCAGAGAAGTACCTTATTTTTAAATAAATTGTATTTTAAGGTTATGAAGCAAAACAGAATATATAAAGCAAACTATCTATATAATTAGTCATATGAATAAATTTTAATGCAATGTTAAACTCCTGAATCTAATCAAATCATTCAAAATGAAAAAATCTATTGCTAACATTAATTTCATTACTGTTTAAAATCTATATTTTAATCATTAGGCTGTTGTTGAATACGTTACTTTGATGTAAGTATAACAAGTTAAAGAGTTATGATAGATTTGTATCATAAAAGTTATTAAACTTCTTTTTGTCTTAATTTTTTTGGCCACTTGCCTAGCTCCTAGAACATGTGAAGAATGAGAAATGAAAGATTAGGCCTTACTTTAGGAAAACATTGTGTGCTGTCCAATAAATACACAAATTTGCATTTAAATTTGTAATTATATGGTTTTCATAATTTAATCAAGCTCAGTTTCTCCAGAGGTTGGACAAGAAGCCTGGATGTATATGATAAGGCAGAACATGTTCCCCATAAGAAAAGTTGAGGGGCAAGGAAAGAGGTCTAAAGTAGATGCCACAAAATTTCCCTTCCCTCCCCTCTACCCTTCCTTTCTTCCCTTCCACTCTCCTTCTCTAGTGGTACCAGGGTTTGAACTCAGGGCTTCACAAGAAAGCTTAACTAACTTGTTCATCTTGTTCACATCACTTAATCTGTGCCTCCAGATCTATTTCTTTGATGGTTATTTTGAAAAGGAAGTCTCATGGACATTTTTGCTTGGAATGGCCTTGAACCTCTGATTTCAATCTCCTGAATAACTAGGATTACAAGCATGAGAGCTACCAGTGAACGGAAAGATGATGCTCAATATTTTTTTGAATTTTATTTTCTATCTTCATAAGATGTTTACATTTACTTGCTGACAGTCAAACACAGCAAGTCTTAAGTCTCATGATTACAACTGCAATCCTAACTACACAGGAGGCTGATTTGAGGATACTTATGTGGTAATATTTACCCTGACTATAACACTGAGATACTACCATTTTGTGGTGGAGTAATGAGGTGTTTCCAACACATCTTCGCCTGATCTCCCATTCTGGGTGGGATACCTTTACACTGGGTCTAGGCAGTCTTCTACTTATTGTGAAATCTTAAAACCTCTCTTTGTGAATTGGGTATATTTATATAGTTCAGGATTGTCCCAGATTACCATAGAAATAATCTCTGTATTAGAACTTTCTTTAGCCACAGTCTAAGAACTGATTTCTCCAAAGTACCACCATTTATTGAACTCTAATTGTACTCCATATATCCCAATGAAGACTTCCTTCCTTCCTTCCTTCCTTCCTTCCTATACCTCCAGTCCCAGAGTTTCAAATTTTGATGCATATTAATGAGATAAAAATTAATAAATATTTTTGGATGCATTATATTAGACAGGCTACTTTTCACTGTCTTAAAGGATAATCAAGCACTAAGCCGTACTTAATTTTTAAATGCTATAAATAAGCCAGCTGCTAGTGGCTCATACCATAATGTTGCTCATGAGGCTGAGATCTAAAGATTGCAGCTTAGAGCCAGCCTGGACAGTAAAGTTTGTGAGATGCTTATCTTCTATTAACCACCAACAAATCTGGAAGTGGAGCTGTGGCACAAGTGGTAAGGCACTATGCTTGAACACAAAAGTTCAGGGAGAGTACCCAGGCCCTGAGTTCAAGCCCCAGGACCAACCAAAAGGAAAATTTTTAAAAGGCCATAAATAATATTACTTAATAGTGCAAGTTTTTCTATTTTGTAACAAAAAATAATGGAATAAAAAGTGTACAAAAAGCAGTCATGAAAGATCAAATCAAATGATAACTTCCCTCCTTTCGCTTTTAAATTATGGAAATATTACCAGGATTTGACATATTTTTATATAGATAAAGTGAAAACACCTTTTGTTCATAATTTGCCCTTTCTCTACTACTTTTAATCTTGCTTATTCTTCACATCCTAAGTTGCTCACTGGGTGACTGTGATGGATGGGGTCCCATAAACTGCCAATGTCCCCACTGCAGTGATATGTAACCAGTGTCACTATTACCTCTGCTGACTGTAAATGAATTAACCACCAACCTAGTTCTCACTTGTAAAGACAGAAGATCTGATCCTGGGTCCAAAAAAGGGGAGGCAGCCATTAAAAACCTAGGCATGGCATGACTTGTCTGTACATTTTTAAACATAAATCATGGGCTGACCACACAAAGAAGAGTTTTCACATAAAAAAGAATCCAATTTCTTATTTTTCTTGAATAAAATAACCCTGGACCCACAATCTTGCATGAAGAACTCCATGGGATCCGAGGAGTACATACTAAAAACAAGTAGTGCCTGAGGTTAACTGAGTTTGTGGAGTTCTAGAAATCCAGAAGCATGGTGTGATATGAGTAATATATAGCAGTATGAAAGCATAAACTTTAAAAAATAAAACTGATTTATAAAGACTTTTTAATGAAATGTATTTTTTTCTAATTTTACTATGATTAGGAACGCTTTAATAAGCAAACCATGACAACCAGTCTTAATAGTAAGTCAGCCTTGAGTATGTAAAAATCAATTAAATGTATATTCTGACTAACTTCTGGGATGAAACATGGCTGTAATAATTGGTAATCGAGTTTCCAAATCTAAACAATAATTGCACTTAACTATGAAAAGATAAGAAAGTTAGTATAATCCTAAATTCATTTCCATCAATATTAACTTGAGCATCTCAAACATGGAACTCTACAATTTTCAGGTATTAAATGTAATTATAATTGTACATCATTGTATAAGCTAGGTTGTATATAAATGAATACATATAGTATACAGATAATGCACAGACTTAATACATTGGCTTAAATTGACTCCAGAATTGCTTATGTTTATTCTGGATTGCAACAAAAAGATCTTCCTTGCAATGGAAAAACTTAAACTTAATAGTGTTGCAAAATAAAGATATATTTTTGCATATATTATTGTTATGATCTGAGAATTTGAACCCATCCCATTTTCTTTTTCCACTATACATATCCATGGATTAACATGCTCTCTAGAGACTTTGGTGACATGCATTATTAATGTCTCAGCTATGCTATTAGATTCAAGGTTTCCCAGCAAGAACAAGTGAGGCAAAAATATGGAGAGAGGGAAGACTGCACTGGTAGGATCCAAACTTCTCTAAATGCTCCCTCTTTTGGAGAAAGGTCATAGTGTAGATCTTAGAACACTTAGGAGAACAATAAGTAGAATACGAGGTATATTGAACTCATTTTGGTGCTAACCTTGTTGAACTTATTAATTTTTAAAACATAGTATTATTGTTTTGCAGAAGAGTTCTCAGGTCTGAATAACTAAACATGATTTTCTCCCTTGAAAATGTCAACTGCATGTTCTCAATAGCAAACTGAAGAGTGTCAGCAAGTGTCTTCGTGAGGTTTGGGAATTGCACAAAATCAATTACAACTAGTCACAAAATTATCATTTGCTTGCTCAGCTTGACAGTTGCCTATATAGCTCTAGTTGATAAGTTAGCTGAAACCTTTTCTTTGTATTTTATTTACTGTTACTACAATAACAATGTAGTTACTACAATAACAATAACTGATTGTGTGTTGAAAACATAGCTAGATAATATAATGCATCATCTTTGTAAAAGGAAGTAAGTTGAGAATGACAAAAATTCAGGTGAGAAGTTTATAAAAATCTATGAGAAACTATACATCAGCTTATTAGGATAAAGCAAGCTATACAGCCACAGAACAGTGATGAGAGAGACAGACAGGTGAATTTGAAGAATGTGGTACCTATGGATTCAGTAGAGAAAGTACAAACCCCTAAGGCCTTCACTTGGAGGCAGAAGACCCTGGGAATTGCTACTTTCAGGTTTTAGTCATTTATCAAAGCCTCAGAATTAGAAAAGGCTTACTCATGCTGACTTCATTCACAGTCCTGTGATGACCTTTCCCCTTGTCAGCTTACTTTAGCAAAGGTATTCCCCTCCCCCTCCCTCCTCAACTTCCCCCCCTCCCCGCCCCCCAAGGATGCCACTAGCTTTTTCTGCTCACAGCTGGTGCTTTACCACTTGAGCCATATTTCTAGTTCAGCTTTTATGCTGGTTATAACTGGAGAATCTCATTGACTTTGCTTCCCCAGCTGGCTTTGAACTACAATCCTTAGGTCTTAACCACATGAGTACTAGAATTATATAAAAATTATATAAAAAATTATAGTGAATCCTGGCATCTGACTAACAGTTTATTCTTTGTAAGAAAGTGAGGAGAGCAAAATATTCCACATTATACAGAGTGGGATGTTGGCTTCCCAAGGTTGTCAGGGAGAGGAGAAATGGGAAGATGTTAATCCAAGGATGCCAAGTTTCAATAAGAAAGGAGTTTGGAAATCTCTTTTATAGCACGGTGAGTATAATACAAATAATGTACTGAATCCTTTGAAACTGAAAAGAGAGTAGGTCTTAAATTCTTTAATGACAAAAATTAGGTATGTGATGTTATATATATATATATATATATGTTCATTACCTTAAGCTAATCATTTTAGCATCTTCATGTATACTAAATCATTATATTGTACTCTAGAAGAATAGTTAATTTTTGTCAATTGTGTCTTAATATAGCTAGGAAAATATTCCCAGTTGTCAGTATTCTAGTTATAGAATGCCAAAGAAATTCTTTTCTAGAAATCATGGTTATATCTCAGCCTGTGAAGCAGCATTTCGCATGGCTAGCTTCTTTCCATTTTTATTTGCTGTAAACAGTACGTGTCCAAGTATATCTTCTTAAAAGCATTAACTTATTTTTTTATTGCATAGATGTACAAAAGGGTTTCAATTCCAGAAGCCAGGCTATGAGTACAATACATTTTCATCAGTGTTACCCCTTCCATTCTTCTCCCTCATCTTCCTCCACCCAATCTCTACCCACAAGTTATGTAGTTTCTTTTTAATATAATGTACATCAAACATAATGACTGTATTTGCTCACTTTCCCTTCCTCCAGTAGTGAGTCCCCCTCTCTTTGTTTGCCCCGCCAGAAGCATCTATTTAAAATAAAAATATTAAATATGTTCAGACAGCTATTTGTCAAATGTATTCCTTTGCTCATTCTTTAAATTATACAAACTTTTACCTGGGCAAGGTAATGAGTACATTTCTTATCAAGCATTGTTGCCTCCTCCTTTATTTCCCCTTCCAACCCCTTCCCATCTCCCCCCCTCCTACCACCCCCCCCCCCATCCAATGGTGTAAAGTTCGTTTTTCGACATAACATCTTATACATCTAATTGTTGCAATGAGTCCACCTATATCCTTATTTAAACAAGTTGGGTTTTTTTCCCTTCCCCTCCACAAATTATACCAACATCAGCTACAGTGAAAACAGGGGTTATACCGTGGGGGAGGGACATACAAAGCTACAAAAAAAATCATTTTATAAATATGTTAGAAACAATCACAAGAAAGAAAAAACATTTGAGTCCTTATCTTGGGGTTCAGTTCGCCTAATATCAACATTATCTGACCGTTTCTGCTTATCTCAGACATATACTAGTAATTGCAAATAAGGGAAACCATGGGACCTATGTTTCTTTGGGCCTGGCTTACTTAATAAAATTTTTCCAAGTATTTCTATCACAATAAAAAAAAGAGAGAGAGGAATGTTGCTATTACAGCAATGAGTCCAGGCTGGTTGAGGAAAACATGGAAGCCCTAAACAAATTGCAAAAATAATAAATAAATAAACAAAAATATACAAACTTTGACTACTTCTTTTTTCCAATTCATACAACTTTATTCCAGATTAGTGGGTATCTGCTTAAAAACAAGACATACAATGGTATCCATATGAAGCTGCTTTGATTCTAGGCTGTAAGATGCTGTAATGTGAGAAGGCTCACCTATGTTTTCTCAGAATCACTCTTCTATTATTCTGTGCACACACCCAGAGAATAATATCTACGGCTGTCATGTTAAATGTTTTACAATGTGTTCATTTCACAGACTCCGACATCACCAGAAGCTCAAATGTGGTCAACAGTTTCCCTCCAAACCAAAAGTCCATGACTATGGAAGTGAAGTGTCCCTGGTTCCCTCATGTTCCCACAGCTAAAGCTTAATGACACCAGAGTAATAATAAAATCCATTGTAATCCTCAAATACCACCCTCCCCACATGAGAGTAAACCTAGGCTAAGTAGAGGCAAGTGAAATTGTTTCTAACCAGTTTTGCCCGCGAGTTCAATGTAAAAGGAGGTTTTGACTTAAATAAAAGCAGATTTTCAGAAGCATATGCTCACCACCCACAATTCTTCATCAGAGTGGTTGAAATGTAGGAATTTCATGTTGCTTTAGCATGGACACTTTGCCAAAAGACATGAGCACAAACGTCACCATTAAGAACAATCTTATCTACTATGAAGTATGTATGCAGGGGTCTATTCTACACTTGAGTGGTTATAGGCAAAGGCACAATGCTATGGAATGACCATTTGGATAGATGCTTTTGACTTATACAGCAGGATGGAATTCCCTTGGAAACTTTTAAGTAATTTAACCCTATTTGAGAGAACTTTAATAAAATCACGTAAATACTTCCTGCAAAAATCCTCTGAGCCAGCTTCATTTTAAAACATACAGCCCCAAATTCTAACTGGTGCATACTGCATCTCTCCCACCCTTTATCAGCTCTTTCTCCCTGCTGCCATCTGCTTTTGTTTTCCCCAGCACAATAACCATCCCTCCAGGCTGTTCCCTGGCATGTAGATTCCTCCCTTCATGTCTTTACAGCACAACTCAAGAAATGTTCTAGGTCTCTTTCAATTCTTCTTCCCAAAGATTTCCTTCGGCCCCACCCACCCTGTACATTTCAGACACCTATACTCAGATATTAATAGTCAAGTAAGAATATGGAAGTTTGCTTTCGGCTCTCTGTTTTAAATTATTTTCTATGATAATGTTCTGGGTCATACATGGCAGGGCATTTTTTTGAATATACTGTCTTTTTTCTCACTGGCTTCTCTTTATAAATATTTCTATTATCTCTAAGTAGTTGTACAAAGGAGTTGTCATTCAATGATTGTCTTTTAAAGTTACATTTCTATAAATCCTTATAACCCTAGGTTTAAAAGAGTCAAATACAATATTCAGAGGATTCCTATGATGAAAATGTGGCTAATTCTAATGTTTCTATAACATATATTATTAACTTTTAATACAGAGAAGTCTCTTTATGTGTAATTACAGTGATCTAATCATAGCCAAAAACCTACTTTAGAATTATTAGTTACAGGTTTTGAACAAACACAGAGTATAGTTTTAAGAAAAGAGTCAAAGAAAGGTAACTAAAATAAGTTAGGTGAACATAGTTTAATATAGTATTTTTCATACTATCTCACTACCCTTTCTAAGTTAAAACTCTCATTTTAATCAGTTCCTAATGTCTAACCTAATCACTTTGAAGTCAAAGACTCAGCTGTTTAGAATGCAGACTGCATCACTGCTGTGGCTATGTGTACTTGACCTCCTGCCTGTTAACAAAGAGACTCAATTAATTATTTGCTGTTTTGAATGGCTATTTCATTTCACCTCCACCTTTCTTTAAGTGTTCAAAGGCTCAATTGCTTTATCACCCTAACCTGAGCTTTGGGAAAATGCATGCTGAATTTCTTAACTGCCAACTAATAAACTATCTTCATCCAGAAAGTTAATTTTCAGGACCATAGCTCCTGTATGTCTTATGCTAGAGTCAGCTGAAGTAACATATTGACCTGGTGTCTCATCAACTTCCAGGACATTCTCTTTGTTTTGAATGGTGGCTTCAGTTTTAAGCGATTCTCTTGATCTGGGACAGGCGACGTGTTAGCACCTCACTGGGCTGTATTTTCACAATCATGATGTTTTGTCAGCAATCTTACCATATATCAAATGGGATGCTTATGCTTTCTGTGCACATTAATGAGATGTCAATGAATTGTATATTGGTTTTCCCACAAACTTCTAGTTTTTACTATATACTTTCAAGTCACATTAAGCTCAAGAGTACAATTTCATATTTCAACCTCAAAACAACAAAATCAAGCAAGAAAATAGCTTTGACTTAAAGATGAAGATGGATTGTTACAATGTATAGTGCAACAAAACTGATCAGTGACCATCTAAATATTTAAAAAAACACAAAACCAAGGAGAATATGGAATCTGTTAAGAATCTTCCATCTCTTGAATTTCTTTAGCCTTGATATTCTCAGCATTGAAAAGTTCCTATTTGTGGCATATTTGTTTCTTTGCATATTCACTGTTCCTGTTCCTGCAAATAAACCATAGAATGACATGAAGAATACTCTCATTCCCTACCAGCTGCTTTCATTAAAAAAATACACAAGTAACAAATAATTGGTAAGGATGATTAAATCATAATATATATACTAGGATATTGCCACTAGGTATGCTGTATATATAAAGACATAAGTAATTTGTCTTTTTCTATCTAGATTATTTTATTTAGCATATCCTCCAGTCACATTCATGGTGTAGAATTATCAAAATTTTGTTCCAAAGTTGGCAATTTAATGACTAATACTAGTTACTGTTACAAATATACAATTGATTTATTAATACCTAGTAACAATACCTTTGAATATTTCTCATGATATTATAAAAGTATGGCAACTGAGACTTTGAAAACTAATAGTAATTCCTCTAATATTTCTTGAGATTTTATGCTGTCATTAAAATAAATGAGCTTATCATCTTCACACACAAAAATTGTATGAAATTGAGCCTATAGCTCCTTACATACTCAACGTAGTTATAATTCAAAAAGGAAAGTCAGCAGAAGCTGTGTAGCTCATCCATCTAATTCTAGCTACTCAGAAGGCAGAGATCTGTAGTATCTTAATTAATGGCCAGCTCAAGTGGCAAAATTCCCTAGACTCCAACTCGAAATGAATCAGCAAAAACCAGGGCCGGAAACATGGCTCAAGTGGTAGAGTGCTTGCTGAGCAAGCAAAAGACTGTATAAATCCTAGCTGAGAACAATGGCTCATACCTGCAACCCTAATTACTTGGGAGACAGAGACTGAGATGATTGTAATAATAAATCAGCCTGGGTGAAAACTGGCTGACCCTAATCAATAAGAAGCTGGACAAGATGATATGCTGTCATCCCAGCTACCCAGGGGCCATAAATAGAAGGATTGCTATGTAGGTTGGCAAGAGCAAGACTCTATTTGAAAAATGAAGAATGGCGGGGCATAGCTCAAGTGGTGGGCAACAGGCAAGCACAAAGCCCTTAATTCAAAGCCCTCACCACCACCACCAAAAACAATAGAAGTACAAAAATCCTAGGCATGTTGGAAAAGAAGGGAAATCCTATTTAATTTCAACCTAAAACTGGATGTGAATATAGAATAAAGAATAGCAAAATAGAATAATATAATTCAAGAAATATCAAAGTCATTTATTTTAGACTATAAAATGCTACCCATAAATCCAGTGCCAGAATCCTGAGATCTGAGAATTTCTGTTAGAAGCCAGCCCAAGCAATCAAGTCTATGAGACTCTTATCTCCAATTAAATATCAAAAAGTTGGAAGTGAGACCATGGCTCAAATGGCAGAGCACTAAGATTAAGCACATAAGCTCAGGGAAAGTGCATAGGCCTTGAGTTGAAGCCACACACACACACACACACACACACACACACACGTCAATCATAACCCAAAAACTGATAGAGAAACAATGATATAAACAAAAGGTTATAGATTTGGGTTCAGAATATATTTCTCATAGTCACTAATTTATTCAATAAATGTTTGCTTTCCTGTGAGCCACTAGTTTACAAAACAGACTTTATTAAACTCCGTGCAAAGCATACACTTTTAAGCGTTCAGGACCAAAAGATAGGTATATCTTTTCCTTGACATTTATCTGTCTTTCAGGAGGAAAACTAGATGATGACATCTGTACTGCTGACCTCAAATGTTATGAGAGCTACTAAATATTAGCTACCGCACATGAGCTTTGCATAGAACAAACCTCAGTAATGTAAGCTATAATGTAGCGTCCTGTGGGTCCAATTCGTAAGTAGGAAAGAAGCTATGATCTCTGAAAACTATGACCAAATTATGAACTTCTCTGTACAAAAAAAATCACTACATAAAGTTTGTTTTTTCGACATAACGTCTTGTACATCTCATTGTTGCAATAGGTCCACCTTCCCCTCCAATGAACTTTACAACTTTGGCGCATGGGGCGGGGTGGGGCGGGGGAGAAGGGATGGAGATGGGAAGGGGAAACAAAGGAGGAGGCAACAATGCTTGATAAGAAATGTACTCATTATCTTGTCCATGTAAGTGTAACCTCTCTGTACGGTATTTTCACAATTAAAAAAAATAGAAATGACTAAATTAAAAAGAAAATTTGTAGTACAAAAAAAATCTACTTATTACCTTACTTAGGTAACTGTAACCCCTCTGTACATCACCTTTACAATAAAAAGTTTAAAAGACTGAATGAAAAAATCACTACATAATATCTGTGATGTCTGTGTCATCATCTATTAAATCCAAACTGCCACTCCCCTTGGCTAGCTCAACTCTACTTCTAAACAAAGGCAAACTGTTTGATTAATAGGTCTGCTGCCCTTCTTTCTTTCTACTCCTCTCTCTTCCTTTTTTCTACCTTCTTTCCTTTTTACCTTAGAAGCTTCTTTATGATATCTTATTCTAATACTTAAAGACAGTACAGTCTAATAAGTCATTTTTAAGCCTAGCAATGTATTGATTTTTTTTCCTTAGTTGATGAGCTGCGAAATTTGTTGTTAAGTGTATTGTATTATGGGCAATTTAATTGCTCCAATGAAATGTAAAAGTTCAATCAACCAATTTTGTGTGGAAAGTGAAGAGAATCTAATTGTTTCAATTTGTTGTGTATTTTAATTAATTGTTCTTCAATGAAAAACTAGGTGACAAAATAAAAACAATGACATTTTATTTATAATGTTCAGGAATAGAACAAAGGACTTACAAGGCCAGCTCTGAAATCATGCACAATTGATTAAATTCAAGGCCTAGGAGATATTCAAGATAAGCTACTTAAAGCCTGACAAATGATAACCATTAGTGCATATAGTTTAGTGATTTTTTTGAAAACAGTGAACTGTGTCTTTGTTAGTGTATTTCTAGATTTTCTTTCTGAGTACTAGAAAATGCTCTTACTTAATTGTATTTTATTTTAATTTTTTGCAGTTCTGGGGATAGAACCTGCAACCTTGCACATTCTAGGCAAGTGCTCTACCACTGTACTACATCTCCAGACCCTAATTATAGTCATATTGAAACAATCTTATTTAAATAACTGTTTTCCAAATGGCACAAGTCAGAGCGTTAGAACCCAGATTGTCATTAGTATTATGCCTATGTGTATTAATCAGAACAGTATATGGCATTTCTCATGGAGGCCACTACGATTGCAATGTGGTTTTACTTTAAAAAAAAATCAGTAGAAAGAAATATATCAGTAACACCAAAGAGAAATTGATGGTGACAGCAGAAAATTATTTTTTTTCATTATAGAAGTCTATCTACATACAACAAATTTTGATATGTGAGATACAGATCAAAAATATTAATCACTTAACGGGACAAATACTATTTTAAATAAAACTATCAATAATTCTAAAAACATCTCATTTTCCTGTGAGAAAAATTTGTTTAATTTCAATTTAGATATATTAGTAATTGATGGTTCAGTTAAGCTTTCTGATTCTTTAATCTCTAACATTCTTTGATAATACATCTTCAGGAATACAATGAGAATACGAAATGTTTTTAACAAAGGAAAACATATAATTTTATTTTTAAATACATTTTATTTTAAAAAGAATTTTGTTTTAAAATTTGTGATTTAAAGCTTATTAGAAACATAAATACTATTTTAAGTGACAGTCTTTATTATAAATTTATACTAGTGAATGGAAAGGTATATAAAGTTAAGATAATTTGAAGTTAATCACTTTTTAAAAGTCAACTAATTATTACAGTTAGAGATGATTTTAAGTTAGTTTGACCTGAATCTCAGGTTTCCTGACCATCATATAATTAATATGCAACTTTCCCTAAATATAAGCACAATGTTTTGCCAAATGAATTTTCTCAAGAATCTACACAATACAAAGTAATTTTCTTTGGAAGCAAATATACCATGTGATCTTGCTCTAATTCTAAATAGAAACAAAGACTATCATAATTTTTTCTTTATTTTCCTCCTCAAATCATCCATGATCACAGTATAGAAAAATAACTAGTGTGATTTTATTATTTTTCCTCCTTTCTCTCTGACACTACCAATTCTTTTATGTGAAGCAGTGATAAGTGATATTTGATCTCTTGATTGTTAAAATAATTATCATGACAAGTTTTTCCTATTCTTAACTCTCAACAAAATGAGAACTTTCATAGAAGACAAACAAAAGTAAAAGACATGGATTATCTAGTGAACTCTATCAATATTGATTGGCAATGAGAGAGTAACCCAAATTAGAATTTCAGAGGATTAAGTTACTGGGATTTATAACAGGCACACTGTTAAAATTGTGTGGGTAATTAACAACTCTTGCCTACAGTTAACTCTATATTTAGCAAATAACACCAATTGGTCATGTTTCTTAAAGCTTTAAAATTTTTTCTAGTTATGGGTTTTTAAAATAAACAATTAACTAATTCCTGGGGCATGATAAATATTTAAAATAAAATTTAAGAGTTGAATGACCATCAGCATTTCATTTAAGGAAAGAGTGATAATTTTTATTTAATAAAAGATTGAAGTGATTTTTAAAAAAGTATCTGAGAGTTGGAGAAATTCCTCTTTAAGGTTTTTTTGGAAGTCAATAAATATATTAGAAAAACTGAATTTCATTTCTAGGGCTGAGAAATTATCTGTTTTTAAGCCCACTCAAGTAGAAGTTGCCATGCTCTTGTAATGGGAATTGAACTTCTTTTCCTGAATCAGGTCCTTTTCACTTCTGTCTTCTTTAGTTTTCCTCCACTGAGATCGGCCATTATAAAAGCAACATTGCTAGATTCTCAATTTGACAAGTGAAGACCACTATATTCAATATCTAAACTAATGAATATCTTTTCTTAACCTTTTGCTTCCCATTTCTTAAAAAAGTAAATAGGGAGTTCAGTATAAAAGATTAATTAAATGCTGATATTAGGACATTTAGGACATCTGAGGTGAAACACGTATTTTTGTAAGATCTTTTTGTACTTTTAATAAGATTCCAGGGAGGATGTTTATATATTAACTATGAAAATTTATTACTACTGGCATCTAATTTCAGATTCTATTAGAAAACCTGCATGCTTTTCCTTGTGTAATTCTCACATTTTCAAAAATAATAAAGATACATTTGAGCTACTATTGTCCAAAAACTAGATACTGCTGTGACATTTTGAGTCAAAGGCATAAAACTGAATCAGTCCATGCACCCAAGGGAGCTAGGGCCATGAGAAAAGCTACTGATTCAGAACCCCCATCCAAAGAAACATTGTGACTTTAGCTAGATTACTAGTTACTCAAAGTTAAGTAGTTTGAGTCCTTAGTAAGTGTTCATATTAAAGGGAAAAAGTACATAGAACATCATATATGGTGGGCTCAGTAGAACATTCTGAGAATGATTAGGCATGAAGACTGAGCTACTCTCTGCTCCCTAGAAGTGGTCCTACTAGGTAAAAATGAAGCAAATTGATGGAAATCATAACAGAGATAATACAACGTCTATGAACTACCTAGAAAGATTCTCTTGGGACTGTGTACAATTACACTTTGTCTTTCTCTCTTTTCAAATATGTATACATTACAATCAAACACTTACATTTTTCACTTCAAGAAAATACCCTAATAATGCCATTATGCTCAATTTTCTTTTATACATCTGAAAAGATACAAACACCATATTCCAACCATGTATAATTTTTCCTAACTTAAGGTATTCTTATCAAAAATTAAATAATTCAATGGAAATTATATCAAATAGATAAAAACATCTTTTAGATAAATTTTTATAGTGTAAGTCATATGTAGAAATGAAACTTTGAAAATTTCCTTAAGTTGTATAATTTTCCTCATTTAATTGGAAAAATTACACTTTGACCCTTAATTGACTTTGATGCCTTAATTTCCCAAAGCATAAAGTGAGGAATCATTAAATATCCCTTAACACATTCCTAACACTCAATTTTGGGTCATATTTGTAAAATCATTCTTAATCTTATTAAGCATCTTAGATATATGTGTATATATATCCCTTCAAATAAAAACATCTGATAATTATATGCAAGTATTTTTATTAAAGAAATACAAAATTGTCAGTTTTGCCATAAACTAAAAGTTATTTATAGTTATTATATGTGAAACACATTTAAAACATTTAAGTTCTAAGAAGTAAAAAATGTGCAAATTGTTTGACTCCAGACTTCAACTAAGCTGTTCCATATACAGAGTGTCACAATGAAATCTATTATTTGATAAAAAAAAGACATTAGTTATATCAAATATCAAGGTTAATT
Source organism: Dipodomys ordii (assembly GCF_000151885.1). Lineage (NCBI taxonomy): Eukaryota > Metazoa > Chordata > Mammalia > Rodentia > Heteromyidae > Dipodomys > Dipodomys ordii. Next base: position 9,859,472 of record NW_012267288.1, on the reverse strand, counting down.
TAAAATCTTCACTTTTTGCTTAAGCTTGTTGAGGAGCTTTATGTTATTTGTTGCCAAAAAAGTCCAAATTCTGTGGAAAGGAGAGTTGATCAAAATAAAGGTATCAAATTCAAGAAAAAAAACTTAGGATTACTATACTAGACAAATCAATTACTAGTACAATATAATGCTTTAAATGCCATCAATAGAGGATTGCAGAAGTGTAGTGCTTGTAAGTTGCTGGAGTTGGGAGAAAAATTGAGACATTTGATCTATAGAACTTTTGAGGCATTTTCAGTATTACTTACCTGAGAAGTTATCGGGTCTTTCTTTTTTTCAAATGCCCAAATTTATGGAAAATTTACTGCGAGTTTAGAACCAGTTCCTATAGACATTTTACAAAGTCTTTTAATGACTGAAAAATCTTTATGATGTTGAGAAGTCTATCTCAACATGACAAACAGGATGGGTTGTGGAACAACAATCTGTTTCAGTCTTCCTAGGTCACTAGCAAACCCTGCTTTAGAGATTGTCAACGCCTGTTCCCAAGTGTGCAGCCTGTTCTGGCTAATAGAATTCTCAAAGATAAATGAGGAACAACCTAATACAGAGGAGAGAACACTAACTTCGAAGTAGGTAAACTCAGTTTCGATTTCAGGCCAAATCTCATGATTAGTAAGGTGGCTTATTAGTAAGGTGCTATCTTCTATATCCCTGCAAGGCTGTGGAAGGAATACCAGGGTGGATTGGTATACATCTTCATCATGGTAAAAAAAAAAAAAAAACTCAAACAGTAGTATTATTCACTTCAATAAAATATCCTAATGCTTGCCATTATGATACATTTTCTTTTAGAGGATTTCTTAGATAACCTATTTTCCTAAGGACAGAAAAGTGCTCTATAATGTTATGGTTATTATTGCCTGGTAGCTCACTGCAATATCAAGAAACCTGAACTCAAATGATAATGGTAGAGTTAAATCTACATATAACTAAGTATACACATTAAGCTGTATAAGTATGAAACTAGTGAGTAGGAAGGATAAAACAATATATCAGGAAAGCTGTTTTTCTATTACTTTATCCCTTTTATATTTACCTATATTATATAGGCAGGCAACATGTTAAAAGTCAGTAAAAAGACAGGTGGACAAATTACCCAATGGAATTAAATAGCTGTAATATTTATAAAGATGTCAAGGAAAGAAATAATAGTTGAATCCTCACAAAAACAAGTGCTCCTGTTATTTTTAAACTCTTGACAGAGGCAAAGATAATCAGAGTTGACAGGTATTCACAATGTGCTGTATTCCACTCAGCAAACCTGTTTTTGAAAACACAATGACAACTCTCTTTGAACCAGAACCATATTTCTTTAGAACTGCATGCAATATTTAAAATAGTGGTTCACATTTGCTTTTCTCAAGCAACTACTTAAGTTTACTGTGACTCTAATATCCTGAGATAGCAGTTCCCAAACTAGTGTCTTATGGAATATTAGTGTTAAGAATGATAGCTTTTCGAAGGTGATAGTGGTAAAACCTGAAAGACTAGGGTTCTATGGGAAATGAACTTTGGAAATACCAGGCTACCCAAGGCAGACTTATTGACAAGGTTTATTGACTCATAGCCTTTCAGATGACAATATGAACTATATATTTTCAATAGATATGAAGTCTATAGGAGTAGAACCTAGTTATTGCCTAAAACATATGAACATTCTATAGTAGGGCAACATTATGATTTAGTAAAGAAGTACTATATTCATTTAAATACATGAAAAATTAAAGTTATTCCTGTCAGTTATTCTGCTAAAATGAAAGGGCTTGAGAAAAAAAATAATCCATCATCCATGTTTTAGCAGGTAGTATCTAGATCAGTTTAACAGCAGATGCCAAAGGTGTGGTGGTAGAAGGTGAGTAGGAGAAAGGACAAGAGACATAAGAAATATGGAAAATTGCATATGCAGAACAAAGAAGAGACTCATTTCACCCTGTTTAAAGGGACAAGGAGCAAGATTTAGAGCTATATGGTTAATCATAAGCAAACTGCTTGAAGTAAGCCAAAAATGTAGCAGTTCAAATACTAGTTCAAGATGCATGCGTTTGGCAGGAACCAGAGGGATGAGGTTGAGACTGCTCCTTCATCATCAACACAGTTTCCACCTCTTTTCCCGTCAGTGGGAAATGAACAGAAAATAGAGGTGCCAGCTGGGGAGGCATTTTGGTACACGTATGTAATTGAACCATGTTAGTTCTATTAAGATTTCTTTGGTAACAATATGATCTGGTGGTAACAAACTGCAAAGAAGCCTGGAATGTGGTCCCATATGAACTGGATAGACAAGATCAATGCCATTTGGGCCACAAGTTACCTACATTGGTGCATCAGCAATTACTAGCCATCCAGAACCTTGTTCAGTTAAAAAAAAAAAAAACAATAAACAAGCTCTGGGTTTTAAAAGAATCTTAATGAAAACCATAGAAGAGCAGGAACCTAATAGTCATTTAAAAATAAATATTCAAGCAAACATATAAAACTACATAGCTAGGAATTTTAGTACTATATGATATATTATTTAAAATACATAAACACTTTGACATTATCTTTTACACTTTGTAGCTATTAGTAAATACATAATTGCCTCCCATAATCATAAGTAGTGTTTTAAGTAATTATATTTCTAAACTTCTTTCCTTTTTTCTTCTTTTCTTCTATTGTGCTGGTCCTGAGGCTTGAATTCTGGGCCTGGGCACTCTTTGAGCTTTTGTAGTCAAGGCTATTGCTCTACTACTTTGGGCCATACCTCCACTTACAGGTTTTTGGTAGTGAATTAGAGATATGAGTCTCATAGACTTTTCCTGCCTGGGCTGGCTTAGAACCATGAATCTCAGATCTCAGTCAGCTGAGTAGCTAGAATTACCAGGATGAGCCACTGACACCAGGCTCTTTCTGAACTTCATTAAGAATGTGATAAATGCAAAGCCACCTAAAACTAATAATAGCCAAAATTTCAAATTTAAGTTATTCAGGTACAGTAGGTTGACAGATCTAAATAGAACTCATTCAAGATCACAGAATAACTGACTTTTGTTTTGGGGTGTTTTGTGGGGATTTTGTTTGTTTTGTTTTTGTTTTTTTGGTGCCTGTCCTGGGGCTTGAACTCAAGGCCTGGGCATTCTCACTGAGCTTTTTTTTTTTTTCCCCTCAAGGTTAGCACTCTATCACTTAAGCCACAGCTTCACTTCTGATTTTTTGATGGTTAACTAAAGATAAGAGTCTCACTGACTTTCCTGCCCTGGCTTCTAACCAAGATCATCAAATCTCAGTCTACTATTATTCAGCTAGGATTACAAGCTTCTCAGCTAGGTTTTCAAGCAAGCCATCAGTACCCAGCAAACCTATTTTTCTATCTACATTATTACCCCTGATGAACTGAGAACTATTCCTGTACATATTTACTCTCAGTTATCTTGGTTGTATCCTAACTAGGTGATAAGTATCTAGAAGGTAAGTATTCTGTCTCACTCTTTCAGGAGCAACCTGGAATAGGATGCAGACAGAGGCACTAGGATCGGACTAATTGATCTGAATTTTTCCTTTCACTTCTCAAATCCAAACTTTTATAGCCTTGTAGGTTGGATTACTGAATAAACCTCTTAACCAGTTCTAGAATGCCAGAGCTCATCTACTCTAAGCTGTCTTACACCAAGATTGGCATTTAAAACACAAGTCTGGGACATCATTTTTTCCCTTAAAAACCTTTGCTATATAGAAAGTTTTGAGGTATATAGAAAAGTAACCTATGGACCAGATCTTAATCTCCTGGATATCTATCTATCTATGGATCTATCTATCTAATCTATCATACATACATACAAACATATATACATATATGCATAATATGAATATATCTATGCATATATGTATGCTAAAGTACTGGTGAACAAGAATGAACTCATGTTCATATGTGGCAGCTTTGAATAATACCACATATTAATGCTCTTTGTCTTCCTAAGAAAGGGAAATTTTCTAACTTTCATGCAATAAGATGAAAATGTGTGTTTCATAATTAAAAGTAAATTTCATGAGTTACACTGGATTAGCACAAATCCTGTGAGCTGTTTACATAGAACTGGTATTTCAAACCACATCATTTAGGATGATCAATGAAAAGTCTACAGAAGATTAATAAATGATAATGCTCTGTACATATAAGAAAATGTTAGGGCCTTGTGAAAGGCTCTCAGGGGTGGAAGAGGGTCCAGGCCACTTGTACTTTCTGAGCTTCCAAGCATATTCAAAACTATAGGATGGCTGGCTCCAAATGTTTATATTGAACAAATTAACATGCTCAACCTTCTTTAAAAGCCATACAATTTAATTGTAACATTCACAAAGCAATTAGAATTCCATGTGATACTGAATATTTGACAGTTTGTTAATAAGTGTTGTAGTTCAGAAACATGAGCAAAGCTTACAGTATTTTTTAAAATTATCTTTAAGTAGTTGTATAAAGGAGTTGCCACTTAACAAAGCAGTTTATGAATACAATGAATCTTGATTAATGTCACCCTTTCAACATTTTTCAAACTCATCCCTTCTCTTATTTTTCTTTTTGTAGGATGTGTCTTGAATTTTATGACTGCATTCTCCAAATTTACTATCTCTTCATTTGTCTGCCTCCTCCCATTGATTCCATACCTCCTTTCAAGTACATGTTTCCTGGTGTTTCTTTTGTTGAACGGTAAATTAACCTTCCTAAGTAATTACACCATTTGAGTTCTCCCTTGAATCTACCATATTTCAGTTGATATATTTATGTACACTTCTATATCACTCCAAATTATTTATATAAACATATATATTTCATGTTTATGTACACTTGCATATAACTCTAAATTATTTACACACACACACACACACACACACACACATATATATATATATATTTCATGTTCCACATAGAAGAAGAAAAAGATGTATACTTTGTCTCTCTGGGATTGGCTTGCTTTATTTAACATGATTTTTTCCAGGCCATAAAACATTTTTCTTTCTAAGGACCTGTCCATCCATTGGGCTCATCCCATTCCTTGACTATGGTGAAGATCAATGAACATGGTTGTGCAAGTTGCCTTCTTATATTCTTGTTAATGACCGTCTGTTTTCACTCCTGTCAGTCCTAAATGGGTAGTCATATTATTAGGGTAATAATGGTGGAGGGAGAGGTTTTTGTTATTGTTTTTTATTCTTGTATCTTTGTTGATGATAACATGAAACCTTTTCACTTTAGGCCTTTTCTGAGTCCATAGGACCATGCTGGATCTCCTTGTGATGGTTCCATGGCCTTGTTCCTAGACACAGATTGCCTAAATAAACCTGTTTTGAAAGAAACAATACTACTAGACTACTGACGGCACAGGAAATGCATGACTTTCACAGCTGCAATAACCTCCATCACCACCACAATGAAATCAATGGAAATATCTTTTCTGACTAAAGTATTCTCCTTTATAACCCACATCTTCCACCATTACTCTAAGGCTTACCTTCTGCACCTGACCCAGCTATGTGATTGCAAATTTAGATCATGCTTCCCTCTTTCCAGTTACAAAGGTGGCTCTTCTTGCCTTGACAACTCTCCCCAGGTCTGTTACTCAAACATCATCAATTAGCCAAGCCTTTCCTTAACATTTTCTCCATTATGAAACTACTCCTATTCCTGACATTTTAATTTGTTCCTCTTTTTTTCTCTTTGTTGAAGCTGTATTTTATTAGCATGTACCCACAGTAAAAGGTGTTTCATTATAATAATTCCATATATGTCTACATTGTATTTGGAGCAAGTTCACCTCTTCTATTTCCTTGCCTTGACCATTCCGAATATCTACCTCCTTTTCCTAACAGTGTTTGGAAAAGACAGTATTTTTTTCATTATGTTTACTAAAAATAGCAGATGAATATCATATATATATAATACATATGCTATATATATGTAATATATATCAGTGCTCTTCATCTCCTAACACCTTCTTTGTTTATATTTTGAGTTGATTGTATTATATACAGCCAATGTCATCATCACAATAATAACCTATAATAGAATTTCAAGTGTCTTTCTTTTATTTCAATAAGAGAGTGTACATTAATTGAGGGTTAGAAATATACTGTGTTTTTCTTTAATATTTGCTATATTCCCTAACACATTTTACACAGTGAACATTTGATATTATTAACTAGAATTTATAGTAGCCATAAAAATTTGGTAATGTGTTTATGAAACTAAATACTTCCTGTAGTCTTAGTAACTTAAATACACAATTATGCATTTAGAACCTGACTTACTGAGTAACATGCACAATAATTAGAGACCTGCTTTTGCTATCTATTCCACGCATACAAGGCATAAATTAGGTAGTTTATAATCAAACCAATAAAAGGATAATGATAATGCATCAACAATCCTAACAGCCTTCAAGATTAAGAAAAAATTATAGTCAGAACCTAGTTTTATTTTCTGAACAGAATCTAAGCCATATTTGAAATTCAAATAAAGATGTATTAACTTTTAAAAAAATTAACTGAGTTCCTAAATGTCTTGGCAAGAGCTTCACAATATACAACAGATTCATTAGGAAGCTTAATCAGATCACTCAAGCATTTGTTCATATGGAAAGTTCATCCAAATGTATCAAACTCTCAGCCAATATCAATATCACTATAATTAAGGATATATTCATGAATAATGCTATAATTAAAGCTTATTCAAATTGCCAGCTTCTTGGCAGATAAATTCATGTTGTCCTTTTAGGTCAGTTGTACTCAGTCCCTTAGAGCTAAAATAAATTGGTTAGATTCTAACTACAAGTCATTTATGGGGAGAAAAAGATAATTTTACTAATAAAAAGTTTAACAGGCTAAGAGATACATAATATAATAACCTACTTATACTTCCTGAGTTCTCAATCTGGTTATAAAAAAAGAACTATGTATTTGGTCAAAAATCACAAGGATACTAACACAAGTAATTAAAAAGAAGTAGCATATATCATATCACAAAGTTTAAAGAAAACAAACCAATGATCTACCTTTCAGTCTTTTAACTTCTTGCAGTTCCTTACAACTTGCAATAATACACAGGCAAAGTCAAAAGAAAAGGAAACATCATCATAGCACCCTACATCTCTTTGCTTTCTGCCACCCACTCAGCACATTAGTTAACTGTGCAATAATTACGGCTCATAAGTCTGTCACTCTACTAAAACTGTTCTCTTAGAAGTTACCATGATCTCCTAATGAACAAATTAATTGGATTTAATACCTTTTTGGTGTTTTCTCTGCAAAGTATCATCTGGTGGCTAATTCTCTCCTCTCCCACTCATTCATAATTTGGATATTTGTGTATGAGAACAATTCATTTATGTTTTAATATCTTTGCTATTCTTATTTCTGCTAAAGTAGCCAGTACAACAGACTAACAAACAAATCTTTATCACTGTTAGTGAGGACTCACTCTTCTCCTTTCTTTTCTGAGTTGCTTTTCTACCTCTTCTTGCTATATCTCAACACACATGAGCCTTCCTGATACTCGACTCTTTTTCTGACTAGATATTCTTGTATTTTGAACTAACAGATTTATAAAAAGGACACCAAGATCATTTAAAAATCTCTTTCTATTAAAGTTTTAAAGTTCTTCCTACTCTCCATACACCAGTCTGGCTTTTTTGTGAAGAAACATGGACAGCCATCTTCATGTTGCATTGATATCTTCTACCTGCATGGTCAGAACCAAATGTCACTTCTCTTGTACTGTCATAAATGCCACAGAAACAAGACCAACCACACCATAAAACCAGCTCTCCTTGGCTCCCATATCACTCATAATAGAAACACTCCTCTAGAGAAATGTTTCACATTTCAAGGTCAGTTTGACACTTCAGGCCCTCTTTACCATGTCTTGGAAGCTACCCTCTCCCACATGCCTGCCTCATCCTTGTCCTCATTATTCATAATCCAAGCCAGTTCACATTGGTTCTTTTCTGCATATGAAAGAAAAATATCTCTACTTATTCTTACTCATTCCTTCCCTAATGCCAACATCAAATTACTATTCCATGGAATAGCTCTAATTATACACTCATTCCTTAACAATTTACCTTCCAGCAGGTCATTTTCTTAAAAAGAAATCATATACCTTGCTTTCTACTGATCCACTATCCCCAAATAAATTTCTTATGTCATTCTACAAGTCTTAAGAACTCAACTTACTCTTAACTGTTTTCTTGGGGTTCTTTGCTCCCTTTCATGCCTAGATACAAAGTGAAATGAATTGTCCCAAGGAGTAGACTCTTATATTCTTCCTCTTTAGAAATAGAAATAGAATTAGCACTCAGCTAAAGATGATATTTTCTAGCCTTCCTTACTTCTAAGTGAGACTATATGACTATATTTTGACAAGTGGGATAGCCAAATGTACTACTTCCATATCATGCTTTAAAAAGAATGGAGAACACCCTTCCTTATTTCTGCTTTCCATCTTTGATGCAGAAGTCAGAACATTCCCCCCCCCCAACCCTCCACACACACAGAGGATTGAGAACAAGAAAGTTGGCTCCAGACCAACTTCTTGAAACAGAGCCAAACTCTTCCACATTCCCCCTCCCTATTTATAATTTGGATGTTTGTGTGTGTGAGAACAATCAATTTATTCTAAACTTAGATCTTTATTTTGATTTCTGTTAAAGTAGCCAAGACAACATGCTAACTAATAAATACAGTCTCTCCAGCACTTCTCATACTTATCAAAGGATAACACATGTGGCTCACAGATTTTGTATGGCAAGAAGGAGTTCACCAGGGCACTCTTGAGCATCTAATGCCAGGAGAAAGGTTTAATTGATATTACACAGAAAGAAACATGGTAGCAAGAAATAGAGGAACATATTTTCAATTTGGGCCCTAATAAGAAATAAGTCTTCCCAGAATAAAAGCCTATAGCTACTGAACATTCAAGGCAAATAGAAAATGAGAAAGCTGTAGCAATTACACCATTTCTATTAGAGAAAAGAAGGCATTTTGAAGAATACAATAGACAGAACTAAAACTAACAGGTCAGCATTTGCTCATACAAAGACACAGAACAAAGATAAAAAGGCCAGAAAAAGAAGCTACAATCCCAATGCAAGGAGTAAGAAAGCCTGGGGGTCTATTGAGGATCAGAAATGGAATTAAAAGAACACTTGAAGAAAATTTAGAGTAGAACAGATGCTGAAAAGTAAAAGTGAAGATGATTTCTGTAGTAAAGACAACTTTAGCAATAATATCTGGACCCTAACAAAGCATATTTATAATGAGTAATTGGTAATATCTAGTCTTTGGTTTGTTTGTTTTTTGGGAGGTCCAGTTGTGGGGCCTGAACTCTGGGCCTGTGCGCTGTCCTTCAGCTCTTCAGCTCAAGGCTAGCGCTCTACCACTTGAGCCACAGTGCCACTTCCGGTTTTTTTCTTTTTGCTTATGTGGTGCTGAGGAATAGAACCCAGGGCCTCAGGCATGCAAGGCAAGCGCTCTACCACTGAGCCACCATCCCAGCCCCTAATATCTGGCCTTATGTTGAATAGTTATGAAAAAATTTTCTCCAGACGCTAATCAGCAAAGGACAAAGAAGAATTATTTTGTTATATTATTTTTATATAAATAGGTATGTTTTTTCTAAGTTTGGTTTAATGACAAGAAAATTTCAAATTTTCAAAATCCATGAAGAGTATTTCAAATATTTAGTACAAAGATTTTATACTTCAGATTTTTCTGGCTTGAGCTTCTAATGATTATGTGGTTTCCCAGATCTGGAAGGATCCTGCATATGCAAACAGCAACTAAAGCAATCATGAGCCCCATTAGGGACCCTAGAAAAATGAAAGGCAAATTAAGATATGCTGTAGCTCTCTCTGAGTTTCTGTTAGACTCTTTATATTTAGCCACATGAATCATGTGTTTGTGTGTGTGTCTGTGTTTCCTACCTATCTAAAATTCTATGAAGTAGGTCATTTTCAATAAAATCTTTTGTGGCATTCATAAAATCCAGATGTTGGATGTGTACACCATGCATAAGTCAGAGGAATAAAGACAGTGCAGGGATCATTCCACAAAATAGTAGACAGATGACATGCACAACAGACTCAGGAAACTCTCTTGCTACCACTACTGGTAAACAGTACATGGCCTCTGCTTATGATCATTAATTTAAAGATCAGAAGTTGAATGAACTATTTAAACAGTTGCCCCTTATATGTTACTGTCTTTAAAAGTCTTTGTGTTGTGCCTGAGTGGGAAGAAAAAAAAATACATATACATATATATATATATATATATATTCCCTTTTCTAATTTTTTTCATGTTTTTAATTTCAAGATAATTACAGGTTCACATTAATTTGTTGGAAATAATAGAGAGATCATGTAGATTCTTCAATCAGACTTACCCAATGTGAACTATAGTATACAATCGCAACCAGAATAACCAGAATTAGTAACCTGCTTTAGATCTTGCCAAGTTTATGTGTGTTTAGTTCATGTGACGACTGATATACAGAATGACAATGGACCCTGCTGATTTTTTTTTTAGTTTTTAATGTTTCTTATTGTAAAAATAGTGTTCAGAAGGGTTACAGTTACATGAGTCACGTCATGAGTACATTTCTTATCGAGCATTGCTACCTCCTCCTTTTTTTTCCCCTACCATCCCTTCCCCTCCCCAACTCCCGGACTCCCCCTTTCCCCCCTCAAGTTGTAAGGTTGGTCTTCAACATAGTGTCTTGTACATCTCATTGCTACAATGGGTCATCCTGTATCCTTGTTTCAGCATTTTGTTATTTCCCTTCCCCTCCCCAAATTAGAAAAATGTATATACAAGATGCAGGGCAACGATGTCAAATACAGGAAGAACAGGGGTTTCACCATGGGGGAAGAACACACAGGGAAACAAAAAAATCATTTTAGATACGTTAAAAACAATAGCAAGAAAGAAAAAAACCAATTATGTCCCTGCTGATTTTATCTTCACAGCCACCCTCATCTCCTCGTTCTTCATCACAGCAGTCAATGCTAGCAACCACTAATCCTCTTCTCTAACTCTACAATTTGTCATTTCAAGAATATGATGTAAATGGAGTCATATAGAATTTACCCTTTGTTGGAAACTTTCTACTCAGTATAATCCCTTTGAGATTCATCCAAGTAGGTTGCATATACCAATAATTTATTCTTTCTTCTTGTGAAGTAGAATGAAATAAAAGCATACCAGTTTATTTAGCAGTTCTCCTGTCAAAGATTTGAATACTTTCCAATCTGGGTCTACCACAAGTAAAGAGGCTATGAACATTAATGTGAATGCAAGCTTTCATTTTTCTGCCTAAAATACAATTGCTGTGCCCTATTTCAGTTGTACGTTTAGAGTTACAGGAATCTGCCATATTGTTTTCTAGAGTATCAGGCCATTTACCATCCTACCAACAATGTCTGAATGATTCAGTCTCTAAATTCTGTCAGCACTTGCTATTGTCACTATTACTTATTTTAGCAATTCAAACACTCATATAGTAATATGTCATTATGGTTTCAATTTCCATTTCCTACCAACTAATCATGTTTTATTTTAAATTAAATTTTATTGTCAAGGTAATGTAAAGAGGGCTTACAGTTATATACGTAATATAGTGAGTACATTTAGTATAGAATGTTGTTGTACTATGTGAAGTTATGTCTTTTTTCTTTCATTTTTTTTTCCATATGGTTTATCCTCTGTAGTTGATTTTGGTATCTGGGTATTGTATATATGTTTATCTGAATTAGAGAAGGGATGGGGAACAACAAAATGGTGAGACAAAGGACAAAGGGTGAACCAATGCGATACTCACAAGACTTGAACCTGACTTGAACACCTTTTCCTGTACTTACTTGCCATTTGCATTTTCTCTTTAGTGATTTTTATTGTTCCTTTTATCAATATCTTTTCCCCATATGTTTGTTTGTGCAGGTCCTATAGCTTGAGCTTAAGGTCTTGTTGCTGTCCCTGAGCTTTTTTTTTTTTTTTTCTGGTCTTGGTATTTGAACTCTGGGCCTGGGTGCTGTAACTTGGCTCTTCAGCTCGAGACCAGCGCTCTACCACTTGAGCCGCTTCCAGCATTTTCTTTTTATGTGTGCTGAGGAATTGAACCCAGGGCCTCAAGCATGCAAGGCAAGCACTCTACCATTGAACCACCTTCCCAGGCCCCTTTTTTTCTCTCTCTCAAGGCTAGTGGTCTCCCATTTGAGCTACAGTTCCACTTCTGGCTTTGTTTTGATGGTTAATTGGAGATAAGAGTCTCTCAGACTTTCCTGCCAGGGCTAGCTTCAAACCTTGATCTCCAGATCCCAGCCTTTGAATAGCTCAGATTACAGGGATAAGCCCTGGGTACCTGGACATTTTTCTCATCTTTTAACTAAATCATTTGGCTTTTCTACTGAGATCTGAGCATTCCTTACATTCTAGACTCAATTCCTTGTCAGATTTTTTTTCTCTGAGATTCTTAGATTATGCCTCTTTCATCGGCGTCTATCAAAGCTTTCTTTCTCCATGAATATAAAAAAATTATTTTAAGTAATACTTATTTTAAGTAATAGTAATTGCATAGCAGCTTTTTAGCTGGGCTCAGCATTCTTCTTTGATAATTTTATCTTTTACTCTCAAGTTTCTGAAGTTGACTCAGAAGATTGGCAATCATTGATAGCCTATTCACAATTACAAAGCTTGTTAGTAAGTGTTTTCTAACAGTTGGGTAAGAAGTGTGTCCTCAGCAAGTCTTTCTCTGTAGTTACATATTTGTATAGGGTAAGGTAGCCGGGAGGAAAGGAGAATAAGCGTAAAACTTGCCGATTCACAGGTTATAAAGGCAAGGTAACAGCATCATGTGGTGTGTTCCAAGCAACTCTCTCAACTGGAAGAATAAAGAACTTTGTGTCATTTATCGTGAAACATCAATATATCCACTAGAGATGTGAGCTTTTCTTAGCTGATCTGTTCAACTTTTACACGGAGGAGCCATGTGTTTTTCATTTGGTTTAATTTAGTTTGCCAGGCATCTGATATATAACTGTTCTAGAAACACAACTTAGGGGCAGGAATAGAGTTATGCTCTGTCATCCTTCTTTATAGCTATACTTCTAACCTAAATCCTTATGGACATTGAAGACTAGAAGCCCTGAATTTCTTTCCTCTGTTAAATGTTTCCTGCTTCTAAAATATCTCACGTGATGGTAAACAAACACATGCACTTGGTCTCGAACTACAGTTCTGATTAATCTTTTACATTTACACTCAATTTAACATTGTTTTCCCATTACAAATTGTACAACATTTCAGGAGATTGATATGATATAACAGAAGTAATCATTATATAATTATAGATTTGGGAAATTAGGGCTTCATTCTCAAATAGATTTTGTTAAATACCATTTAAAATTGATTTTTATTATGGATATTAAAAGACTGAAAATACAAAAATTCTTACCAATATTTTGACATCTAACTATTCATTTCACCAATGTATCAGAAAATAAAAGTGTTGAACAGGCCAAAGTTAGTCACCACAGCACTGAACTAGAACAGAACACTTACAGACATTGTACATGGGGGCAAGGATATTGATAGGCCAGCTCATTTTTTTTTATAGTGAAAATACCGTACAGGGGCAAGGTAATGAGTACATTTCTTATCAAGCATTGTTGCCTCCTTCTTTGTTTCCACTTCCTATCCCTTCCCATCTTTCCCTCACTCCTTACCCCCCCTCGCCAAAGTTGTAAAGTTCATTTTTGTTTTTTTAAATTTTTTATTGTGAAAATACCATACAGAGGGGTTACAATTACATGGACAAGATAATGAGTACATTTCTTATCAAGCATTGTTGCCTCCTCCTTTGTTTCCCCTTCCCATCCCTTTGTATTTCCCACTCCCCCATCCCCCCAACCCCCACCTCCACCCCAGCCTCTACCTGGCCAAAGTTGTAAAGTTCGTTTTTCAACATAACGACTTGTACATCTCATTATGTCAATGGGTCCACCTATATCCCTAATTAAATAATTTGTTTTTTCCCTTCCTCTCCACAAATTGTACCTACATCAAATACAGTGAAAGCAGGGATTATACCTTGGGGGGAGAGACATACAAAGCAACAAAGAAATAATCTTATAAATATGTTAGAAACAATCTCAAGAAAGAAAAAACATTTGAATACTTATCATGGGATTCATTTCACCTAACATCAACTTACCTAACCTTTTCCGCTTGTCTCAGACATATACTAGTTATTGCAAATAAGGGAAACGATGGGATCTATGCTTCTTTGGGCCTGGCTTACTTCACTTAAAATATCATTTTTTCCAAGTCTTTCCATTTCCTAACAAATGGGGCAATGTCATTCTTTCTGATGGAGGCATAGAATTCCATTGTGTATATATACCATATTTTCTTGATCCATTCATCTACTGAGGGGCATCTGGGTTGGTTCCATATCTTAGCTATGGTAAATAATGCTGCAATAAACATAGTTGTGTTGGTAGCTTTAGTATGGTCTTGTTTGTGATCATTCAGGTAAATGCCCAAAAGTGGGATTGCTGGGTCATAGAGGAGCTCTATGTGGAGTCTTTTGAGGAACCTCCATACTGCTTTTCAAAGTGAATGAACAAGTTTACATTCCCACCAACAATGCAGTAGGGTTCTCTTCTGTCCATATCCCCTCCAGCATCTGTTGTTATTAGAGTTCTTCTTTTTTTTTTTTTTTGGTCGGTCTGGAGCTTGAACTTTGGGCTTGGGCGCTGTCCCTCAGCTCTTGAGCTCAAGGTGAGCACTCTACTGCTTGAGCCACAGCGCCACTTCCATTTTTTCCTAGTGGTTTATTGGAGATAAGAGTCACATGAACTTTCCTGCCTGGGCTGGCTTTGAACCTCGATCCTCAGATCTCAGCTTCCTGAGTAGCTAGGATTACAGGTGTGAGCCACCGGCAACCAGACATTATTACAATTCTTGATTATAGCCATTCTCACTGAGGTGAGGTGGTATCTCAAATGTTGTTTTGATTTACATTTCTTTTATGGCTAGATAAGTTGAGCCTTTCTTCATGTGTCTATTAGGCCAGCTCATTTCTATGTCATCAGTTGGTGACAAGACATTGAAATAGTATTGCCAAGGGAATAAAGAGGAAACCTCTGAACATAGAATCACAGTGTAAGGACTCTACTGTCACAGAAGATTTTAAAAGGATTTTCTATTCTTCCATAGAATTGCCAAAACAGTCCATTGTTATATAAAATAGTATTGCTTCTTTAAAACAAAAAATGTAATTTTTAACTATTTCAAACATCTTTTTTAAGCCAATCATTGATGACAATTCTGGTGTGATTAAAATCTATAACAGTAAAACTCCTACTAACATTTTTCATATCATATATGATTGTTTAATCATGTTTGAAAGTGTGATAAAATATGAAATTATTAAATAAATAGAATAAAGCCTTAAATCATACTTTGACAAATTAGTTTTTGATATATTAAAGAACATGCTTATAATTCTAGCTACTCAGGAGGCTGAGATCTGAGGATCAGGGTTCAAAGCCAGCCTGGGCAGGACAGTCCATGAGACTTTTATCTCCAATA
This sequence comes from Dipodomys ordii, assembly GCF_000151885.1. Classification (NCBI taxonomy): domain Eukaryota; kingdom Metazoa; phylum Chordata; class Mammalia; order Rodentia; family Heteromyidae; genus Dipodomys; species Dipodomys ordii. The sequence continues at coordinate 9,843,809 of NW_012267288.1, read as the reverse complement.
AACCCCTAGAAAACCAGAAGTGGCACTGTAGCTCAAGTAGTAGAGTGCTCGCCTTGAGCTGAAGAACACAGGGACAGTGCCCAAGCCCAGAGGCCAAGCCCCGCGATCAGCCAAAAGAAAAAAAAGAAAAGAAAAGAAAATGTGACAGGGTAGATTAAAATCATCATTTTTATCAAAGGAGATCTGATTTCATTCTAAGGATTAAAAACAATTAGTGAAATGTGTAAGGCAGTTAATATCTTATATAAGTGTATTAAAGAAACATTTATTAGAATCTCATAAGTAATCATCTTTCAAAGTCTTTCACTGCTAAAACCTGATTTATTTGACAATGGTCAAATGTCAACAGTTAACAGTAAAAGCATTATTGATATACTAAGATCAAGCTATAATTTCCATTTGAAATGAACTAGAACTCTTTTTATTTTTAAACAAAATATTTCAGTTAATAGCATTCTCAAAATCAGCCATTAGGAAAAATAGACCAACGTATATGTAAACAATTAGAGATGAGAATTCACTACAGTTAAGTAGCTAAAGGTTACAAAATCGATCACTCCAAATTTCTCCTTCATGCAAAGATAAGTATTACAAGAGAATTGAGTAAACTAAAATTGAACTTTGGTGCCTACTGGTCCATAAAACATCAATAATATTCTAAGAACTATAGATTTTCTCTGCCTTATAAAAGTAACTGGACTTCAGGGCCAGATGAGATACTGCATCCATGCAATCCCAAATTCTCAAGAGGTAGACACAGGAGGATGGTGATTCAAAGCCAGGTAGGACAAAATTTTGCAAGCCCATATCCCCCAAACAAGCTGGATATGGTGGTACATTTCTATAATCCCAAGTTCTTGGGGAGGTAGGGGTAGGATGATCACCATCCAAGGCCGAACAAGGTAAAAATAGAGACATTGTGTTAGGGGGAAAAAGCAAACTAAGAGTAATGAGATTGGGGTCATGGTTTATGTGTTAGAACACTTGCATAGCAAGAGTAGTGCTTTGAATGTAGTCTGCAATATCAAAAAGAAAACCATTTAAAATTAAAAATGGAAAATTCACTGCTCAGCTGAAATTTTTTCATGACTCTGATTGTTTGCTGACACAGTATTCAGTGCATTATATAAGTTTGCAGTTCACCTGACTGTGGAGATCATCCTGGTGAACAGTCTTAAGTGTTTTGGTCCACTGAAGGGAAGACTATTTTGAAAACATAACACTTTATAGCATGTTTGGTTTTAGCAGGCTCCAGAGAGTCAGAGATACTAGTGAGGAAGTGTGAGTATGAAGTAGACTGGATACCTTGAGGGATATTGGTATGCCAAGTGGTAACTCCTAGGACCATAATAATGATGGTAATACCTCCCAGTGCATTCCTTTCTAAGAAGCCATCTCATTTTCCCTTGATAATCTGATATTACTGGTGGAAACTTCAAACATTAATGTCTTCTAGAAGTTACATATTCTCAAAACCCAGAAACGAACCCACAGACCTACAGCCACCTAATCTTTGATAAAGGAGCTTAAAAAATCGAATGGAAGAAAGACAGCCTCTTCAGTAAATGGTGCTGGCAAAATTGGATAATCACCTGCCAGAAAACTAAAGCTAGATCCTTATATATCACCATGCACCAGAATCAACTCCAAATGGATCAAAGACCTCGGAGTCAAAGCAAACACCCTAAAAAATTATAGGAAGGAATAGGAGAAACTCAAGGGCTCCTAAGCACAGGCCAAATTTTTCTTAATAGAAACTCAGAAACATAACAAATCAAAGAAAGGTTGGACAAACAGGATTTCATGAAATTGCAGAGCTTCTGGATGGCAAAGGACATAGCTAGCAAGATCAATAGAAAGCCCACAGATTGGGAGAAGATCTTCACTAGTCATACAACAGACAAGGGTCTCATATCTAAAATATACCTAGAACTCAAAAAATTAAATCCCCCAACAACAAACCCTCAAAGAAACAACTGCCCTATAAATAAGTGGGCTAAAGACTTAAAGAGAAACTTCCCTGAAGAGGAAATAAGAATGGCCAATAGACACATGAAGAAATGCTCAACCTCTCTAGCCATAAAAGAAATGCAAATCAAAACAACATTGAGATACCACCTCACCCCAGTTAGAATGGCAAAAATCAAGAACTCTAATAACAACAGATGCTGGAGGGGATGTGGACAGAAGGTAACCTTACTGCATTGTTGGTGGGAGTGTAAACTTGTTCAACCACTTTGGAAAGCAGTATGGAGGTTCCTCAAAAGACTTCACATAGAGCTCCCCTATGACCCAGCGATCCCACTTTTGGGCATTTACCTGAATGATCACAAACAAGACCATACTAAAGCTACCGGCACAACCATGTTTATAGCAGCCTTATTTACCATAGCTAAGATATGGAACCAACCCAGATGCCCCTCAATAGATGAATGGATAAAGAAAATGTGACATATGTACGTGCAATCGCACACACACACACACACATATACATACATACATACATACATATATGTATATATATATATATATATATAATGGAATTTTTATGCCTTCATCGGACAGAATGACATTGCCCTATTTGTTAGGAAATGGAAAGACTTGGAAAAAATTATATTAAGTGAAGTAAGCCAGGCCCAAAGAAACATAGGTCCCATGGTTTCCCTTATTTGCAATAACTAGTACATGTGTAGAACAAGCAGAAAAGGCCAAAAGCTATGTACATATGACCATATAAGTTGATGTTAAGTGAAATGAACCCCAAGATAGGGACACAAATAGCTCTTTTCTTTCTTGCTATTGAATGTATTAATAATGAACCATGTGATTTTTTTTCTTTCTTTGTATATTCCTCTCCCATGGTATAATCCCTATTTTCACTTTATTTGATTTGATGTCGGTGCCCTGCATCTTATATATACACTTCTCTAATTTGGGGAGGGGAAGAGAAAAAACAAAATGCTTAAATAAGGATACAGGTTGACCCATTGTAACAAAGAGATCTACCAAACACTATGTTGAAAATGAACTTTATAAGCACGGCTGGAGTGGGGGTAATGGGGCATGAGGGGTGTAGTTGTGGAGGTGGGAGGGAAGGGATGGTAGGGGAAAAACAAAGGAGGATGCAACAATGCTCAATAGGAAATGTACTCATTACCTTGCACATGTAACTATAACCCCTCTGTACAGCATTTTTACAATAGAACACGTACAAAAAAGATTTTATACACTATTATACCATTATTGTTACAAACATCACTTCTCTTACTTTTGTGTAGTTAACTGTACAAAAACTGCAAAATGGCTTACTTTTGTTTACATAATCATCCACTCATCTAAACAAAATTTCATGAAAATATTCCTATGAGACAAAGCCAGGGGATATTCAAAAATCTTTTGATATTGGAAATTATAAAGGTCTATGAAACTAAAGACTTTTTGCTATTAAAATGTTAGGATTCTTAACCAGGAGTAGTGGCTTGTACACATCAGCTACACAGGAGGCTGACGACGAGAGAATTGAAGCTCTAGGCCAGCCTAGACAAAAAAAAAAAAAAAAATTGCAAGAACTCATCTCAACCAATGATGGCATGTAGTTGTCATCCTGGCTATACCTGGAAATATAAACACATTTCATGCTATCCTGTACAAAAAAGTAAAACTTTTTCCTCAAAAATAACCGAAGGAAAAAGCAGTAGAGTAACTGCCTAGAAAGTATAAGGTTCTGAATTCAAATCCCACTTAGTCACAAAAGCAAAGTTCGTGTTTCTAATTTTATATCCTCAGTTAAATTAAAGTATAAAACATATTACATTTGATAAAAATGTAGGAGGATTTAAATGTATTCATGTCAAACCCAGTGCTATTTCTTTTTTATTTTTGCATATTTTATTGTAAAAATACTGTACAGAGGGGTTACAGTTACCTGAGTAAAGTAAGGAGTACATTTCCTATCAAGTATTGTTACCTCTTCCTTTGTTTTTCCCCTACCATCCCTTCCTTCCCACCTCCCCAACTCCTCCCCCTGTCCCTCTACTCCACCCTTCCCCCCCCCACAAGTTGTAAAGTTTGTTTTCAACATAATGTCTTCTACACTTCTACATCTCATTGTTACAATGGGTCAACCTGTATACTTACTTCAGCATTTTGTCATTTCCCTTCCCCTCCCCAAATTAGAAAAAAATGTGTATATAATATACAGGGCACCGACATCAAATACAGTGAAAACAGGGGAAGAACATATAAGAGAAAAAAAATTACATAGTACATTTTAGATACGTTAAAAAAACAATAGCAGGAAAGAAAAAAAGCACTTATGTCCCTATCTTGGGGTACTTTTCCCAGTGCTATTTCTGTACTTAAGTTAATAAAGTGCTTAATCTGTTTGTTCTAAAGTATTAGCTTTCTGATAAATTTATAAAGAAGTTAAACCATGCTAAAAAAATCCCAAATTCTCAGATTGAAAAGTGGGAAACAAAGGAAATGTATTTGTTCAATACACACTGCCCACTCATGGAGTGTGAAGGTAGACTGTCTAAGTAAGAATGCCTGTCTAAATGTGATTTTAGTGAGCTTGTAAAATTTACCTAACCTTCTATAAAAGAGGAAATAACATCCCAGCCTCATAGGTTTGCCATGAGAATTACTTAATTCCTATAAAGCACATAGGCAAGTAGTGCCTACCCTTGGTTAAAGACTTGATTAATGTTAACAACCATTATTGTAATTCGTAGTTTCTACTCCTACCTTTTTGCAAAAGGGGAGTTTTAAGACATTCTGAGATATTTATCATTATCCCTAGAATAAAATCAGTATGATGGCCCATAAAATCTGAACCAATGTCAATAAAATAAAGTCTCTAGTCAATCCTGTTCAATAAAAACTAAGTAGTACAGGTTTGCATTTCTGGTAAGTATGGGACATGGCTGTGCCTTCCTACAGGCTGTCAGAATGGTTTGTTGCTTTAGCTTCTAGAAATACATACACTCTTAAAACACCTAGGCATTTGAGATCACACACACAAAAGTGTATTTTGTAAATTCCAGGAAGATGTTCAAAGCACATCCCTTAGCACATTAAAGGTAGTAAATGAGGGAGGCTAAACTCTAATTCAAACTGTCGCAAGTTTTAATAAGAGTGTATTAATGGTATAGTTATGAAGCCATGACAAGGGGAGTTACTTTTTCATCAAGCATGCTTGTCTATACGAATTTAATCATCCAACTTCGCATATTGTGTGCCTCCATTTCTGTTTGCATGGCCCTCATTTCTGTGTTTCACCCTGCTGATTTCCAAGTTGTTTCCACACAGAAAGCCTATCTGGCACAACATTTAGAACTGTTTCATCACTGTCTCTTCTATGTGCTAACAACTTGCTCTTGTTACCAATAATACCTCTCCTACTGTTTCATAAATTAATAAGGTGGTTGTTTTGACCTGTATGTAAAGTTGAGGACAAAATTACACAGAGAACACATACGTACCTTGAAACAATAATCATTTGGGGAAATTATTTAAATTCAGCAGATATATCACTAGTCTATGTAACAACCTGTGCAGCATCTGCTGATCATATGCAATCAGTGTCTTCAATTCACAGCTGCCTTGATTAAACAGATAATTGGTCTACCAAGTTCATTACTTACCAATGTCCCTGTAAAGGGAGTTACAATTGAAAATGACTGGATGAGTTCATGTTCTGGGGAAGTCTAGTCTTCTGTAATTTAACAATTGCTAATGGACCTAGTTTCCTTGGTTTTGATCTGATTTTGAAGACAGTTACCTACCCAGGAGAGGGTCAAGATTGTAAATGTGTTTTCTGAAAAGGACTTTTCCTTTCTAAAAGTGTGTCTAAACACAGGAGCTTGCCCTCCACAATGGATGGTACTTTCTAGCTTCAAAACATATTGAAATGTTGGCTGGAACTCTGGTGAACAAAGCAATATGGAGTAGTTCCTCAAAACTAATTACAACAAAATCTCTTTCCCCCTTTCTCTCCCCCCCCCCGCCTTTGTCTTTCTTCTTCCCTCTCCCTCCTTCAACCTCACCTTCCCTCCATTCCTCCCTTCCTCTGTCCCTCCCTTCCTCTGTCTCTCTCTCTGTCTCTTTCTCTGTCTCTCTCTCATAGCCCTACTGGAGTCAAGACTAACAAGTGAAAAATCCTCCCATTGCTGACTTCCAAGGGGCTTATCTAAATAGGAGCTTAGAAATCATCCTCACATCTGACAGCCAATTACCTCATATGTAGTCTGAGAAAGACTCAATTGTTACTGCCATCCTACACACACACATACACACACACACACATATTAGTAATAACATACAGATATGATCTTGAATGCCAAAACCAACTAAAAGGTAGTGGCTGATCAATTCAACAGATTGTGATGACAACTCTTGACTTGATGTGCAAAAAATGACTGACATGCACTGATAAGAAGAGGGAAAATGATGAGATTTTTATCATAGCATTTGGACAGTATCCCTGGGTTTCTTTCATGAACTTGCAAGCTTTTAACACTAAAGTTTTTTTAAAAAAACAACTAGTTTAATTATCTGAAGCAAAGATACATTTTACCAAGGTGGCTTTTTTTTTGCTTAATATTCATTCATTCAAAAGATATTTATTAAACACATGTTTTTGACAGATACTGTGGAGAAGGGCATATTTTTCTCCTTTCACTTTTGTCAGAAGACTAATAAATTTATTCAGCATTGCACATCTCCAAACCCTTGGATTGCATCAGCTGCCGCATTATTTGGACTTCTACAACCAGGCTCGCTCTTTTCTTCTGAATCTAAGACCTTAACTTAAACACTAAGCTTTCTGAGATCGCCTTCTCTTTCATATTCTAGGAGATTACTCTGAATTTCCCTTCCATCACTTGCTTTATCAACCTCAAACAACACAAAAATTAGTCTCTGCCATATGTCTACCATACTTTTTTCTCTATACTTCTCCTTTTCCTGTTTGTTCTTTCTTTTTTGAATCTACTCCTCGTAGCTTTTGTCCCTACCATTATATCACAACAGCTCTTGATAGAATCAACACCCTTTGACATAGCTGGACTCTTTCTCCTTAGAATGTGGGTGTCATTGGGCTTATGGAATGGGATTCTTGAGTTCTCCTTCTGTCTCATTGCTGATTTTTTTCTATTGTTGATTTTGTCCCCAACTTAACATCATAATTCCGCAGAACTCAGATATCATACTTCTCTTCATCCAAATTTACTTCCTGCTCTCATCTACTGTAATATGTTTAATTCCATTGGCAAATGTACTTGTAAATATATACACACAGATATATGCATGGGCATACATGTATAGACAGATGCATGTATGTATACATTTATTCCAAACTTCTCTAAATATCAAATTCATATATCAAACTGATTACTTGCTACCTCTACTCAAATGTGTCATATACATGTGAAACTCTACATTTCCCAAGCAGCGGAGTCTCACTTGATTTTCAGTTTTCTCAACATTCCTAATTACAGTTAATCTCTATTTTCCCAGATGAAAACATTACAATAATATTGACTTCTCATTATCTCTCATTCACAAATGATTTTGGGGAAAAACTTCTGAGCTCTCCCATAAAAATATATCCAGAATTCAACTACTTTTCACTGCTTCCTCCAGTACTGGTCTAAGTTACAATCACACCTCTTTTGAACCACTGATGTAGCTTTAAAAATATTTTCTCCTACATTATCTTTTCCCCTTCTCTGCTCTTCTCAGCAGGAGACCAAGGCAAACTTCACAATGGCAGATTGTTTTCTTTTGCACCCACCCTAAATTGCCTGTAAAGCCCTGCAAAGTAAGATTTCTCACTACCTCTGGGGTCATCTTCTCTTCAACATCTCATGTATTCTACTGTTTATACACTGTCTGATTGCTATTCTCTGAGCATACTAAGAAAACTACTGATTCAGGGATTTCAAGAGATCTTCAAGAACACCATTCTTTCAGATATCTGTGAGGCGTCTTCCTTTATTTTCTTCAAGTCTTTGGTCAAATGTTACTACCAATTATGTAACAAACATCCTTCCTACACTCTGAGACACTTTATCTCTCCTAAACCTTGTCTTTCTCCATGATACTTAAATATACATGGTTTTACACACACACACACACACACACACACACACACACACATACACACACACATACACACACACACACCTCGAGTGCTGCTGTAATTTTATTTTTTTCTGATTCTTACCTAATGCAATGTGGTATGCATGTTGATAGGGATGGAAGTCAAGCATGTTTGTTGTAGTATTTATAAGGTCTAGGATGATATGTGATACATACAAAACCAGCACTCAAACCTATTTGTTATATGAGGGGGGAAGGAAGTAATCCTTTGGGTGCTGGCAAAGTTACAATGGAAAGATACAATATTGGGCAGTCTTGAGTTATAAAGGATGAGTTCAAGGTTTCCAGATATTGAGTAGGACATTCTAAGTGAAAGCTGGAATACATACTGATCTTCTGTCAGTTTGGTTCACCTCAGTAGCCTGTAATTCGTGAAGCCATTCCCTAACACAATTTGACACTAGTTGTTCTAATATCTAAATTTCTGTGGTATGCATAATCCATAATACATACTGTAGAATTTTCTTCATTATCATTTCACATTTTTTCAGTTTTTTAAATAATGAATAGGCATTTATTATTTATCTACTATTTTTGTACTTGCTGTAACAACCTACCTATACACATTTCTTCTAAAACACAATCTTAAAGCTTTTTATCTGTCCTTATTGGTCTGTTCGAGGCAAGATTTTTCACACAAGTAATTTCAATATATCAAACTATGTCTTTAGGCAAAATGGGTGTCCTTACTTAGTTAAGAGCTACAATTACAATAATTTCATTAGCAAGTAAATCATTATCAAATCAAATTAATAATAGATTTAATGCAGAACATACATATTTATATTATATGTACACACATATATCTTAGCCTATTTTTAATTTTAGGTTGATCTTAATAATTTTCCTGATTGTAAGTGACAAATACTTGATGGCCACTTTGTTGAAAACAGTGCTCACATCACATGTCTTAGGCAATTCAATACATCATAAACCATGAAATAAAGCCTAGGTACCTTATATATCCTAAAGTGTGCGGTGTGCTGTATGTATGTGAGTGTGTGCATGTGCATGCATGCATGTGTGTGTGTACATGTGCATGATCACAGGGCCTCAGCTCATCTTTTTCACACAAGGTTTGTGTTCTATTACTTCAGAAATGCCTTCAATTACAGATTTTTGTTAATTAACTAGAAGTAAGAATCTTACAGATACATTGGCCAAACTAATTTCAAATCTTGACTTTTCAGTTCTCAACCTCCTAAGTAGCTAGGATTACAAGTGTAAGCCACTGATATCTGGCTCCTAAAGAACACAGACATACTGAAATCATGCAGGTAATATGTGGCTTTGACGACACTAACTTTATTTTTTTGTCTCTGTTTCTTGTCTCCAAATGAATAAAAAGTGGAAGTTAATCATTGGCAACACTATTAGCAAAGTCCAAAACTCCCCAGTCCCTGCCTCAAACCTCTCCCACATTCTCATGCTAGTCTAGAACACAGATTTAAAGTTCACAGAACATCTTATGTACAAGCTGAAAAACAAATGTTGTGGTTTTAAGAGAACTTAAAAAACATGAAAGAGAAATTAAACAAAGGCTCTGAACCTTATTTGTGTTCTGTAACACTGCTTCAAGGCAACATTTTTATTTTTAAATGTATGCCCTCGTTTACTCAGGAAATTAAGAAATGAGTTCTCCTTGTCAGTATCTCTGCTACTTAAACAACCTAGCCATGGGCTGATTTACAATTGAGTCCTAATTGAATAGTCACGGGTTTAACTATATCAGCATATCTTCAGGTTCCATAGATAAATATTCAAAGCATTTCCCATGGATTTTACAAGCAAAGAGTAAAGAGAGTCTTACAGCAAGTAAGAGTCTGTTGATTATGTGGCTATTACTCTGCCTTTTTCTTTAGGTATATTTAATTTCTGATATGTATTTTCAAGACTAGCTACATAAAATATAAATGTTCATTAACAACTAAGACAAGATTTTGGAGAAGACAGTCTTTAGTAACTCAGATTTCAATTTAATAACTATCTGGAGCTAAATATCAATATCATACTCAATCATTTTAATGAGTTCCTCTATTCACATGATAGTATATTTACTTCGAAGGCTTCAGAGTGGGTAAAAATGAAAGAAGAGGGGCTAGGAAGATGGCTCAGTGGTAAAGTGCTTGCCTTGAATGCATGAGGCCCTGGGTTCGATTCCTCAAAGCTGATTGTTTAATGAGGCCATGAGAATTACCAAGTGTCCCCAGCATGAGACAAGTCAGGTGCCATATCAAAGACAGAAGTGCTCCAAAGCTCAACAGAGGAGAGAGATGAGCAGGAAAGGGTTACAGAGGCAAACGGCACTGGTGAGTGAGTAGAGATATGTGGCAGTAATTATTGAAAGAAAAGTATCCACAAAAAGGTATTTTCAAAGACATGGCTCTGTTGATAGTGGAGAGAGCAAACAGCACAATGGCTTAATCATGGTGACTTATTGAGACTACATTTCAAATAGACTTACATTTGCTGAAAGCAGTATTCATGAATGTTTGCTTCAGTAGCACTGTTGGCCAGACTGTTTACCTAGAAATACTGTTCTTGCACCTACCCAATATGGTTAAGTCTCTGTGATTTCATGAAAGAATAAAATACACATGAAATGCATGTCTGGGAACATTTTCCTTCAGGGAGACAGTACATTAAAAAAAAAATAGTTTCTAGAAGTAAAGACGTCCCTTACTATGTCATCTCTCTAAATGAAGCCTTGGGAGATGGAGCAATAGTGGGGAGCCTGTGGGATACTAAAACCTTCTTTTGTAGGTCAGGGTCATTTACTCTAGCTAAGTAGTTATACTCCCAGCGAAGATATTCTTTAGCATGATGTGAACATCTGCAACTTTGCTAGGCAAGGAATGACCTGACAACTGGTAGAATGCCAAGGAATCATTTTCTCCATAATGAATGAATGAATAGATGAACAAAAAACAAAGCTACTGAATTGATTGGTACGATCTGAGTGAGGAATTGCTATGTCCGTGGTACAGGCATTATTCAGGACCTTCTACTTCATGAGATGCTACAATTCCCTCTGGGCCTTCGCGATGGAAGAGCCTAGAACTTGAGCTCACTTTTTCTAATTCTATGTTGGGAAGCAAAAACAGATATATGCCCATTCTTGGACCCCTGTTTTCATTGAGTAATTCAGGTATTCACTGAGATGGAGCAGAAAGAGGCCGAGATAAGGCTGAAATGTAATGCACATCAAAGGTAAAGGAATAAAGGCAATTTCTATTGCTACTTCAGTTAAAATGTGATCTTGTTCATTTTCATATGCACCATTTCTGATGAGTTGTCCAAGCATGAATGTTCAGAGTAAACAAAGCAATTGTTTCCATTATGATTTTTAATGTACATTACATTCTTTAAGAAACCTCAGCACCTCACATGCTATGGCAATTACCTTTCAAAACACCTCACCTCACTACAGTAGAGATGGTACTTTATAAGAATGCAGTTAATAAAAAGAAAATATAAATTTCAATTAGGCAATTAAAGTACATTCATGTCCTCTACTTTCTTCTATTTTATTATTTAGATGACAGTGAAGAACTTAGTTTTAGAAGGCAAGAAAATACAGAGTTAGAGACCACATTTGTCTATATTTACATGTATGGTAGGTCCTCTGGAGTATTTGGTAAAGTGAAGGTGACTACAGAGATAACCTGGTCTAATCCCTTAAGCTTACTGATAAATGTGTAAATAACTTTCCTTATTTTTTTTAATTTTTTATATGTTTTTATTGTAAAAATACTGAACAGAGGGGTTATAATTACATGAGTAAGGTAATAAGTGCATTTCCTATCGAGCATTGTTACCTCCTCCTTTGTGCACATATACCCTTATTATTGTACAGAGAGAATGGAGACTGACTGCATTCCTTTCTTCAGAATTTGCTCAAGCTTTCTTGAGAGGATGAAAATAGTGAAGTTGTTGTCATAAATCTTTCAATTAGGAAGAGGAAGAGAAAGAGGGTTCCATATAGCTGCCATGCACTAATGTTTTCATTCATAAAATGCACTTTCATCACATACCTAATGTAACACACTTCAGATTTGGTACTGGGGGCCTCATCAGTGAACTAAACTGCCATTATTCCTGACCTTTAGACCTTCACAATCCACTGAGGGAAGCAGATAGGCAGAGAGGTGATGAGGAGACCCCAAGGCTAACCCTACAAGAGGGACAAGGAAAGAGGGGCAGATGAGGTTGTTGTGAAAACATGGACCTTGTGAGACAGGGAGGGTAAGATGTTCACTGTTAATCTCAAGAGGAATAGAGAGCCATGTAAGGGTTATGTAAAACAAGAGTAAGTCATACCTCAGAAATTTGACTTTTTAGATGAAAGCGGTAAGGCAGATGGATCAATTAAAAGGCTGTGGCAACATTCGACGCCCAGAGGGCTGTCCATACAGAAAATCAGCAGCAGCAAGGACAAGCCAATCAGACATAAGTTTTGAAGGTAAAATGAAAAGAATTCAGTGATTATCTGGATGGGGAAGACTGAGAGATAAGGAGACTGGGGGAGGTTCTTTAGGTTTCTGTTTTAGTAAGTGAGTAAACAGAAGGAGGAACTGATGAGAACCACAGAGGCTATATGTACATAATTCCCAAACTGACTCACCAACAAAGAAACTCACAGGGAGAACATCAACCTGCATTACTGTGAAGTACCATGAACCTTGTAATTTAGCTTCATTATAAAGGGAAATTTTAACTGACTCTTTTATTCAAGTTCAGCTTTTCTGTGGTATGTATCAATGGATTAAGCATAAACTACTTCTTTTTTTTATAAAAGTAAATCTGAGGAACATTCTTGTATAGCTTGTATCCTATCAAGAAAATTCATCAAAAGATGGACATGTAAAAAGTTCTGTCAAATCAAGGAGGTCTTTGACTGAGGACAAAGTTAGGGAAACTGTACATATGTCTTAGCTATCTTTGACTCATATATTTATAACAAAATGTTATTACTTAGCTGGCAATTACTACTCAGAACAGTAGGCACACTCATAATCAGACATAAGGACAAACTCTGTTTTAAATGCAAATACAAACAACTCTTCGATTAATTGCTGTTTGAATTATTAAACTTTGATTTTATAGCCAAAAGTCAACTATATGTGTATTTTTATACCAAGTTTTTGGAATGACTTGTTTAAATATAGGTAAACAAAGTAAAAATAACAACTGACTGTATCAGCATTAAATTTTTTCTCATTAAAAGAGATAATGAAGATAATGAAAGACACTCTATTGGAATAAAATGTATCTGTAATCATATCTCTGACATGATAATAATATGTAAAATACTTAAAAAATAAAAATTTCTACAGCACAAGAACAATTTTTTTTATCAGCTAACTAGATTTAAAGAATACACAAAGGACTTGAATAGGCATTTATCCAGAAGTAAACAAATAGGCAACAATCATGTAAAAAGATATTCATCCACAATTTATCAGAGGAAGGCAGGCCAAAACCACAATGAAATTCCACTGAGACCTACTCATGAAGCTGGATACTAAAATTACATACACACACACACACACATACACATGCACACACACACACACACACACATATGCATATATGCTGTTGTTGAAAGTGTGGAGAAATTAGAACCCTGGTATAGTATTGGTGGGACTGTAGCATAGCCACTGTAGAAAGCAGTGTGAGAGGTTCTTCAACAATTAGATAGTACTATCAGATGATCCAGCAATCATACCTCTGGGTATATAATTTTAAAAAATTCAAGGTCAGAACATGGCTCAGAAATAGAGCCTACCAAAAGTGAGGCCCTCAAGTTCAAACCCATGGGGGACAGAAAACAAGAGCAAGCAACTTCTCAAAGAGACTATTTATTCCTATTGTTCACAGAAACAGTATTCGCAGTAGTTAAAAGATGGAAGCAATTCAAGGATACATCATCACTAGAAAAATGAGTCTGATAATGTACATCTAATATAATATGATGCAGCCTTTAACAGAAGGTTTATCCTAGGATTGTAGGGATGTTCCAGCAAGTTCAAGACCCTGAGTTCAAACCCCAGTACTATGCATACAAAAAAGAGAAGTATACCTTATCACACTCTAAACATAATGGACTTTGAAAGGATTAGGCCAGGAGAAATAAGTCACAAAAGACACTCTATGATCCATTTATATGAGATATCTAAGGCAGTGAAAATTATACATACAAAAAATAAATGATGGTTACTAGAAACTAGAAAGAGTTGTCATTTAATGGATATGGACTTTTAATTTGCAAAATGAAAAAGTTTTCATTAAATTATCAGTATACTTAAAACTACTGAAAACTATAATTAAAATGATTACAAGGGTAAATTTTATGTTATATGCTTTTCTCATAGAGTATGAATCTATTTATATGAAATTCCAGAATAGACAAATCATAGAAACAAAAAGTAGATTAGTTGTCAAGGGCAGGAGAGATGGGAGATAAATAGGGAGTGATTGCTAATGGGTACAGGGTTTCCTCTGAGAGGTAAAAATGTGGTGAACATATAAGAGCCACTGAATTGTATAATATTTTTAAAGAGCCTTTTTGATAGCTAGTTATTGGCATTACGTATACTATCTTTTTATGTAGCTTCTCTCACGAAGATTCTAAAGCAATTTCAAACCATTCAAAGTATTCTTCAAATACTAGGAAACATTATTAGTAGTTCCTAAAGATCTTTTAATAATTATTTTCTTTAATCCACTGCATTCAACTCCCTAGGAATTCAAAGGCAACAAATGCTGTATTAATAATGTTATGCAAAGAACAATGGCATAATGCCAGAGAATTTCAAGGATAAAAATATGAAATTCCCTTGCCTGTGATTTCGTGTGCATTGCAAAAGCAGCTATATGGATCAGTCAGCTTGAATAAGATGTTTTGACATATTATCTCAACATCTAAAATTAAAACTACATCTCCAATTTGCACTCCAAGCCCTGCATTTCATGTAGGTTAAACTCAGATGTTAGAATGAGGAGATTAGCTACAAGAATACTTAATTAAAAGTTGCCTTCTTTCCTCTACAAACTTGAAAAAGAACTGCAGTAATATATATATACATATGTATATATATATACATATATATATATACATATATATATATATATATATGTTGCTTTTTGTTTGTTTGTTGTTGGGGGGGTTGTTGTTTTTGTGCTGGTCCTGAGGCTTGAACTCAGAGCCTGGACAGTATCTTTGAGCTTTTTTACTCAAGGCTGGCTCTCTAGCACTTGAGCCACAGATGTGCTTCCAGATATTTTGATAGGATTTTTTGATGGATTTTTATTTTCTTGCCCAGGCTGGCTTTGAACCACGATCCTCAGATATCAGACTCCTGAGTATTTAGAGTTATAGACATGAACCACAAACACAGCACTAATATAACTGATTTTTGAAGATAGGTGTTGTTGTTGTTTTAACATGTGTGCCTTTAAACCACAGGATCAGTAATTAGGAAACAGAACATTTAAAACACTCTAGTCCTGGTCAGGGAAGTTGCCTTACATTCTCTTCATCTTATTTCTCTTTCTTTTTCACTCCCAACACAATTTTCTTTCAACTTGTCCTTATCTCTGACCTGACAACTTCTTCACCAGTCATAAGGGAGAGAGAGAGAGTGAAGTTTCTCTAATTTTGATTCTTTATGCTGTGGTCAGCAACATTCTCTGCCTGTGGACACCAGGACCTGCTCAACCCCACCCTTCTGCCAGGGCTCAGGCAGCTTTCCTCAAACACACTGGAAGGCAGACAGACATACTGGGACCTAGCAGAGAACAAAATATACAGAAACAATATCAGAAAGAAAAAAAAAACCCCATTGAGCAGAAAGAAATGCTTCTCTCTTCACACAAAGATATCATTCTGAATTATACAATGGCTTGTTTTTCCAAAGCAACAAACCTTCTTAACAATACCTTTTGAAGAAAAACAATGTTATTCATCTTCAAAAGTGAAAACAACAGGTATCTTTGGTTCCTTTAGGCTTTAAGATGAGGTATCAATCATATGCAAGTCACAGCTATTCTGAAACCCTCTTTGTTTGCTTGTCTGTTTTTCAATTCTAAGGCAGAATCATTATTCCACTATTATTTGAAATCAGGTTATTTCTCAGAAGTAGAAAAAAATCTAATAATTTCTTATGAGTACATTATCCTAAAACGTAGTGAGACAATTTTCAGCGTTGCCGCGCCCCCCTGGGTGTTCATTAAAGTCATCAAGGAGCATGGTGTGACCCAGCATTAATGGAACACAGTGTGAGAGGCTCTGTGAGGCAAGTGTTGATACTGATTGCAAATTGTGCAAGATGATGCATACAGGAATCCCGGGATTCTGCAATGAAGTAGCATGGAGTGGTTTATAAAAGGCAGAGCCCTGAAACACAAGACAGCTTGTAAAGGAAAGAATCCTTTTCTCTTGTTCAACTATGAATTTAATGCTGAGCTACTAAATGGCCAAGACTAGTAAAGTAGGAGCTCTGGTAAGAATAAACACTTAACTACTTCATATATGTTCTAATCAGTACATACTGTATACTGGTGTTTCTCAATTTACTATGAGGCTATATAAGGAAATACTATAAGATAATATCATAGGCCAAAAAGATATGTAGCCCACTTATTATCATAGTTTGGTAAAACAATTCGCTGCTCAGTATTGGCTGTGGCTAGCTGGGTGCCAGCCACAGCCGTTATCTGGCATCATGAGAGTATCATAGTAGGCATTGCTAGTCAGAGAAATAAAACAAAAGATCAAAGTCTAAAGCACAATTTCTACCATGAATTACTTTTGTGCTATCATGAAGTTCAGAAATCTTAAGTTGAGTATGTTGGTGACATACTAAGAATATCAATATCAATTCTTATTCAGTAAGTCTTTTTGTGTTTGTTTTGGGTGTTTTTTTTTTTTTAATCCATCCTGGACCTTGAACTCAAAGCCTGGATGATGAGCTTTTTTGCTCAAGGGTAGTTCTCTACTACTTGAGCCACAGTTCCACTTCCAGCTTTTTGTGGTTACCTGGAAATAAGAGTTTAGTGGACTCTCCTGCCCTGCTGACTTGGAACTGTGATCCTCAGATCTCAGCCTTCAAGTAGGTAGGATTACATGTGTGAGCTAAGACATGTGAATCAGCAAAGACAATAATGTATTTTTGTTGATTTTGTTTTCACACACAAAACATATATATATATTTTTTGAGTAGTTTTACAAAGGGGTTTCAATTCAACATGTCAGTTTAAAAGTACAATGCATCTTGATCAATGTCACCTTTTCCATCGTTCTCCCCCATCTATTCCAACCCCGCCCATCCCCCTCCAGTTACCAAGTTCCATTTTCACAAATTTGTTTTTGCTTTTGTTTTTGCATAACTACAAACATGCTTATACTTGTAGGCAGGCATTCTACTACATAGCCAGGCTTCTAGCCTTGTATCTCTGTTTTCAAAGCATCATTTAAAAAATTTCATTTCACTTGATAATTAATGTTTTCAGTGCTATACCTCCATATACAATGGTACAATGTTAGTAAAATAAATTAGCAAGGTTAATTAGGTCAAATTGTGAACTGAGTTAATGAACATGTTTACACTAGCGGGGTAATGGATCAAAGCTAATGGATAAAATTTACAGCTAGGACTAGCACTCTATGCCTAGATGCTATGCAGATAATCCTGTCCTTTGAAAGCTGATATTAACTGTCTTCCCCATTCTGAGTACCTAAATGCAATCACTCACTGGATGTATTGAGTGAAGGCTGAAAGTAAATAAGTCAACATTACATGAAGGTTGTATCTGGTGTCACAGAGAAGAAAGAACATGGTAGAGGGAGGAGAATGGGAGGAATGGTGGTTGCCCCTTCTTCGCTGTCTGCTGCAGGCCTTTCTTAGTTTGCAAAGCTCCAGGGCCCTGGATCTGCATCCTTGCTGTGCTATCACTGAGTTCAGGCGGTAGGGCAAGGGGCAGGGAGAGCAAAGAGGGAAGTAAGAAATCAGAGAGGGCTCCCCAGCAGGGAAGCTACAGTGGTGTGCACACCCCTATCCCCTGCAGCACTGGCTGGAGTGAGGTACCCAGGAAGAGGATGGAGGGGGAGGCAGGCAGCCAGGTTGTCTCCACCTACTTTTCAAAGACCCAAGAAGTCAAACTGAAAGAAAAAAGGATTTAGCCTCTTCTTACACAGGGTCTTCTCTCTTCCTTTGAACATGACTTTAAAAAAGAAAAGGCAAGGTTGAAAGGGAACACAAAGGAAAGTCAGAAGCATGCCTAGAGAGTTAAAACACATGGGGAGAGCTCCAGTGAATCAGCAGTCAGTACGTTTTGGAAGGGACCCACTCAGAGGGGGTTTCTGGAGGCCTGGCGCACCGCCACTGCTGACTTTCTGTTGAAAGAACAGAAATTGAGAGGAAAATGGGAGCGCTGGCTTCCTTCTGCATTCTTGGTTCATACCCCCGCTTCCTTTCTAGGATGTTGCCAAACATCTCCATGTCATCATCTACATGTTGCCTCCTTTGGGAAATCCTTCCTGACGAGCAGGGCAGCACTTCCTCTAGTAACTTTTAGAGGTCACTGAGGCAGAACACTCCTTACTCAGTGGACACATCCGCTATGCGCCAGGGGTGAAAAATATGGACACACATCCGCACATTATAGGAGTTTACATAATCATATCAAATCGTTACACTACGCGCTACATACTTTATCAGTCTCTTAATTAGAAGACTATAAATGAGTCATAAGCAGACATCATATTGCTGACTTCTTTGAATTCCTATTTTGCCCATTAGAGTACTTTAAGCAGAGTAGAGCAGGCACTATTTAAACACACACGCATGTGTCCACACGCAATTGTACACACATACATGACTCATACACATACTTTATACACACACGCACAACCTCAATGTAAATTTTGAAATCAATAGGAAATCTATATTTTTATGTATCACTGAAACATGCTACCATACATAAACTTTGCGGAAAGAAAATTCAACTTTGTATTTGGCATAAATTCTCACCTTTCACCATATATTCTAAATACTAAAAAGCATATACATATATCTTAGTCCAAGGAAAGAAAAAAGTTAATTTTAATTTCCAACATATTAAATATAAGATGACAAAAGGTTTTAATCATTATTATGAAAATTATAGAAATGTTTACTAAAACAAATTAAGGGAAGAAGAGAAAAGAAGCAGTTCTGACATTAGCAACTGGAATAATTAAAATGATTTCTGAAGGGATATAAAAAAGAATGTCCTGAGCCAAGGACAGTGTCTCATGCTCATAATCTTAGTTACTCAGGAGGTAGGGGCCTAGAGGATTGTGGTTTGAGTTCACAAGGCCTCATCTCAACCAATAAAAGCTGGGAGTGGGGGCAAAGCCTGTTCTCCCAGCTACATGGGAAATACAAATAACTAAAAGGAACATGGTGCAGGCCAACCTTGGAGCATAAACATAGGACCATATTCAGAAAATAACTAAAAGTAAAAAGCACTGAGAGCACAAATTAAGGAATGTGACACTTGCCTAACAGGCAGAAGGTTCTAAGTTCAGACCACCCTGAACGTATATTTTGAGAAAAATTTCTATATGTTGCAAAAAAGATATGACAACTTGAAGTTGACCGTAGATGGATTAACTCCTCATTTGACTTTAATTTTCCAACTAGTCAAGTGCAGAGGGACTACGTTGTAATTTGTAATTCATGAATGAGTTAGCAGTTACCATGTGATTCGGAATGCTATTGCTCAGTATAGATAGCAGACTGATTACATACCATTCTTTAAATCAGGAAACAACAAGAAAAATACATTTAAATTATAGATTAGCAATTTCCTCAGGGGAGATGAAATAATTTCCATGATTTAATCCATCTTCCTTCCTTCTCTTCTTTTTTTCATTTCCTTTCTTATTTAGCAAGTATTTATTTTTTATAAGCCTCAGAAAATTCCATCTGATAGCAGCCATGGTATGAATAATAAATATTCTTCATAATTTGATTTTCCTTACTTACCCTAATCGATAACAGCATTTCTTAAATAGAATGATCTGTGCTGAGTATTTGTCTCTTCTTCCAAGTGCACTAACCCCTGTCCTTGTTCTGACAACATATCTCAGTCTGAAACAGGAGCCATTTTGTAAATCTTTTATTTCCTTACCTAAGTTGAGATGAGTTATGACCTTAGCTATAAAAATTCCTAAAAAGACTATTATGAGAAAAAGGAGAGATAATGTAGTCAAAAATTCAACATATATCCTACAAAATTAAGAAAAGTGAGAGAAGGATGGGTTGGGAAGGATGGGTTGGGAGGGATGGGTTGGGAGGGATGGGTGAGAATGTTGAAAGGGGTAACATTGATAAAGATGCGTTTTATTCATAAAATGCTTTTCTGAATGGCAACTCCTTTGTACAACTACTTAACGATAATACAAATATTTTAAGACTATGATAATATGGGTAGAGATTAGTTGGACATAAGAGAAATAAAGCTCTCTGACATTATCATTTAAAGATCTGATTATCAGCCAAAGAAAGAAAGAAAGAATGAAAGAACGAAAGGAAGAAGAAAGAAAGAAGAAAAGAAAGAAAGAAAGAAAGAAAAAGGAAAGAAGGAAGGAAGGAAAAGAAAGAAGAAAGGGAGGGAGGGAGGGAAGGAAGGAAGGAAGGTAGGTGAAAGAAAGGAAGAAAGAAAGGAAGGAAGGAAGGAAGAAAGAAACCAAGCTTGCAAGCAAGCAGAATTCAAATTAAAAGTTTGGTTTATGATGTCATGTTTTTCCAAAGGACTCAATGTCAAGAGTCAGACAGCCCAAATATTATCTTCATCCTGGAATGAGAAAATGAAGATGATCTCTGGAAGTATTAGAAGGGAGCAAGACTTAACTTTTGCTCAAACACTCTGACATAGCCTGCTCCTACAAGATGCTTAGTAAATAGCAAGTACTTGTGCCCCTTTGTGAGTGTTAGAGTTAAAAAAAATGAGAAAGAGTGATTTTTCTCTCACTGGGGTAGTTCTCAAGGATAATCTATATCTTATAGCACCAGGATTAAAAACAACAGCGCAGAGGTCACTACTTCATGCCATAATGTCCAATTACTGTGCCACCTTATCTGCTGATTTTGTTTCCCAGCTCTCCACATAACAGATGTTTGAAGGCCTTTAAAGAAACATCCTAGAACTCTGATCAGAAATAAATTTCATTCTTTTTTAATGCTGACCTTTCTTTCTTTTTATTAATGGGAAAGTGTTGCAATATTGAATGAGGAAGACAGCAAATAACAAAGCCGACACAACTCATTTTTCAGTTATGAATCAGGCCCAATATAAAATCACCCATGCAGCTCTCTACCAAGTGCTCATGCCTTCAATAGAAGAAAGTCATACATAATGTATCAGGGAGTGTTGACAGGGTGACATGGCCACAGAAGACTGGGAGAATCTGCTGGTGTGGACATGGGAATGTAAGGTGTAAACAGGGCCTAAGGAGATTTCACATTTCCCTTAACTATGTCTTGAAGTTAAGTTGTGTTTTTGCTTAACACCTGCATTAACAGAAGGCTTGCTGAAAGCTTGTGATTTCTCACATATTCAGATTAAACACACATACAAACCCCAAATGACATAATTTCCTTACTGACACTTCAGTATTCAAGTGCTCATGGCCTTGGTAAACATATATAAACATTATTTAAATTATCATAGGTTATAAAGCTCCTTTTTTGAAATAAATATAAGTTGATACATGTATTAAAATGATGATTTTTTAAGCCAATGGATGTTGGGGTTGAGATCGTCAATATTTGAGCTTTTAATGCTGAGATACCCTTGGAATAACATATTTCCATGAGTATGTTCAGATTTCCAAAGGTTAAGGATAACTTAGAGAGATGGCTAAATATACCAGAATAACATCCAATTGTAGTTTCTTGATACAAATAAGAAAAAATAGAATGTATAAATGATTTGAGGATAGTCACTTAAAACATATAAATGATCACAAACAAGGTTACACTAAAGCTACCAGCACAACCATGTTTATCACAGCATTATTTACCATAGCTAAGTTATGGAACCAACCTAGTTGCCCCTTAGTATATGAATGGATCAAGAAGATGTGATATATTATAAATTATATATGATATATGATATATATCTAATGGAATTTTTATGCCTCCATCAGAAAGAATGACATTGCCCATTTGTTAGGAAATAGAAAGACTTGGAAAAAAATTATATTAAGTGAAGTAAGCCAGGCCCAAAGAAACATAAGTCCTATGGTTTCCCTTATTTGCAATAACTTGTACATGTGTAGGACAAGCAGAAGAGGTAAAAAGCTATGTAAATATGACCATATAAGATGGTGCTAAGTGAAATGAACCCCAAAGTAGGGACACAAGTGGTTTTATCTTTCTTGCTATTGATTTTAATGTATTTATAATGTACTATGTTATTTTTTTGTTACTTTTGTATGTTTTTTTCCCCATGGTATAACCCCTGTTTTCACTGTATTTGTTTCTGGTGCCCTGCATCTTGTATATACATTTTTCTAATTTGGGGTGGGGAAGGGAAATAACAAAATGATGAAATAAGGATATAGGTTTACCCACTGTAACAATGAGGCATACAAGACACTATGTTGAAAATGAACTTTACAACTTGGGGGGGAGGGGAGAGGGGAGTTGGGGAGGTGGAGAGGGAAGGGATAGTAGGGGTAAAAACAAAGGAGGCAACAATGCTCCATAGGAAATGTACTCATTACCTTACTCATGTAAATGTAACCCTTCTGTACACTATTTTTATAATAAAATATATCTTAAAAACACGCACATAAATGAATAGATACAAAGTACTGGCTGTGCAGTGTCTACCATTAAACTATGAGACAATAATTTATTATCTGCAGAAAACAGAAAACATAGGTTGTACCAAAAACAAGTAAAATTCTGGGTCAATATTTCAGCATGTTATCACATGTCCTTATAAAGAATGCTTTATTAAGCTATGATTGATATATAATAAACAATATATACTTTAAGCTTATGACAGGATACATATACACTTGGGAAGTTATCAAAACAATAAGGATCACATAAACATGCCCATCATTCACTAAAAGTTCCTTGGAATCTACTGATGATCCCTCCTTCAAACCTCATCCCTTTCTAGTCCCTTATTACCATATATTAGTTTGTATTTGCTAAATTTTATTAAAATAGAATTATGTTGCATAGATGATTACAAGTTTTTTTTAAAAATATGTCTATATCCTAATTCCTAGAACCTGGGAATAATGCCTTACATAGAGAAAAGGGTGTTTTCAGATAAAGGATGTTGAGGTGGGGAGATCATACTGGCTTTCTCTGGAGATGCTCTGATTCCAGCAAGTTTGTGGTAATTGTTATGACAGCAATAGAAAACTAATATATATTCTTTTGTTTCTTGCTTTTTTCAGCTCCATATAATTATTTTCAGATTTTTCTGCATTGAGTCATGTATCAATAATTCATTCTGTTTTTATTGCTGAATAGCATTTCTTTATATGGATATACAGAGGCTGTTTATCACTTCATCTGTTGGTGAATATTTGAGTTGTTTCTAATTTGGAAAGATTGCAAGTCAGAATGCAATGAATGAACACTTGTGGACATATTTTGAGGGACACAGGTTTTCTTTTTTTGTTCTTAATATATGTTTTTATTGTAAAGATTCTGTGCAGAGGGGTTACAGTTACATGAGCAAGGTAATGAGTCCATTTCCTATCAAGCATTGTTACCCCCTCCTTTATTTTTCCCCTACCATTCCTTTCCTCCCTACCTCTGCAAAAGTTGTAAAGTTCATTCTCAACATCTGTACATCTCATTGTTACAATGGATCATCCTGTACCCTTATTTTGGCATTTTGTTATTTCTCTTCTCCTCCCCAAATTAGTAAAATGTATATACAAGATGCAGGACACCAGAATCAAATACAGTGACAACAAGTGGTATACTATGTGGGAAGAACATACAAAGAAACAAAAAAAAATCACATAGTACATTAAAAAGAGCAACAAGAAAGATAAAATCTCTGGGACACAGGATTTCATTTCTCTTATATAAATAGCAACTTGTGGAATAACTGATCATATCGCAACTCTAAGTGTACCTTTTGAAAAAACTGACAAACTATCCTTTTTCATGCCTATCAACAATGTATGAAAATTTCAGAGCTTTGTTTATTAGCTTACAGAAAAAGGGGATTTCATTGTGTTTCTGCACTTTACACTATATTCCAATCAATCTCACCCTCTATAACACTTCTTCCTCTCCCTGCCCCCAAATCCCCAAAAGGTTTCATTTCATTGTTCCCATGAACCTATACAATGGGTTTTAACCTTGCTGGAGAATGGATAGTTGTTCTTTTCTATGGACAATACACACAGTTTAGTGTCTTACAAAAACTTCATTCTTCTGGGGTTTGCCTTTAATGTTTCTTAAATTGAACTATACCAATGTTCAAAAATCTGGCTCAATCGTCCCCATTCAGAAGAAAAGACCCTTCAGAATCTTGACTATCTTATTAATTTTTCTGCTAGCCTAACCAGTAGTAACCACCACTATTCCCAATCTTTACAACTCTTTCCTATGATTCTTCTCACCTTGAACAGTTTCCTTGACTGTCTCAGCCAGTCAGTATGTAGCTAAGTGCTTAAGGGAGCTCATCCCCTTTCTGGACAGCATCCTTCTCTCTCCCCCTTTATCCTAGAAGCCTCAGGTTCACAACCCTTCCAACTCAATCTATTTAGCCCTTTGAGCACTGCTTCTTGTTTAAGGATACTTTCTAACTCCTTCCTTTTCCCATTTCCATCCTCCCATCATCCTCATTGTGAAATACATTTTTTTGACTTTGGACAAAGCACATCAATAGTCAGAAAACTTTAAACACATCAATAGTCAGAAACTCCAATACCCACAGACACCAAATTGCTGTAAATAAGTGGGTCACCACATAATAGATCTTCTATTTATCTGTTGAAAATATTAAATTTCACATTGGTTAATCCTAATTTTTTATGTTGATATTAGCTATTTTTTAACTAATAAGAATAATTGGCATAAAACTAATTGTACAGAGAATTATCTTAGAAATGCTCTTTATATCTTCCTGTATTTGGTATGAAGAATATAAACAAAAATTTTTAGCAGCAAATTGAGTAAACACAAGACATTTTACTCATAGGAGAACTAATTTAACTTTTAAAGGTAAGACCCTTACAACTTGGAGGGGGAAGGTGGTGATGGGAGAGTAGGAGAAAATGAAGGAGGGGGTAACTATTGAAAAGAAATGTACTCATTACCTTACTTAAGTAACTGGAAACCCCCTGTTGCAATAAACATAAAAAAAATAAAGGTAAAACTTTTTTAACTTACAATGTAATTGTAATAATTTCAATAAATCTACCAGCCCTCAGAACAGTGGACATAATAATTAGGTGGACGATGGGTCTCTTCCATAAGGAAACAGGAAACTGCAGCAGGATGACACTATCTGGCAGTGTAGTGGTCAGAAAGGAAGTACAAATACAAATTTAAATCAAGTATCTAACTTGGTCACCTAGATTATTAAGGTATTACATTACATTCTAGATCCTGAGAGTATATAGATTATCTCTAAATTTTGCATTTGGGTATCAGAACATTTTATCAACATCAGGTTGTACTTAGGGGGATTATCTCTTGAACACTTAGACTAAGATCCATGAAGTCCCTGAAAACAGCTAAAATTTCAACATAGTTTTCATTTAATTGCACTCTGGCTTATAGCTGGACATTCTCTCTCTGAGTGTCTTGATACCTCTTATGCCACACTATTCAGCCCAGTGCTTAATTGTAGTTGGACTTACCAAATGAATGGATGAGAAAATGGATACATAAATGGATGGGTAGACAACTACATTTTTTTGTTTAATTCTCATTTAACAAATTCAAGATTAAATCCTTTTTTAAAAAAAACATTGTTTGCTTCAGAATGAAATTTGTGATTGACATGTCTTTTTCTTAAATTACTTAAAAGTTTTTTAAAACATCCATAATTTACAACAGACATATAACCATTTAACGGTGTTGAATGTTCTTGTCTCTCTGATGGGGCTTTCTGCAAATATCTTCAAAAGAAATTCCACAAAAATTCGGAAAAGTAAGAAAACAGAAAACTTATTTTGGTGCCATTGACACTATAGTCTCAAATAGCACATACTTTTTAAAAAGTAACATTCACAGACAGAATCATTGTACAATTTTATATCATTCTACTACCTTATGCAAATCATTTAAATCCTTATTTCTAGTAGTTAGAAGTTAATGGACTATTTTTTTTTCTTCTTTTTTGCTCTCTACAAAACTTGGCAGTTCTGGCTAAAATGGTTTGTCCTGGAAAAAATTCACCATTTAATTCTTCGCATGAAGTTTCCCTTTTCTTTTCCTTTATTACAAAAGAGAGTGATCTTGACATAGGATCAAACTGTTTGCCCCCAAATGCCTTTATGAATGTATCACGGAGGTAGAGGAATGTGCAACTTAGATTACTGGCTTCTGGCAGGCTTTTCTTGAGCCAATTACTGAAGACTTTCATTTACATATAAATAGCTCAGAAATTCCAGCACAAATGTACTTGAAAACACTGAATCAAGTTGTTCACAAAAAACATGGATTAGGTGCATTTCAATTTAATATAAAGGTGTTTACAACAAGCATCAAATAAATAAAAGAAATGGAATCAATTTTTATTACACAGAGCAACATCATTTTAAATTATTGCAATTATCCCTTCAAGTGCTTTTAAAACCTTCAGTCAAGTGTCTTTTCACGTGCTTTTAGTATTTTGCCAAATAGAAAAAACAAAGTATAGTAAATTTTTATAAAGATTTGTGGTGTGATATTAGGATATATACTTTATTTCCTGTTAAGTTTTATCTGTGTATGCCAGAGATGTCTCTTGAGCTAACTAAGGTCTTATAAAAGTGTAAATAGAACAAAGTGTGTTTCTCTAAAATAACTCACTTTTATTTTTCTGGATAATCTGGTTTAGATTTTCTGTCTTCATCATGTTGTCTCTTACATGAGTTTTTTAATGAGTTTAACTTCATTAGCAATCTCTATCTGTTAACTCATCATGGATTAACTACTTGTTCTATTGTTTTACAGCCCTTTGGAGCCATTTCAACTTCCACTGTAGTTTCACAACTGGATTTCATGGATGGTGTAAACAAAGGAATCTTTGGTGGGAAACAAACCGCAGTGTGAATAACTAGTAAGTTCTGCTTTGCTGAATTCATTTGGTATTCTAGTATAAAAGAGGCACAGAAAAAAACTCATTCATGCACTGAAATATTGATGACATTTACATTTTAAAAATAGAGTGAAAAAGTCATTTGTTCTTTATAAATACCTGAAAATATTTAGTTCACTGCAGATAAAGAAGGACAAATTAAAAAAAAACAACAACAACAAATAGTTGTGGTAGGGTGGAGGAAGAAAAGAGGAGAGAAAAAGGAATGGAAGAAGGGAGGAAGGAAGAAAGGGTGAAAGAAAGGGAAAGATTTTCTGTGAATCAAACTGGTAATGTATAATTGGCTATTGGTGTTTAATGGGAAGTACTTGCTCAAGGGGATTCTGAGCCATGCCCACAGTGGAAAGGTGGGTGCTCGTTAGACACTGCTGGAGGACATGCAGAACTGACCATTATGCTGAGTTTCATCATCTGTTGATAAACCCTAGACATTATTGATTATCTGCCATGTGTACGGAAGTCTAATACCATTTCTCTAAGTGTTACACATTGTTCAGACACAATCCTTGATATACCTAAAGGAAGGGCAAATAATTCATAACTCCATATTTCATGCAGCAGAATGGTGTCAGAATAGAAAGAAACTTTAACTCACAGATCAAAGCAGTATTATTATACTTAAGAACAGAAGTTTTCTAACTTGAAAAACACAAGGAGGAAAAATGATTTCTCTAGGGTTTGCACTTATTGAGCAAGAAGTTTACCACTAGAGTAATATCGCTAGCACTGAGAAATGATTTCTCAAAAATTGAAAGCAAAAGCAAAATGAAACATATTTAGTAATGAGACTGAAATATATAGAGGGAAAATAAGATATGCCTTTTAGATGATAACTTTTTTTTTCTTTTTTGTTGGGGCCTGAACTCCAGGCCTGGGTGCTGTTCCTCAGCTCTTCAGCTCAAGGCTAGCGCTCTACCACTTGAGTCATAGTGCCACTTCTGGCTTTTTCTGCTTATGTGGTGCTGAGGAATTGAACCCAGGGCCTCATGCATGCAAGGCAAGCACTCTACCACTGAGTCACCTACCCAGCCCCGGATAATTTTTTAATGTTTATAAATTAAAGGTTCAGAGG
The DNA here is from genome assembly GCF_000151885.1 of Dipodomys ordii. Lineage (NCBI taxonomy): Eukaryota > Metazoa > Chordata > Mammalia > Rodentia > Heteromyidae > Dipodomys > Dipodomys ordii. The sequence continues at coordinate 9,815,230 of NW_012267288.1, read as the reverse complement.
CTTAATTTTTTTTTTTGAGTTCACAAAACAACTGACAAAAAGTTTCTCCCTAAAAAGTAACAGTATAATGATTTTTATTTTGAAGGCAGTGTTGAATATTAAACCCAGGACCTCAAAAGCACTCTACCACTTGAGCTATACTACCTAGCCCTTTTATTGGTTGATTGACTTTGTTTTTGAGATAATGTCTCCTTCACTTTGCAGTCTGCCTTCAAACTTATGATAGTCCTGACTCCTTCTCTAGATAGCACCACCATACCTGTCTAGTACATTGATTTATTATAGAATTTGCTTTTTCTTTCTTTTGTCAGGCATCCAAACAACTAATGGTTTTACTGTTTTCAAATAACTCACAAATTCAGCAACGACCTTTGGAGGTTTATTCTTAGCCAAAGCTTGTAAAAGTTCACCTGCTTTGTCAAAGGTAGTAGCCATAAGGTTGGTACTTTCATCACTTTTACTAGATGAAGTACACATACCTACTGTGAACTTAAATCAATGGTAAACATATGGAATCACCTAAAATGTGCCTTAGTCCCTTGTCCTCTACATTTTCTTCCTTTCTCCACTGATTTATATATTATACAATTAGATTTTGCATCAGTAGAGGGAAGTACCTGTATTTTCCATGATAGCTGAATATACTTTCTAAACAAAGATAATGGCAAAAGTCTATGATGAGATTTTTTTTTATGCAGTGGAAAAGTGATGTGATTTATTTGTAATGAAGATGGTAATATTGTCTGTGAAAGCACTTATTAAATAGGCAGCCAGAGGAGGTTGGGGGGGAGGGGTGAAAAGAGCTGTGCTGTATTTCAGTATGGGCCTCATTACCTGAGAAGCTGATTCCTTAATAGGTACTAGACACCGCCAACATACTAAGCCTCTCTTTAGTATTCCATGGGTTTCTTTGCTCTTTTTTTTCTCTTAATAGCACAATATGTTGCTAAGGAAAAGGCTATGTATAAAAAAAAATAAGTGACATACATATGCAATCTAAAACAATTGGGCTTGGAACAGGAAAAGAAATCATGGGTAGGACTGTGAAAACAACATTGCAACCTTTTCTTCAAATGTCACAGAAATCTGAAAATTCTTCTAAAAAAGTCCAAAATATGCCTAATGGATTAAGATTTATGGTATATCAATTAAAGTCATATAACCTTTCCATAGAATACCTACTAGCCTTAAAAAAAAAACGTTTAAAAGATGCTGGTAAAACAACTGAGATTCAATTATTTTTAAGGATACAATGATAACTCTTCTAAATAAAGAACAGCTGTGATGGCAAAACAGCCATGTGTTACATAAGTTGTCAACAGTTTAAAACTCATGGACACTGATCCAGTTTCCATAGCCCAGTAGTATAGCCCCAACACAACAGAGACTTCAAAGGCTTCTGAGGCATATAGTTCAAGGAAGGTCAAGTACACAATCATACCAGGAAAAGATCTGCTTTCAGCTCTTGGCTTGTGAGAGCCAACAGAGATGAGAGCAGGCAATGTCTCCACACTTTTCAAAGTGTTCCAATGAGCAGTGGAGTCCTCTAGGGAGGTATTGTCTCCATTGTAGATTATGAAAAAAATCATTGAAATATAAAGAGGTCAAGTGACATATTTGGATCAAACTAATAGTAAGCAGCTGAAAGGATACAGCTATACTCTTCTCTCAATGATGTATAAACCATAGGGAGCCCAAGACTTATTGAAGCCACCTGCACTGAATAGTCTAAAGTAGCCTATCACTTCCTAGTCCACTAAGAATAGTCACATACCTTCCTGACATTTTTTAACCAAGCACCTTCATGGACAATTTTAAATGGTTATATTTAGAAAATAAATATATTAGTATTTCAACTTATTTCTCATCACTTTTTTTTTCCACACTAGCTAAACTGTAGCAACTTCAATCTATCAACAAGTTTATGAGAGTAGTAAAGGTGAGAACTTGGTATTCCTGATCTTTAAAAAAAAAAAATCATTGTTAGTCAAAGAGGAAAAGAGGTTAAAAAACTATTGACAGCATAAGTAGCTTCTGGCAGGACTCCAGATTGTGTTTCACGGGCAGTATAAAAGGAAGAGCAACAGACACTCTCAGGAGACACACAGAAGCACAATCACAGAATGCAGAGCCTAGTCTGCCAGAATGGCCTCTTCTCTTAAATTCCTGAAGCCTTGCCAAGCTAGACTAGAAATCTAAATCCAGCTCCAGGTAAAACATTTGACTCCAAATTTTATTAAGCAAAGTAAGCCAGACCCAAAGAAACATAGGTTGTATGATTTCCCTCATTTATGGTAACTAGAAGGTGCCTATAAATCTACAGGTAAACACACTGGATAGTAAAAACAAAACGAACTTTCCAACTTTGGCGGGGGAGGGGAGGGAGATGGGAGGGAACAGGAAGGGGAAACAAGGGAGGAGGCAACACTGCTTGATAAATGTAGTCGTTACCTTGACCATGTAATTGTAACCCCTCTGTATGGCATTTTCACAATTAAAAAAAAAGAAAACAAACTTGGGACATGATAAATTACACAGGTCTTAGACAGTCACACAGTGAGGCCAAAGGAGGATATTTATAGGAGCAGATCACAAATGCTCAATACCTATCTGCATCTGATCATATAAAATAACCTTTTTGAAAATGAATTCCAAGAAGTGGAAACAAGATTTTTTTTTGTTGTAGTTGCTGTTTTTGTTGTCTTTTCCTTTCATCTTGTTAACTTATTTGTGTTTGGGAGTGTGAGGAGGGGCATAGAAAAGATAGAACAGATGGAACAAGGGGTGAACAAATGTAACTGTAGTACTCCCTACACATTATGTGAAAAATGAACTATACAACTTGTAGTTAGGGACAGAAGGGAAAAATTGGGAGAGAATGTGGGAAGGGGTGACATGGTTCTAAAAGAAATGTACTCATGGGGCTGGGAAGGTGGCTCAGTGGTAGAGCGCTTGCCTTGCATGCATGAGGCCCTGGGTTCAATTCCTCAGCACCACATAAGCAAAAAGAAAAAAAGCCGGAAGTGGCACTATGGCTCAAGTGGTAGAGTGCTAGCCTTGAGCTGAAGAGCTGAGGGACAGTGCCCAGGCCCAGAGTTCAGGCCCCACGACCGGACCCCCCCCAAAAAAGGAAAAGAAATGTACTCATTATGTAATTGTAACCCCTCTGTACATCACCTGTACAATAACAATAAAATACTTTAAACAAAAAAGACAAATGGCTGGGTGCCAGTGGCTCACACTTGTAATCCTAGCTAATCAGGAGGCTGAGATCTGAGGATAGCAGTTCAAAGCCAGGCTGGGCAGGAAAGTCCATGAGACTCTTATCTCCAGTTAACTACCAGAAAACTGAAAGTGGTACTGTGGCTCAAGTAGTAGAGTGCTTGCCTTGAGCTAAAGAGCTCAGGGACAGTGCCCAGGCCCAGAGTTCAAGTCCCACAACTGACAAAAAAAAGAAAAGAAAAAAAAAAAGACAAAGGGCAATGAGAAGTAGGTACAGGACTGAACTTTTTGCATCTACTTATTGACAGGAAACTAGATCATGGACAGAATTTATTTTTTGTCCAGGGCCTGTCTTTGATCTTTATAAAAAAATTATCCTAAAAGTGTTATAAAGGTGTTATTATAAAGGGTTACAGTTACATAAGTCAGTTAATGAGAACATTTCCTTTTGTACAATGTCACCCCCTTCCCTTGCTCTCTCCCAGTTTGTCCCTCCAGTCCTCACCCACAAGTGGTATAGCTCATTTTCAACATGGTGTCTAGTCAGTACCACTGCTGCATTTGTTCACCCTTTGTCCCACCATTTCTGTGCTCCTCTTTACCCTTACCAAAACCGATAAAATCATTCAAGGCTTGCATTAGGCTACTTGAGCCACAGCTTCATTTCTGGACTTTCTTTTCTTTTGGGGGGTGGAGGCAGTAGGGAGGTGGTTAATTGGAGATAAGAGTCTCAATAATTTCCTGCCCAGCTGGCTTCAAGCCACAACCCTCATATCTCAGCTTCCTGAGTAGCTAGGATTGCAAGCATGAGCACCAGTGGGAATTACTTTTTAAATACTAATCAATTTTCTATACTTTCCTATCATCTAAAATGGAAAAATCAACAAAATATGTTACGTTAAAGAGCTTTTTCTTTCATTACACAACTACACAATTTCCCTATTTTCCCATTTAATGTGAAAACAAGTGAACGTATAATGAATGTCAGCAGATGATATATAATTGATTTCATTATGAAAAAAATAATTCTATTTCTTTTTTTCACATAGGATTTATATAGTAAAAACATTTCTCTGAGGAAGTCAGATACAGTGCCAATTTTGATGCTGATCAAATATTTTCCTAAAGAAACCTCACAGTTTCTATTATGAGAACTCCAGCCTAGGGTACTTCGAAGTAGGGCTTGCTTTTTGACATTATCAAATATACATGGCTGATGAAAAGGTTTTTCACTTGCTTTATATTAGTAAAATTTTGATTAACTACTTAGTTATATTTGGTACACTATCAAGCAAAAAGGCATAGGGTGAAAAGAATAAATCAAAGCAAAAGAAGATTGTACTATTTAATTGTTATATGCATATAGCCTACCAAAAAGCTTAGCATAGTTCTTCATAAATAACATTCCCTTTGAAACAACACGAGATAGAAAACATGAGTAAAGATTTATTAACCCTAGCATTTATTTCTAATTGGACATTGAGCAAGGCCTAAGGTAAAATATTGAACAATAGTTTTAAAGAAGTTGAAGAGATCAATGTGAAGGAGAAGAGCATGGCCATCCTTGTTTTTCTTTTAATATGAAATGAGAAGTGTTCGATTATTTGTCACTATGCTAACTACAGAATTTTTCAGAAATTCCCTTCATTATGTTTTCATTCTGAATAGATGTTGCATTTTTTTGTTAAATGTTTTATCCACAACTTCTGAGATGATCATGTTTCATCTCTTTTAGTCAATTAATTTGGTTGACTGTGTTGATTGCTTGACATATAAACCAACCATTCATTCCTGGAATAGATGCTAATCAGTCATGATATAGACTTTTCCTATTTATTAATGGTGTTCATATGTTGACTTATGAAGAATTGTTATACCTACATTTATGACTGATCCTACTTATTTTTGTTGCTATCACTTATGTTTTATCACCAAACCTATACTATAAGAAATGTCCTAAAAAGTCACTGAGAAAGGAAGGAGATGTGACACCAGATGGAAATTTATATCAATATAAAATAGTGAAAATTGCCAGAAACTAAAATCCTCTCAGAAATTAACAAGATGTTTTTTAACGTTTATGCAGAGGTTCAAAGGACATAGATTTGTCAAACCTTTTATGAAAAGTCAAAGTTGACTACCTGACTTCAAGGTTTACTGCAAAACTATTTTTTAAAAGGTAAGGAAAGAGATGAATAAAATAACCATAAGGATTAATGAAATCTACAAATAGACAATGGTGTTAAGGTAATTAACAAGAAAAATGGTGCTAAAATAATTAACAAGAAATAAATGATCTCAACCAAAATTAGAAAGAATGTGTACATATGGAAAACATGACACATTCTAAACAATATATGATCATGGATTTAAATATAAATCTTGCAATTATAAAACTTATAGAAGAAATTATAAGAGAAAAATCTTTGTCATCTTTTGGTAAAAAAAATATTTCTTCTGCTTTTTATCTTTTTGATTGTGGCATACTGCTCTATCTGATGGGCCTTAGTTCTCCATTCCCCAATAGCCATGTAGCTGTTTAAACATTTTTGCTAACGGGCCAAGGAAGACTTTTTTTTTTTTTTACTATCAATTTTCTACACCATGGCCAACACTAGGCATTCTTTTTTGTTTTTGTTCATCTGGTAAGTAAAAATATTTTGCATTTTCCTGAAAGTTGGTGAGGTTAAGATTCTCTTCATATCTTATTGGGCATGGTTTTTTTTTTTTTTTTCTAAATTTCCTTTTCCATATTCTTTGGCTTCTTCCCTTCTGAATTTAATTTTTTCTTATTAATTCTTTGTATGTCTGGATGCAGTTATATCATGTTGACAAGCCAATAAGTTGTCTCCAGTTTTGCTTTATAACATCCTTTGATTAACATAAGTTTTAACTGAAACATGTTTGAATATGTGTTTCTGTATGCTTATACTTTTTATGTTTTTTTTTTCTTCCTAATTTCCTTTACTGTTGCGTTAGTGGTGATATACAGCAGGGCCTTTACATCCTTCAGGTAATAAGTACATTTCTTTTCACATGGTGTCATCTGTTGCCTGATTCTTAGGCCATAAAAAGTATAATCTATAAAGAAACAATGCATTGTGTTTCATTAAAATAAAAATTTGGATAAATTTGAAAGGCTTACAAAAATAAAAAGAGTGATATAAACAATTGCAAAATATATATCTGATAAAGAATTTTTTTTTTGTCAGTCATGGGGCTTGAACTCTGGGCCTGGGCACTGTTCCTCAGCTTTTCAGCTCAAGGTGAGCGCTCTACCACTTGGGCCACAGCGCCACTTCCGGTTTTCTAGTGGTTTATTGGAGATAAGAGTCTCATGGACTTTCCTGCCTACGCTGGCTTTGAATTGCAATCCTCAGATCTCAGCCTCCTGAGTAGCTAGATTACAGACGTGAGCCACCAGCACCTGGCTCTGATGAAGATTTGTGTCTAGGAAGAGTAAAGAAATCCTACAACTCAAAACATGTAAAACCTTTTGAAAATGAGGAGGTTTGAATCTATATGATAAGCACATTAACCTATCAGGAAAGGCAAGATGGATCCACATTAAGATGTCAACACACACATAGTAAAGAACAAAACTTACAAAGGTTAATCAATGCTAATCAAAGGTTGGAAAGTATATAGAGGAACTTGAATTCTTATGCATTGAAAGCACACACCCACTTATACACTTTGCAATTTCTTGTAACTTCAACTGATAACCAGTAGTTGCATGCCTAGATATTTACTCATGAAAAGTACAAAAACTGTATGATAATATTCATAGCAGTATTACTGATTATAATAGCTCCACACTAAAATAACCCAAATATCTCAATAGGTTAAAGCATAAATAACCTATGGTATATCCTTGTGATAGAATAATATACCTAAAATCAATAATATACCTAAATCTCAAAAGATATTTATTTAAAGTAATTCCCATATAACTGTAAATCAGGACTGGTGGTATGGGGATAGAAGAGAAGGGCATAGAGTAATTCTGAGGGCAAATGAAATGTTTTTAATCTTAATTTTGCTACAATTTATTAAACTATATTTCAAGCAGAAGAATTTTGATACAAGTAAATTATAATAATAACAGAAAATAAAGTTACAAAAGTCGAGAAGAGGTAAATGTTCAACTCAGCAATCATGTGTTGGTTTTTGTGTGGTACAAATTGAGATATGGGGTTGAGGCTGAAAGATACATTTGGGCACAATTCTTGCTCTGCAAAGATTAGCATAATTAAGAAGACAAATATGGATACAACTAAGTATGATATAACTGGTATGTGTAATAATGGAGGCATAAATAAAATTAGTCACCAAGAGAAGTGATTGCTTCTACAAGATTCAGAGACGTGGGCCTTAAGAGAGTATTAGGATTCCAGTAGGAATGCACTTAATGGGTTCCCTAGATAGTAATAAAGTGTGTTTCATCAGCTAAAGCTAATAGAAAAGTTAATTCATGGACTAACTTAATTTTTCACTAATTATTCTGTGACAAAAAGAAGGGAGGAAAGAACATAAAGAATACAGGGAAGGAAGGAAGGAAGGAAGGAAGGAAGGAAGGAAGGAAGGAAGGAAGGAAGGGAGGGAGGGAGGGAGGGAGGAAGGGAGGGAGGGAGGAAGGAAAGAAGGAAGGAAGGAAGGAGGGGAAAAAGAGAGGGAGGGAGGAAAGAATATTAGATAAAATTCTGTTTTGCAGAATAGCAATACACAGAATTTGAGTCTGTAGCATCAAAACATTTTTTCTGTTTTATGCCATATAATTTCAGCACAATAATCAGAATAAACAGGCTAAATTACACTGCATTTCTTTTACCTTAGCTGCAGAATTTTACACTTGATCTTTTAAAATCATTTAAGTAATATATATTAAATTACAAAGTAAATAACCTAGAATAATATCAGTGTAATAACTACAGCTCAGACCCAAGCTCCAGCACTTAAAAGTACCTAATACTTAGGAACTGAATAAACACTAATGGAAAACAAAGTTGACAAATTACTTATGTTTACTCAGCCACACAGAGGAAACACCACGTATACAGATACTGTATCTCACTGGATATCTTGAATAGTTATGGCACTTTTGTGCCATTTATTAGTCAAATCAATAGTGGAGTGTTAAAAGAAATAAAAGAACATTAAGGAATCCAATACTCCTTTGAGAGAGAACGAAATAAAGTCCTTCTCCAAAAGGCAGCAACTTCTCCAAGCCTTACAGAAGCAGATAGGTTGGCTTATTTATTTTTTGCTTTGTTATGTTGTTTTTTTTTAAAACTACTTATGTTTTTTAACTAATATTACCACTTCATACCATATCTTATACACCTAATAATGGTAGCTGCCTAAAATGTAAAAAACCAAGAAAGTGTCATTAGTTAGCGCTATTCATATCTTGGTGCATAATCTGGTGAGCCCAACACTTTTCTAAAAAGAAAGCAAGAAACAGCATATAAAACACAAATCAAAGTTAAAAAATAAATATGAATTGTAGCTAATAATAAATGCCTTTCTAGATGAGATTACTTGGTTAGAATGAGGTCTTGAACTAACTACAGGATAAACCTATAAACCTCGATTGCTTCTGCATATGCTGCCAACTACAATGAAAGGGATGGAGCACACAAGTTACCATGCCGTCCCAGTTCCTGCCTCATTGTGTATATACTGACCTCCATCAGTGCTCTCAAAAATGCCAGGGAAGCCAGGTGCTGGTGGCTCATGCCTGTAATTCCTAGCTTCTGGGGAGTCTGAGATGTGAGGGTCAGGATTTAAAATTATCTCAGGCAGGAAAGTCCAGGAGACTCTTATCTCCAATTAAGCACCAAAAAAGCCACAAGTAGAGCAGTGGCCTACGTGTTAAAGTGCTAGTCTTGAGCAAAATTATTCAGGGACATTGTCCAGGACCTGAGTTCAAGTCCTAAACACCAAACCCAAACAACAAAACAGCAAAAACAAACACTAAAACAACAAAACAGAAAAAAAGAAAATAAAAACACCAAAACAACAAAAAAAGAAAATAAAAAGGAAAAGATAAAGAAAAACAAAACAGCCTCCCCAAATAAAACAAAGCAAAAATATCAGAGGATTACACACAAGTTACAGCTCAACACATTTTTTAATTAATGAGGTAATGTTTATATATTTATTGTAAAGGTGATGAACAGGGAGATTACAGTTAAATAAGTAAGATAATCAGTACATTTAATTTTGCACACTGTTATCCCCTCCCTCATTTCTCCCGCCAGCTTTCCCCTCCCCACTTCCCTTGCCCCTAAGCTGTAAATTTCACTTCTAACACAGTGTCTAGTGAATATTGTTGCATTCGTTCATCCTTTGTTCTGCTGTTTCTGTGATTCTTTTTCCCTTCCAGAGATCAGATAAACTTATATTCCATACAAAGGGCACAGAAAACTAAAAACAAAAAAGCCCTGCAAATAGAACATAATAAAAATATCTTGTTTCCAATTCTTTGATTGGATTTTGATATGCTTCATAAATGAAGAAATGCTGCACATCATTACATCAGATAACAAGAAATTACCCAGTCTGTCTGTCTGTCTGTCTATCTATCTATTTATCTATCTATCTATCTATCTATCTATCTATCTATCTATCTTCTCACTGGTGAACCACTTCTAATTACCTTTAAACATCAACACAGAAACTCTCTCCTAAATGAAATCACCTGACATGAACAACATTGGTCAGTCCCTCAAGTTATATCCCTAGCCTTAGTTTTCTATCTATAAAATGAGAATAATTGTACTTAGAAGATTTCTCTGAGGATTAGAGAGCTAATGTATGTAAAGTGTTTACAATAGAGCCTGACACATAGGAAATTCTGTAACTTTTATTCAATAATATTACCATTTTTATTATTATTATGTCTATTTTTCCTCTTTGTTGGCAATCTAAATTTTAAAAAATATGGAGTTTTAGAACTAATAAAACTTAGAACTGACATAAGAAATCTAAATCTGTAGATCTATTTCACTGTTGATAACAATGCTCTTTCCTTTAAGGTTTAAAATTTCCTTTGTCCAGAAGCCATACCTAGTCTCTATAGTGACAGTGAGAAACACTGTGAATTAGATTCTTCCACCATCGCGGAGGCTGGAGGGAAGGCCCAGCTGAGCATCTTCCCTTAAGGGCCTCATTTTACTTATTCCCAAGTGTGTTTGTACCTGAGACTGCTAAGGCCTCTTTTCATTCTGATAAGTGGATTCATAATATCTGTTAGCAGTAGTTAATGTATTTATAGGACATTATCTACTTGGCTTCTTTCTTTCTTTCTTTGTGTGTGTGTGTGTGTGTGTGTCCAGTCATGGGGCCTGAACTCTGGGCCTGGGCACTGTCCCTCAGCTTTTCAGCTCAAGGCTAGTATTCTACCACTTGAGCCAAAGCACCACTTCCAGCTTTTTTCTTTTTGCTTATGGGGTGCTGAGGAATCGAACCCAGGGCCTCATGCATACAAGGCAAGCGCTCTACCACTGAGCCACCTTCCCAGCCCCTACTTGGCTTCTGTCACTTTAATTTGACCTTAAAACTTGACTGTCCATTCTAGGATCAGATAATAGGTAGGATCCATTAGGATATGATCTTTATTCTCCTTTTCCTTTCTCTAAATAACACTTGGGTCATTCAGAAATGAAATGATTGTCCAAAAATAAAAATGCTCAATGGGAGAAAAGGAGAGAATTAATAAGAACATCACAGCTTCCAGAAACAATGTGGAATTTTACTCATGTTATGCAACTCTCTTTAAAATATTTGATTAAAAAGTTATTCAGTTCTATCATGTATACTTTTTTTTAAAAAAAGCTTTTTTTTAAACAAACAATAAACTTCAGCTTCTATAGTGTTGGATGAATAAGAGTTGTCACCGTCTCTCTAATGAATTCATTAAGATTATATATTTAACCATAATACCATAAGCAATCATCATGTAGGAGTTTGCAATGCAAATTAAATGTTATTCATTAATATTTTCAAGTGATATGTTTTACAACAGAGTAAGAATACACACGGATGAAATGTCAAGGGCTGATATAAGAAACAGTCAGAATGGCTGAATACATTGCTTGCTTTGATCTAAAAACATTTGCATAGGATCATTCAGACCAAAAAAATAAAATTTTTACAAGGAAAAATTTAATTAATGTTGTGTCATCATTACACTGTGTGGATTTTCATCAAGCTATTAGGGGCTTCAAAATATTTACAAGGCTAAGATGTCCTAACTATACACAGTATGGAACACTAATCATCTTAAGATTTATGTGTTCAAATTTGCAGAGGTTTAAAGGTTCTTAAGGCAGCAATAAACACAAGCTCTTCGTGAAGTACAGCTTTCCAGAAGATCTGGAATGTAACCAGAAAGATATAAAGCCAGAGGAGAAACAGAGGGAAAGTAAGCACAGTACAAGAGAATCACAAGATGCGATTGAGGCCTAACCAAGAAGTCACTAATTTTACAAGATTGCCTTGGATGGTTTTAAAGCCCACTTCAGAGTCATTAAAAGTCATTTTCTATTTCAGGTACAGTAATATCAAAACCAAGGCAGCTTTGTAGTAAATGAGTCTTCCAGCAAGTTTTGTAAAAAGAGGTCATGTTAATTTTAGGATCTTTTATTACCTAGCAATGTAACTGAATGAACTGTGAAATAAACATTTACAATACAAATCAAATCATTCGTCTTCTCTTCAAAGCAGGTGGTTATTATTCAAGTATTTGCCTTCTGGTTTCTCTCATTAATTGAGGTTTACATAATAGAACCTTGGCCTTTCTTAATATCAAACAGAATGCAAACTTGACTAAAACAATTTAAGGTAATTATGTAAAATTTTAAATTATCTAATGAAGGGGCTAATGAAGAACAAGAAGCTAATCAGATACAGAAAATACAGAAAATGAGACACAGGTGTGGTTTAAAATGCACTGTATTTTATTAAGAAGCAAAAAAGTTATAGGTATGTTTTAATGTGCTTTACGCTACAAAATCTGCTCATCAAAGATAAACTATCTCCCTGTATGAAATCATACTAATACTGGAAAAATATTAACCGCACCTTAGCTATCAAATATAGAACCTTAATTTAAAGGTACAATATTTCTCATCAATGATGGTATGGCAGTATATGTTAACTAAAAAGTAAATAAAGCCTGTGTCTAGTTATGAGTACTTTCAGACCACAAAAAGCAAAGAGAGAGTGCAACAATGCTTATTTTTCCTGTGATCTAAATGTAATTACAATTTCTTGGATGCAAAGTGGAACAATAAGCAACAATAAGCAGATAGAAAATCAGAAGGCCAACAGAGAAGGTGTTTAAGAATAGCTTAGCCCCCATCACTAAGAGGCAATGAAAAGGACTGAAGTGGAAAGGCAGCGAAAAGCATCCTCTTTCTGCTGGTTCAAGATGAACAAGGTAAGCATGAAAACTCTAACCTAGGTAGCTACCTTATCGAAATCAATCATGATACCAAATGGCGGGCTCTGAGTACTCATAATGACCCAGCCACCAGCTTCTAACCAAAAGATAAAGAAGTGGAAGATCTGAGTCAAATGGGCACTGAGAAAATATGTGTGTGTATCTATATATAGATATACACCCATATGTGTGTACAATATGTATGTACATATAATTATATGTAATATAAGCACTGAGCATATTGTAATATTATATATTACATATATAATATTAAAAGACCATTTTGGGTCATGTGTTGAGCATCACATGGAGAATGACAGTGTACTCAATATTTCTCAAGATCAGCTGTTCATTTGGCATGAGTTGAATGGTTAAACATCAACAGAGCTCATCTTCAGCATACCTTTAATATACAACAGATATGAAGTCTGGGGAATAGGCCATTGGGAAGCTTTCCAAAGCATAAGGAATAGTCAGGTTAAACTCTGAACCTAATATTAATAAATTAATAAAAATATAGTCTAAGATATAGAATTCATGGGTTTTGTTTGGTTTTATACCTTAAAGTTAAAATATTTAGGGCACAAGTGTGATTTCTTTGGAATGTAATTTGCTTTCTACACTCTGGTAACCACATGCACAGAACTGAATGCTTTGCACTCGTACCATGAAGACAGTCTCTCATCATCAATTTCTTTTTTTTAGTTTTTTAGTTTAGTTTGTTTTGTTTTGTTTTTTGCCAGTCCTGGGACTTAAACTCAGGGTCTGGGTACTGTTCTTGAGCTCTTTTTGTTCAAGGCTAGCACTCTATCGGTTGAGCCAAAGCACTGCTTTCGGCTTTTTCTTTTTATGCGGTACCAAGGAATCAAACCCAGGGCTTCATGTATGTTAGGCAAGCACTCTACTACTAAGCTACATTCCCAGTCCCATCATCAATTTCTGTATGATGTTAATAAATCTGTTCCAGGCATTAAGCAGAACCTGTACTTCATATGAAATTTGGAAAATAAACTTTGGAACTTGAAAACAGTTTCAAAATTTAAGATTCATTTATTAAAATGATAACTAGAGTAAAAAATTGTAGTAGAGTGCTCGCTTCAGCAGCACATATACTAAAATTGGAACGATACAGAGAAGATTATCATGGCCCCTGCGCAAGGATGACACGCAAATTCGTGAAGCATTCCATATTTTTACATAGGTCCCATGGTTTCCCTTATTTGTAATATCTAGTATATGTATGAGTCAAGTGGAAAAGGTCAGATAATGTGATGTCAGGAAAATGAACCGTTAGATGTGTATTTTAATGTTTTTTTCTTTCATGGATGTGTTTCTAACGCATTAATAAGATTATTTCTTTGTTGCTTTGAATGTCCCTCCCCCACAGTATAACCTCCGCTTTCAATATATTTGATGTCAGTATAACTTGTGGAGGAGATGGGGAAAAACAAGTCGTTTAAGGATTCAGGTGGACCTGTTGCAACAATGAGAAGTACAAATTGTCATGTCCAAAACGAGCTTTACAAGGTCGGTGGGGGGGGAGGGGGGAAGGATTGGGGGGGAGGGGAGGCTGGGAAGGGAGGTGAAGGGTAAACAAAGGAGGAGGCTGCAATGCTTGGTAAGAAATGTACGCATTATCCTGCCCATGTAATTGTAACTCCTCTGTACAGCATGTTCACAAATAAAATAAAATTTAAAAAAAATTTTAACCATAAAAAAAAATTGTAGTAGAATGTGCCACTTAGGAAGTCCTCAAGATTTTCAAAATGAATAGTTTATTTTAAACAAGAATAAACATTACATAAACCTAGTAACCCTTATAAATAAAATAAATACTATATTTGTGAAACAGGTATGTATGTTAAGTGTTATACTTGGTAATGTTCATTAGTAGTATCACTGAGATTTAAAAAAAATATTGCTAATCTAATTCAATGGAATTCACATTAAATCCCCCAAACTGCATCCTATAATTATACACTGACCATAAAATAAAATATTAACATGGCGATGATTTAAAAACACAGCAACAAAAGCTATCAATTTTCTACATTAATCAAAAGTGCAAAACATATGGATAGGCAGTGTTTACAGGATCACCATTCTTCCATTTTACCTATGGAATATTATTTGATCTTTCTATGCATGGTGTTGGCCACCACGGCATTCCGGCAGCACACCAGCCCCATCCCACATGTACAAATCTGCATGAAAATAGGAAGTTATTCTATGCAGAAGAAACTAAGCCAAATCTTCTAAAATTATTCGCTGGAGAAGAGTGAATATACCAGTTAAATAACTTAGTTTATTAAATAGTTACGGTAGTTACCAAAATACCAACATTTCAAAAGTTGAGAAATGATAGAATATACAGAAAGACTATACTAGCTTCCAATAGTTAATTCACATAATTTGAGATTTTTATGTGTAAATCCCCAGTTTAGGAGATCATGTGCTGAGTTTAATAAATTGTATCAAATCGAATAATTATAGCAGTGTTCAAGCAAATTTATCCATCACTCCATTGTATTTCTTGAGATACTTTTTAATATAAAGCCCACTCTATATTTATAGCATTTCTAGCTGTACTTGTTACGGATTGCTCTTCAAGACTAATGTAAGATGTAAAGTATTTCATGATAATAGAGCATTGTGTGAAATATCAAGTTTTATTAGATCAGAATATGACACAAAATAATATTGATGCTATTACTTGGCTCAAATTCTGCACTGAAGGAAAATATCTAAATCATACACTTTGATGCTTTAAATTAAAAATATACAAAGTCATCTTAGGAGTCTAGCTGTTCTGAATTGGGATTCATAGCCAGTATTTTGGTCTGATAAATCTTCCAAAAGATAATCCTGCTTAGGGATTAGTGGCTAATTCTTTGGGCCTTGTACCACCTCAGGAAATTTAAATTATTGTTTTCCTGGGGCTCATAAATTTTTGATATTCATTTACTGAAAAAAAATCTGTGTCTACAAGGTACAATATACTAAGCTGAATTTAGCTGACTTACGGCCCAAAGTATAAGTATATAGGAAAAAATAAGCACTGAAGTCCACTAGATTTGTTTCACAAAACAAGTAAAAAGTATGTGTAAACAAAGAGTATACACATGTACTTGTATTTCCTTAAAATGTGTCTCTGTTGGAGCTCATTCTATCTTCTGTAATATAAACATCTAATGGTAGAAAAAGTTAGCAATGATTTCTTAACAACTAGATAGAGTGGCTTTCTCTCATCTGCATTCTTGTAGTATTTGCAATTATAAGAATGTGCTAAATTGCACATGGCGAAGTAAAATTCTTAAAAGTCTATCTACCCTTGGTTTCCAAAAATCCCACTGTCCTCCATCTCTTCACTGTCAGTCCACATTGCTGGTTGTGCTTTTCTTTTTTTGGGGGGGGGTCCGGTCGTGGGGCCTGAACTCTGGGCCTGGGCTCTGTCCCTCAGCTCTTCAGCTCAAGGCTAGCGCTCTACCACTTGAGCCACAGCACCAC
>NW_012267288.1:9784087-9797413 GCF_000151885.1 Dipodomys ordii | reverse complement strand
CTGCAATGCTTGGTAAGAAATGTATGCATTATCTTGCCCATGTAATTGTAACCCCTCTGTACAGTATGTTCACAAATAAAATAAAATTAAAAAAAAAGAAAACAAATGATCTTTAAAAAAAATCACAATCTGTCCTGCTACAACAGATAGCTAACATCAATAAGGATATCAGAATTTCAGAGAAGTTTAAAAACATCCTTCTCTCTTCCCTCTAATTAAATCAAGAAAATCTTGTCTTACTCTTTGGTATTCCAAACTATAAAGAATAATAAAAAGAAAGATGGATATATAATTTCAAATGATAGAGATCATGTCTTGATCATTGAAAGCCAATTTATTATTTCAATAATTATTTCAATAATTATTTCCTAAATGAAAGAATAAAGGTCAAAGTTGAATGGAGCAAATAAAGTCAAATCCTTATTTTCAATAGCTGATTCTGTTGACTCTACTTTCTTCAGAAATAATTATATAGTCCTTTATGTCTGTGTTCATATATATATGGATTCAATCATTCATGGACAAAACCATTTTTAAAGCACATGCAATGAACATGTATAGGTATTTTTTTTTCTGGTCACAGTTTCCTACACAATGAAGTATCACAAATATTTGTATACTGTTTATGGTTTAAAGGTAGTAAAAGTAATCTAGACACAATTTAAAATATATAGGAGGATGTACATAGGTGATGTCTAGATACTACACAATTTATATACAGAATTTGAACATTTTTTTATATTTATAGCAGGCCCTAGAATCCCCCTGGAACCTGAGGGGTACCCGAACAACACTCACACCCAGTCCATAGTAATCCATGTAATTCCTACCAATGGCTGCTTTTTCCACCTGTATTAAATTCCAAGGGCAAGGTATTGTAATTTCATTTAATTTTCAAGATGTAAAAACACAATAAAGCAAATACATAAGAACCTTTATTAAAGGTCCCTTTTGAATTTACAACATTTTGTAATTCGATTTTTAAAACCTGGCAAGAAAAGTAAAAACAAAAAGGCATTACCATAGTAGAGTGATGAAGTGTTATAATTAACTCAACCAAGAAGCCTGGAATTTCATGGTTTTTAGTGTTCTACCTCTTACTTCCCTTCTCCCAGCATTAACATCTTAACAATTTATTTATACAGTACCAAAAATTGCCTGTAGGAAAATATATAAACATTAAATGAGATGCAAATTTGACATCTGCCAGTTCAATCTCACAGAATTTTATCTTTTCCATCTTGGCTGAATTTGAGATTTTTTTTCTTCGGGTATGAATTCATTCTTTACTAAATATAATTGGTGAAAAATTACATTTTTTGAAAAAAGAATAAATAAAGCAGCAAAAAGTTGCATTTCAATACATGAAAATGCCAGTATTGTTGTGACCCTTGATATCATAAGCTTTTAAGTCTAAATACAGAATAATTACATCTGTGGCCTTCTTCCTGACACCTGCTCAGAGGTATAATGAATATGTCTTAGTTAGTATATACCAGGCAAGAAAGTACCATAAGACAATGCTCCTAATTACTAAATATAAGACAAAAAATTAGAAGAGAGTATTAAGTAGAGATCATCACTTGACCTTTAAATATGAAAGAATGACTAATAATTTCGTCAGTTCCTTTGTCACAGAACAGAATTTTTAAAAGGTATAGAAGAAAGTTCATAATCTAAGAGGTATTAAGTAACAAGAAAAATGTTAAAAAAACATTGAATCATTCACTAAATTCATTCTTGTCATCTTGGTATCAATCAAAGGATATTAAGAAATTGCATTCTCAAGACTACTTCAGTAGAGTGAACTTCCTTTTCCCTAGATATTTCCAATCTATTTGGAAGTTTTCTTACATCATTAGTAGAAGAAATATTGCAATTTCATTTTCATATAGCACTGAATCCAGAAAATGAAGCCAACACATCTTTGACCTGTAGAGATTTAGACTCTAACATTGTACACATGATATAATTTTGGATAAACTTTCTAAATAAATGTAATCAACACTCAACAATCAATCTCTTAATGTCTCTTTTCTTAACTATTCAAAATCAGTTGGTGAGTGACATGAACTCAGACAAACCTAAAGGGAAAACTATGACTGAAAAACGAAAACACAGAATCAAATTTGGTGCTTGTTTTCATCAAGTTAAGGTGCTGTGAGCATTTTAAGTGAAAATATTGAATAAAAATATTTTTAAGGGTGACATATATAAGTGGAGGGACGCTCAGGACGCTATTATTTAGTTGCTTATTTATAAGTTATTGATACAATGCCTTCATTTAGGAAAGCAGTAAAATCAAAATAATTTAGAAGTGAGAGATAAGATAGAACAAATGTAACGATAAAAAAAAGTGAGGAGGGAGGGCGGGGTGGGGGGGAGGCTGGGAAGGGATGTGAAGGGTAAACAAAGGAGGAGCCTACAATGCTTGATAAGAAATGTACTCATTATCTTGCCCATGTAATTGTAACCCCTCTGTACAGTATGTTCACAATAAAAAATTTAAAAAAAAAGAAAATTATTTTACTTCAAGTATAAAAAAAAGAAAAGTGAGGAGATAGTAGAATAATGTATAAGTTGTAGTCAACAAAGCTACTAGTGATTGCAAAAGAAAAAAAAAACCTTATGAATTTTCATCTAAATTTTTAGTTATTAATATCATAATGTCCACAAAGAAAAGCAGAATTTCCTTTTAAGATCTCTCTTATGACCTTTGTGATTTGGATCTTGACTATCTTACTGAACTCTTCCCCTAGGATCATTTAAAGAAGAAACAGAGAACAGAAGTGTTAGTCCCAGAATGATACCACGACAGAAAGACTATTTCTGGATCATTTCTGGCTTTGAATTAAAGCAAAGCCATGAACCGAGGATTCAGATAGATCCTAGATGATAGAAAAGGCAAATAAATTAATTCTGTCCTAGAGCTTGCAGAAGGAAAGCAGGCCTTGATATCTTGATTGTATCGCAGAGATCTGGGATACAGTTCTTCAGGTTTCTGATCTAAGAATTGTAAGAAAATAAATTTGTGTTGTTTTAAGCCACTAAGTTTATGGTAACTTGTTACAACAGTAATGGGAAATGGACACAGATCAGTGGGTCCACCTACACCAGATAAGAGTACAAAACAAAACACCAAAAAATGTTGAGAAAAGAATAAAGAATAATGATAATAGAAAGGCCAATACAATAAAATTAGGAAGAAGTATTCACTAGAAAATAAAACATTTAATGTAAAATGATTTAAAAATATAGTTTAAAATTTCAACAAGATGTTTTCTTTTTGCCGTGTTTGTTCATTTATCTATATTTGAGAGGGTCAGGGAGCACAGATATGGAACGATAAAGGGTAAACAAATGCAGCAGTGGTAGTCGCTAGATACTATGTGGAATAAGAAGCATACAATTTGTAGGTAGAAACAGCAAAGAACAACTGGGAGAAAGCAAGGGAAAGGGTGGCATTGTCCAAAAAGAAATGTATTCATTACTTGACATGTAATTGTAACTCCCCTCTGTATATGACCTTTATAGTATCAATAAAAAAGAAAAATAAATTAACAAGATGAAATAAGTACATAAAATAAAGCATAAAAATTAAGCAGAGATTGAAAAATACCAAGTATAGATTTAAAAAGAACCAATTAGAAGTATGGAAATTTTTATTGAAATAAAAATCTATTTTATCTGATATTAGGATTGCAACTCCCGCCTGTTTATGGGGGCTGTTTGCTTGGTAGGTTTTGTTCCAACCTTTCACTTTCAAAATATGTTTGTTTGTATGGGCAAGATGTGACTCCTGAAGGCAGCAGATAGAAGGATCTTGCTTTTTAATCCAACCAGACAGTCTATGTCTCTTAATTGGAGAGTTAAGTCCATTAATGTTGAGAGTTAGGACTGAGAGGTATTTGGGAGTTCCTGCCATGCTATCCACCTTCTTGTGGGCTGTGACAACTGGGTTCTTCCTATGGTTCTGGGATTCTAAGTTCTATGGTTTCCCTTATTTGCAATAACTAGTATATGTCTGGGACAAGTAGAAAAGGTCAAAAGCTATGTACATATGACCAGATAAGATGAAGTTAAGTGAAATGAACCCCAAGATAGGGACAGTGGTTTTTTTTCTTTCTTGCTATTGTTTCTAACATATTTATAAGGTACCCTGTGAGTTCTTTTTATTGCTTTGTATGTTCCTCCCCCACGGTATAACCACTGTTTTCACTGTATTTGTTTTCACTGTATTATACTGACATATAATTTGGGGAGGGGAAGGAAAAAAACAAAAAGTTGACCCATTGTAACAATGAGATGTACAAGACACTATGTTGAAAAACAAATTTTACAATTTAGGTGGGGGGGGAGTGTAATTGTGGAGGTGAGAGGGAAGGGATGGTATGGGAAAAACAAAGGAGGAGGCAACAATGCTTGATAAGAAATGTACTCATTATCTTGCTCATGTGATTATAACCCCTCTATACAGTATTTTCACAATAAAAAATTATTAAAAAATAAAAAAATCTAATAGATTAATTACCCTTTTAAAAGAACGAATGGGTAAATTTCAAATAGTATTAAGGACATATCCAGAATTTGTCTGTGATGGTTCATATTAAATATCAATTTGACTGGTCTAAAGGATGCCCAGCCAGTAGGTGAAGCATTGCTTTTGGGTGCTTCTGGGTGTTTTGAGAGGGGATTGATTGGCATGTGAACTGTGTCAGAAAGATCCACACTTAATGGGGACACCAACCATCCAGATGGCTGGGGCAATAAAAGGAGGCATTCTTTCTCTCTTCCAGAGTGGCACAAGCTTCTCCTCTTGCCCTTGAACATCACAATCTCAGGCTCTTAGGCTTCTGGGGTTCTTAGGCTTTTGGTCTTAAATTGAGAATTATATCATCAGCAATTTCAGATTTGGACTGAGCCCCATTACTAGTATCTTCGGAGACTACACTTACAGATGGCCTGAGCCTCCACACATCATGGAAGTCAGTTTCCACAGCATATCCTCTGTCATGAAACTATAGATATGCATATATTGTATTGGTTTTGTCTCTTTGGAGAACCCTAACTGATATGGCATCTAAGAAAGAAAATTATTAAGCAGTTGAAGGATGCGAAGGGAACACTGAGAAACTTAATATGTATCCAATAGTAGATGCATACGAAATTTTCAGAAGTGAAGAAAGACATGTGGGAAAGTATATTTGAGAATCAAATGAGAAAACAATCTATTCACTTATAAAACCACAAGGAGGAGATTGTAGTATATCATGGTAAACAAAACACATAACTGATAACAGAAAAAAGGCATCTACAAAGGAAGACAAAGTCTGACAACATATTTCTTAACAGATTATGGAAGTACATACATAATTAAACATTTTCTTCAAAGTGTGAAGTACATAGAATTCTATAGAAGTCAAAAATCAAAAGTGAACTAAATAGAAGATGAATATAATTCAGTAAGATTCTCTGTAAACCAGTGAAATTTAAACTCAGGGCCACTCATTTGCTTAGGCTCACATAATACTAAGAGTTGGTGAAAGCTCTATTACACCGGAGGGGAGAGCACACCAGCGGGGCCTTTCTGGTACATTGCCTAAACAGATCTCAGAATAAAAGAATGCCAACGTCCAAGGCTCTGATAATCATCAGATCTTTTCTCACTGTTCTAGAAAAACCTCCAACTCTGTTCCATTCCATTCTGTAAAGGAATGCATTAGAAGAAGGCCCTGTAACTTGTCTGTGTTTTTACCTCAGCCAAATGGTAAGTGAAACCAGAAAAGGCTTTGGAATAAATATAATACCAAAACACAGAACTAGTAAAATGTTTGGGAAAACTTACCTGATTATATAATGAAAGTAAGTAGATTTTTGTATGAAACATATGTCTTAACTCTAGTTGATACTACCATAGACCAATGAGGCATATACTAAGGACCAAGAAGGTAGTGAATTGACAAATGACTAGCCTGAAAGCCTTGATTAATTCTTTCTATAGCAAAAAAGTCTGACATAAGCTGTGCTCCAAAGCTCTTGCCTATAATCCAAGACTACTCAGGAAGCTAAGATCTGAGAATCACAGTTTAAAGCCAGCCTGCATGTAAGATCTGCCCCAGGCCAAGTAGGCCCTGGGCAGACACCTCCCTACCTAGAACCTAAGGAACTGGTACACCTGGAAGCAGTCATCTCTCCCTCTTGCTAGGTTACATCCTGGGCCTCCCATCTGGTTATACCTCCCATCTGACCTTAGAAGGGTCCAGGGCCCAGAGGTCACATCCAGATCCAATGTGGCCACACCTTTCCCCCAACTGGCCACACCTCTTCCAGTCCCAGGCCTAGATAAGTCCTGGCCTGGGGGTGGGTCACCCCTTTTTGGCCATGCCTCTCCACCATGCATGGCTGGGGCAGCAGTTCAGTAAATAAACTAATTTTCCTGCCTGACTAGCACGTGGTGTTCTCTCCATTGGCTACCTAATGAAGCCTACCTACCTAATATACCTTACACTGGGGGAAAAAAATCTGTGAGGCACTTTTCTCAGATTAACCAGCAAAAGGCTGGAAGAGAGGCTGTGGCTGAAGTAGTGAGTACCGGCCATAAGCTCCACAGCTGAGCCAGAGCTGGAAGCCCTGAGTCAAGCCCCAGTACCAGAAACAGCCAAAAAATGTCTGACACAACTGAGATTGGATCACTAGCAAATGAAACTTCCTATGATCTAGAAGTAATGAAGACCGATTCCCTTTACAAATGAGATTCTCAATTCTGCATGCAGTCATACTGGCTTACACACTTAGACTTGACCACATAGAGCTTATCAGCAAAGTTCACCATCTACTACCAGGAGTGGTCCTTAATTCCTCACAAAAGCAAAAGACATATCCCCTTGGTGCCTAGTCTGCCAATGATGAAAACAGTTGAATAGTATAGTAGTGTATCACCAGAACTTCCTCAGAGGATGGACTGGAATATAATAAAATATGTATGTGTGTGTATATATATATATATATATATATATATATATATATATGAGCTGTTCACAGAACAAGTCATATGGTAGCAAAATTTTTAAAGCCTTTTTTATTGAATGGAAAAGACAGTGGACTATAAAGAAGGAAATTTCCTATCCCCCACATTCTTTAATATCTGCTATAATCTTTCTGTGTCTAGCTACCTTATCGAGTCAATGAAATGATATTTACCTGAAAGGAAGTGTTGTAAAACATATTAAATGGAAGTCATAAACTGAAGTGAGCCTAGCTCTTCAGAAAAGAAACTGTGTATGAACCAACATATTAACATCCAATAATATGTTACCACTGTTGAGATTCTATTTGTCTCTCCACTTGGTGCATTGTTGAAGAGTGTAGGCAAGAGAAAGGATACAGGAGAGTTAAATACAGCTCTGATGATGATAAGAAAGGAATCCAGAATACAATTTCAAAAGAGGAATAGCAAGACAACAAGTGTTCACAAATATATACTTTGTACCACCCAATCACACTTATCATTATTAATTGGAATAGTTGGTGAGTTCCTTGAGGCCAGAGATTATGAGTTATTCATAAATTGCTTTCCCCAAATATACCTCCATAAATGGTACATAGAAAGTGCTAATAACACTTGCATTAGCAATACATTTCTTGGACATTTCTTGTAGCTCTTTAAAGGACTGCAATATTTAGACTAGTTTGGGAAGCACTTCTCTAAAGGACTTAATTCTATTGAAACTTTCTAGTCATCCCATTGCTGAATCTCTACTCAGGATAGCAAAGCAGAGTAATTGCTGAGTACAATATATCTAATTAGAGATAATTCCTGAGCTAATCCTGGGGAGAATCTAACCTCTCTAATGTATGTAGCCACAAGTCAGTGGTACTTCAAGAAATGACACAAGGAGTTCAGTAAGAGAGACTAACAATGAATATAAAGCTTTTGTCAAGTGGATTTACAGGGAAATACCCACACTCATTTTCTATGGTTTATATAGATAAATGATGGTGCACCAAACTCTTCGTAATCAAATGCATGTTTAGTTAGAATGCTTAGAAATTTAAGTAAAAAAATCCCCAGCTATTTAGAAACTATTTAATAAAAAGTTAATGGTTTTACCCAAAGCATCATTTAATAATAATGTCTGAGACCCATGACAAAGGTATCCAATTAGGCTGATATAAGATGGGATTTAAGCACAGATTATTTGATTTATAAAAAGTTCCCCAGTTTGTTTCAATGGACTAATTTTTCAAAACTGTCAATTATCTTGGGATCCTTTTAGAAATTCTAAAACTAAGCTTCATTCCTACAAATCGCCCACTCTAGAAGAGCCCAGGCATTTCTTATAGCTCCACTAGGGATTCCAATGTGTAAGCAAATTTGGGAAGCCTTTCTCCAGAAGACCTAAATCACAGTGAGATTTCCTACCATCTACTCACTAAATTCTTAATTCCTCAAAGAGCCTTCTAATGCCCTCAACTTCATAAATAATAATGTAAAAGATCAGGCTGGAGAGCAAGTAAATGAGAGCAATATAGCATCTCTCTTAAGGGTTGTAGAGAAATATTTTTGTGAAGTTTTGTCGAAGAGATGGAAAACAGCCTTTGTATGAAGGCTACTGTTTCTGAAAGTTGATAAATTTTGGTAATATAGTCCTGTTCACCATTTCATTGTAATATTTATATATAATATTGTGTATATACGGTATATAATATATACACTAGATATATAAAATATATAAGCATTATATATAGAATATACAATACTTATATAATAATATACAATATGCAACTTATATATATAAATCTATATATAAGCAATTGTTCTTCATTCAGATTTGAATGAACATTCATGTTTTCCTGTTGATGATGAATGTTTTACCTGTTCCTATGGAGGGATTTCTTTAGAAATATGGATGTCAATATTCATGCAAGAAAAGGTAAAGGAGCCAGAGAAAAGATAGACAATTTTGGAGATGTTGAAAGAAATAATAAGAATAAAAAATGCATATGCCTTTGTCTTTACAGGTTATGTGCTTATTTCATTTAATAATAAGTGAGTATTGAAAGCAAAATAACAATTTAAAACATATGATATAATTTTACCTAAGAGGTAAAAATGCCATGATTATGAAAGTATAATATCACATAATGTTAAAACATATGATATAATTTTACCTAAGAGGTAAAAATGCCATGATTATGAAAGTATAATATCACATAATGTTAAGAAGTGGTCAGAAATAAATCATGTCTATATTCTTAGCACCTATCTTCTATAAATCAGCATCTAAATTAGTGTTGGTGCAAAACTGGTCTGTGTCCTCAAAAGAGGTGCGAAACATCTAAATACTACCTGTATCAGTTTTTTTTTTTTTTAAAATCAAAGAAGGATGTCAACACATGGATAATTGATTGCTCTTCATAAGTAGTGAATCATTACCTTGGAACATCTCAACCCTAATTCACAAATTAAATTCTATATTATTAAGTGATATTCTTTCTTTATAAAAAAAGTATAGTATATAACAACAGAATATTAAAATGTATTTCTTTGACCCAGTTAAAGAAGCTGAGAACAAACATTTGAAAAGTACTTCCAAAGCAGAATCTTAAGTGAGACACAATGCTAGACCACTTTTGTAGGACTTGCTAAGGAAGTCAGCATCTAGTTTTGCAGTTCAGCATCCACTGTGGGTATATAAGTCAATAGAGACCAAACTGGAAAAGCCAGTACTTACAGAAAATATATTTATGTGCTTTGAGTCCCACTCCCTTCCACAGAGTAGGGTGGAAAATTTTAAAGAACCCACTAGAATAAACCTATTGAAAACACAGTGGACACAGCTGTCTAAGTTATACCTAAGAAATCCAAGGAGCAGAGTTTGGCTGGAAGAGGATTGTTGTCAAAGGTCTGAGTCCCATGTTTTTCCTGAGCCAAGTGTAAGAAAGATTATTTGAAATGTGTGTGTGTGTGTGTGTGTGTGTGTGTGTGTGTGTGTGTGTATGTGTAAAGAGGACAATTTGGAGAGGAAAATCCATTCACAAATTTTGAAATTTATTTTATTCTATAAATGCTATTGAACTAAAATGATTGTTCTTCAACAGCTTCCTTTCGAGGAATAGGCATTCAATTAATACTTGTTGGATAATGCTTAGACTGCTCCTTCACAAAACTTTTACCATCTCCATTTTACTCTATAGAAACTAGTGCTCCTAAGAAGAAAGAATCTTACAACCAAATTTACTACATGTCAAACCATGACTCAATCTCTACTGAAACTTGGGGGAAACAGGGTTAACCTCTAGGAGCTCAGTTCTTATTGGTAAAATTGGGATAATAAGCCTCCTTGAGGGGTTATAAAAAGATAAAAGAATCAGTGTAAATGAATAATATGCAAAAGAAAATTACATGTATCTCTGTACTGATACATTCTTTAGGCAGTTCATGTTATGTTGTCTTCCTTTCCAGTGCAAACCTTTTTCTGCTTTACCTGGCAGACTGCCAGTCTTTTTAAAAGCAATCTTAACAGATATGTGAATTATCTATTATGTGTAGATCTACTATCTATTTTAGGCTTACAACTCAGTTTGTGGGTGACTCAGTACTGGTTTTAATTACTAACTGCTCTTGCCAACCTAGAAAATAGATTCCCTTAGGTTCTATTCCATTGTGTGCCTAATATGTACCATATCTTTTCAAAAGTATTTTTACATTCCAAAACACATCTGTGGTACCCACAGAATAAGTCTAAAAGAAATCATAACAAGGTCAGTTGAAAAGCACAGGACATACTCACAAGGTTTTGTGTGTGTGTGTGTGTGTGTGTGTGTTTTGTCTGAAAAACATCAGAGAAAGCTTATTATAGGGAAGGAATTAACAAGTGAGAAAGTGACTTAAGAATTACTGGGAAACAAGAGATGAAAGAAATATTTAACATCTTCTAAATAGAGGGTATATATATATATATAAATTTGAAATAATTTTCTGAATCTCCTCTACTCCAGAAACTAATAGGTTATTGCTTAGCTCTATATTGTCAGCATCTTACTAAAATTATGTTTTGTTTTCCTCTTATGTCAAAAAAATTGTTTTGTTGCTGAAGTGGCTGAATGTTATCCCCTGGGGAACCTGGGAAAGTCTCCAGGGAACTGAGTAAATGCATCTAGTGAATAGAACCCAGGACAAAGCAAGCTGAAATGCCAGGCTTGCTTCGGAGCTTTCTGAAGAGTCACATCCATCTTTATTATAATCAGAAGTTTCTAAAGTGTTTGGAAGCCCTTGATAAAAAAATATTCTTTTTAAATACAAGACTATCTATATTGGTAGGAAAATCCTCAGAGATTGAATGTAGCAAAAGCTTTCATACTTGAAATATTCCTGGGGGAAATATTTGAGAAATATCTACCTTTTGAGACAGAAGTTGGCTAAAACAAGTACAGTGGATTCACTCTAATTGTAGTTAGATACAGAAGCACTGTAAAAACACTGCCGAGTATTTGCACATTGAAATACATGTTTGGAACCTCTCAGGTTGTACCACTTTAAGAAGAGCCATGACTCATCATACCATAAATGGGCTGTTTTTCAGAACAGCAAATAAAAATATTAGTGAGTATTGTTGGCAATATCCATTCCTGCAGAGGGAGCTGGGAAGAGATGGCCTAGTGTGGCTCTCCCTTCTGAAGAGGTGCTTCTCCACTCCAGGGCTTAAAGTAATAAGCAGTTTCTAGGTCTGGTCATTACCCAGTTCTTTATCTAAAAGGCATTTGCTTTCTCCTACCCCAGTTCAGCACCACATAAGCTTAGCTTGAACTATTTGAAGACAAGCAACCAAAGGAAGCCAAACAGAATTCCCCAAAACACACCATGGGCCAGAAATTCTATTCATTACCAAATGTGACAAATAGCCCATTAGATAAATAACTGTACCTCAACTGTGTCCTTTCTACAAGAGAGAACTATAGTCCACATGAGAACTATATCAGATGACAGAAGAATGAAATGCTTAATTGCAAAACAAATTAATTATTCTATATTTTAATGCAAATTGATCAAGGCCTTTATGTTAGGGAGGTAGGGTAATCCAGAAAAAAACAATTCATTTTTGCAGAAAAATTAGATTTATATGAACCATTACTAAGAGAAAAATCAGTGAAGTAGTAATTTGCAATAAAAAGGAGAAAAATGGGTCACTAGGGAGAGCAGCAAATCAGTGCATAGAAATCTGTAAAACAACCATCTTCTTGTGAAAGCACAGTTTTAGACTGTATTTAAAATAATTCCATTTGATATACTTTAATATGTAGGAATTTCAATATTCATTTATACATCAATTAAAGAAAAAAAACCACCATGCTTTAGAAGCAGGAGATTTTTGAATCATTCTGTTGTTTTGACTTTTTGAATGTCCTTTTCTCTCTTTCAGCTATTTTTTAACCATGATAAGAACTTCCCTGTCTTGACGACATTTAAAAATACTTCTTTTCAAAGCAACTATCAAAGGGACATCAACTGGCACATATGCTTGGCATCAGGGCACACCAAATGGCCCAATTAAACCACTTGCAGTCTTTGCAAGACACAATTTAAATGCACCCAAGAAATGTCAACTGTTTTTTTTTTTTCCATGAAAAATTATCTTCACCAGAGAGAACTGCCTTGGGAACTGAGCTCATAAGTCCCTGCAGAAACCCATGAGCTGCCGGCCATTTGTCTTAGGCATATATCAGGATGATAGCTACCTGAGAAGAGGAGGAAATCAGCCATGTGCTCGCAAGCGTCCAGAGGACAATAGAACTGCCACAGCACTTTTATCCACTGGGCAGTGGACTCCACACACCCTGCTCTAAAACCTCCAAACATCTTCCCCAATGGCACACTTCTTTAACCTTTTATAAGAAGTGTTCTCAATGTGACACATTTGAAAAACAAAAGAGCAAAGCTACAGGCCTCAGCTAAAGGTTCTCTACTAGAAAACCAAACCCAAACAAAAAGACAGTAAGTTATTAGGAAACAAAAAGTTGAGCTGTCTCAAAAATGACAACAGGAGCCACACTGACCCATTCTCACTCCCTTTTCCTAGACATAAATTCAACTTGGAACTTCAAACTCCTCTCAAACTGGACTGCTGTGTCATGGACAAGAAGCCTGCACTTGGGAAAACTGGTACTCTCAGGCTGTTTTCTGGATCTTTCCTCTCTGAGAAGATGATTGTATTGTTAAGATTTCTGTTGGGGACACTCTCCTTCACTGTTCACCAATCCATAACACCTTTCTGCTAGATGCTTTGTGTGTGTGTGTATGTGTGTGTGTGTGTGTGTGTGTGTGTG
>NW_012267288.1:9710365-9784037 GCF_000151885.1 Dipodomys ordii | reverse complement strand
TGTGTGTGTGTGTGTGTGTGTGTGTGTGTGAGAGAGAGAGAGAGAGAGAGAGGGAGGGGGGATGAACTCAGCATCTGGGTGCTGTCCCTTAGCTTTTCTGCCCAAAGTCACTACTCTACCACTTGAGCTACAGTGCTACTTCCAGCTTTTTGGAGAATGGAGTCTCCTGCACTTTGCTGTCTGGGCTGGCTTTTAACTGAGATCCTCAGATCTCGGCCTCCTGGGTATCAAGGATTAAGTCACGGTGATGGGTTTGGCTTCTGGTTTTGATCAGTGCCTATTTTAGTAAACTACTTACCTTCTTTCTTAGACTGGTACCTTGGTCCATAGTTCTTTGCCATTCTGTATGAGCAGAATTACTGCTCATGGTTAGGAATGTATAATATGGCTAACTAAAAGCAGTTTTTTAGGATTCAAAACACAGGGGGAAACGGAATGAGGGAATTGAGAGCAGGGAGAATGACTTGCAATCCTACAAACACCAGCCTAGCCAGTAAATATACATATATGTGAACACACCTTCCTATAATTGTAGAATATGATAGGGTAAATTCTAGTGGCTAACACTCACTAAAACCAGAAACTCATTTTATTATGTACACGTGGCAATATTGTACTTAAGCTAGTGCTTTTAAACACAGCACATCTAATAAAAGCTAGTGGCATTTAATTGTTGCGAGTATTTTGTATAAGGAATATTTTATCAAAGGTTAATTTTATATTTAAAGATGCATTTCAGAGTTAGCTGTTTGAACAAGTAATATATCTCTGAGTTATACTCATGTCTGTTTAATATGGTATAGCATCTTACAGACTTCATAGTACTAATGAAAATCCTCTAGCAAAAAATAAGTAAATAACACTGATGCAAGCTTTATCACCTAGTACATATTCAGTTATGTAAAACACTACACTAATGGCATTCTATTAACCACGTAAAGCTGGACAGTGGCATTGATAATTTTGCTCAATGATATCTCAGTGATATTGAGGCCTGCAGACAAGATGAAGTCTAAGATATAAAAGCCAAGGCAAATGAGATCTTGATGGTAACAGAATATACTTACTAAGAAAGCTATTCATAGAGTTAATTCTCTCTGAAGATACTGAAATATCACCATCATCAGCATCATTCCCAATAGCTATACATTTCAGATATTGTAAATGTTTGAGATGAAGTCCTTTCAAAATAAGACCAGAACTGAACATCTACTTGTCAAGTTTACAATAGTAAGCTGAATTTCACATTAAGAGTTAATTACCTTGAAGTCTTTCATTTTTATTCTCAAAGATAAATCCCTAAACTTTAAGTAGCAGTCTTTTTTTTTCTGAGTTCATAAAGGTCACAGCACTTTGGCTTTCAGTGATGAGTAATTTTAAAACGCTCTCTCATGAATCACACTCCCCCTTCTCTGCACTTTCCAGACCTGCTTCATAAATGTGATCCATTGGCAGGGACGGTGCTTTCACTCGTACTGCATGCGGGCTGCTGCCTTCCCTGACCTACACACAGCCATCTGCCTCTTCCCTTCCTGCTCAGTCCCAGAATGCCGTATATACTTTAGGCTCATCTTTTTCAGAGAACAGAAAATGATACAAAGTGACTCAATAAATAATAGTCTTTGAATTATAATTCTCATTCTTTAGCATCTAACACCAAAACAAATCTCTTGCTAGTTTCACAGAACAGAAATGTAAGAATTCTTAAAGCAATACAAGAAATTAATGTTACCTCTTGGTAATCCACTGTAGACTCTTCTTTTAAAGAAGGTTTAACAATATTTATCATTCATGGGAAGCTGCATATTTATTAAGTGGAACTGAATAAATGATAACACTGGTTAAAAAAATCAGTGAAATAGTATCCACCAGTGGCATTAAATCAAATAAATGCATCTTTTGTGATCATAGAGAGCAGGCTGATTTTTAAGTCAAAATTCTAATTAACTAGATGCTCATTTAGTGTTTTCAAGCTCAATAAAATACTACCTTTATCTAGCAATAAAAAGAAAAGTTATCAATTTCTCATAAACCCCCTTAATTTAAAAACGTTTACACTATAAAATATTCTTATCCATGAGGAATTTCTTTGTACATATGTGCATATATATGTATTATATACATAATGGGTATCCATATAATATGTACACATATATACACAGCACATATATGTGTGTTATGTGTATTCTAAATGAAAGGTTATTCACATTTTATTCTACAGGATCATTAGCAGATCTTTCACCATTGTAATATAAAGGTCCAAGGTAATTTACATTTCTATTTCTGCAAAAGGCAGAGTTTGATCAAAGTAAACATTATAATGCCTTCAATTTCCATAAACACATGAATTTATCTTTTTTTTCCTTTCACAAATCCAAATTAATGTAGATGCAGGCATCCTAAAGAGAAAGCAAAGAAACATTTTTTTCCTGGCTCTGGCTGTCATCATAAAGACAACCTTATTATTATGAGTTCAAATGAAAGGCAATTATTACAGCCAGGCACAGTGGCACAGGTCTGTAATTCCAGCACTCAGCAGGTTGAGGCAGAAGGATTTTTTTGTTTGTTTGTTTGTTTTGTTGGTTGTGTGGCTTGAACTCTGGCCCTGCTCTTCAGCCAGAGGTGAGCACTCTACCTCTTGAGCCACAGCGCCACTTCCAGTTTTCTATTGGTTTATTGGAGATCAGAGTCTCACAGACTTTTCTGCCCTGGATGGCTTTGAACTGTGATCCTCAGATCTCAGCCTCTTGAGTAGCTAGGATTACAGGCATGAGACACTGGCGCCCTGCAGGCAGAAGGATTTTGAGTTCAAGGCCAGCCTGAACTACAGACTGCTCCAGACCAGCATAGACCACATAGCAAAACCCTGTTTTAAAAACTAAACCAAAATAAAATATGGACCAAATATATTAGTGCCATTACAAAATTATAATATGTGCTTGTGATTTATTTCTGAGAAGTCCAGGCTAACTTGGTTAAAATAATTCACATTTTAAGGTTTAAAAGAATAAATAATTTTCATGAAAAAGAAACATAAACAAAAAGAAGACATATCTGCTTGACTAGGGAGGTTCTGAGTTTAACCTTCCATACTAGAGACAAAATCTTAACCTTAAAAACTTAACTGAAAGAAACAAAATTAATTTAGTTAAAAAATTTATTATACTTTTTACTTTGAGACTTCCTTGCTGTTTTTTTTTCCTTATGTCCCTTTTCCCACTTTACCAGTAATAATTAAATAGCCAGTGTGTGTGTGTATGTGTGTGTGTGTGTGTGTGCACACGCACGCGTGTGTGCAAATGTCAGGTCCAGGACTTGAACTCAGGGCCTTGTATTCTCAACTATTTTACTCATGGATGATGCTCTATCACATGATGGTTAATTGGAGATAGAGTCTCTCAGACTTCTCTGCTCTGACTTTGAGCCATGATCCTCCAGATAGTCTCTTGAGTAGTTATAACTTCAGGCATAAGCCACTGGCATCTGACTTATGTGAACTTAATTTTTTATACATTGGATAATGGAAAACTTAATTTTTTCCAATTACTCCAGGGAACACTAAGAGATTTTCCATTTTTAGCACATGGTATTGTATCATTCATTTATTCACTAAAGCATCTCATAGTTACAGACTTATCTGCTCAGCTAGACTAGAAACTTCATGAGGGTTAGAGTTATCTCATCACCTCCTTTCTCCCGCATCTAAAACAGACTCAATGTTCTCAGGATTGATTTTATACCCATATTGGCATATGTATTTTTCATTCACATATTCTGCTGACCAAGCAGGACAGGCATTGAGGTACTGTTCAGAATTTTAATAGGAAGCCACAATGAAAATTCTCTCCAAGTGTAAACTTAAGCATTTCTGCTATTTCATGTTGATGATTTCAAATGCTTAAAAGTATGGCATTCTTCTTGCCATGGGAAGGTAGAGGGCATGTGGGGACGTTTGTATGTGTATGTGTGTATGTGTGTGTGTGTGTATACACATATATGTCTACAGCATATGGCCATAAATTTAAGATTAAAAACCAAATTGTGAAAAAAGAAAGAAAATCCTGTTCGTGCCAGAATCTAAGTCCTGTGAAAGTAGCCAATGCTGTCTCATTAGTTAGTAAGCTAATGGAAATCTTGCCAGCACTTCTTTTCAGTGTCTAGAAAACAGAGTCTGCAGTGTGCCAAGTCTTCACTGATTTATTTTTGTAAACAGTGGTATAATAAACCCAAGGAAGCCAAAAAAGCAAATTTTAAAAAAATAAATATTCATTTGCTATCAAGATGGATGTGACCTTTTTACCCAAGTCTATTACTGACAATTCAGAAAGACTATGTGAACTAGTCATTCATTTATCTTAACTACATTTGCAGGGACTGCCACAATTCAAGTTTTAAAATGCCCTCAATTTTCCATTCCTGTGGCTTTTATACAAGGAATCACATTATTTTACCCATGTACCTTATTATTTTCTGACCTTTCAAGAAAACCTGATAATATAAATCTACAAATGAAATAATACTCAAGAATTCCACTTTTCTTCTTCAGCATGCCTGCACATAACCTTCAGCTTTAAATTCACTGTACTTTACTGTAGGGCTCAGAATCAAACATGTTCAGGAGTCTAGTTTGTAGTCCAGCATTTACTGGTTATGAGTTCAAGAAAGTTATCTCAGCTTCATAAGCCTGGTATTAAGTCTACAGGTGGAGATGACTTAGTACATATCTTAATATTTTATTCATACAATTAAATTAATTCATTTATATAAATAAAGGGCTTGAGGCAACTTGAGTTCACTATTATTATGCATTAATATGGATGCTTACCTTAAAACGTGTTACTTGAGAAAGTGAAGTTTTGACATATATTCACAGTTTGCTCTCTCTCCCAATTTTGATGGAAATAATCTTAAAATGTTAGGCATTTCACCTAGATAAACTTACTTTCACAATCTGTAAGGAATCAATGAGCCAGGCACCAGTGGCTCACACATGTAATCTTAGCTACTCAGGAGGCTAAGATCTGAGAATTATGATTCAAAGCCAGCTCAAGCAGAAAGGTTGATGAGACTCTTAATCCCATAAACTACTCAGAAACAGGTGGAAGTGGTGCTGTGGCTCAAGTGGTAGAGCACTAGATGAGCACAAAGAAGCTCAGAGACAACGCCCAGACTCTGAATTCAAACCCCAGGACTGCCCCTCCCCCCAAAAAAGAAAACAGAACAAAACAAAGAAAAAAGAAAAGGAAAGAAACCAATGACTTTAGGTGTGTAGATTATAGGCAAATTTTGGCCCAATACTTATTTATTTATTTATCTCAAAACATCTCTACACTTCTATAATCTTCTATCCATAACAAAAGAAAAAGTAGACTTGGAATAAGAATGGTGCTTGCTTTTATATTTTGTCTAAAATCTTAAAATGCATGTGCCTGAGTTTGACTCCCCTATGTAGGGGAGGAGTTTCATGCAGGAGATGGCACATATCTTAACTTCCGAAAGCAACTCAGAATTCACTGGTAAACATGGCAGATATTCTGACGTAAATCAGATTTATGAACTAGAAAGAAGTGGGTGATCCACTAAGAGCACAGTGACTAATCAGATTGATAATAAACCATCTCTGCTATTGGAAAAGCTGGTCAATATAGCAAGAAATACTAGATGCTGGAACCACAGAGAGACTGGCAGATTCTGGACTTTCTTATCCAAGCAAGGAAGATATCGGTTTTGGACAATTTACAGGCAGCTCAGGTAGCATGGTATGTAAGATGTAGAAATGATCAACTTGGTAGTGTATGGAGAATCTGGTTCAGAGACTCAAGGAGCTGGTCTATGTGGTGGACACGGGGAAAGTGAGTGTCAGGCTCTATTTCTGCCTCTCCCTCACATTCTTCATCTGTTATCTCCATGTAAGCCTACCTCTAAATACACTGCCTTTCAGCAGTCCATTCACCATCTGCAGTGAATGCCTCCGCAATGGTCCAGGCTCCTACTCTTTTTGACTGCTGTAACCCACTACTATAGTGTCTGTGTCCACTTTAGTCTGTTCCTGTCTGGTTACCAGAATATATCAAATCTCTACAGGGCAACCTAAGTAGTACTTAAATGTATCAATTGAATCATTTATTGTTAGGAGACCCTTGCAATGTTGGATGTTTCCTTTAAAATCTAGTTTCTTCTTCACTGCCAGTCACTCACAGTGTTCTAACTACATGAATATTCTTTGACTTACTCTTCTCACCATGCTGTCTCCTGACTCAGGAAATATTATTCCTTCTTTATGGAATGCTCTCCTGCTGCCACTAACTCATTTTTGAGCTGGCTCCCTTCCAACTTCAGCATCTTGGCTTTATCTCCTTCCACATTGAATAAGGTCCCACTGTCATTCTCTAACTCAACACCGTTTCTTTTCCTTGAAGTATTTCTTCCATCAGGAACTATTCGGTTTTGTGTTTACATGTATGTATGTGCAAGCTGGTTCGGCTTCTTGTTGTCTCCATACTAGACTCTAAGAGGAAGGAAACTACATTGCACTGGATTAAATCCAACATTCAGTACTTTTTAAGCAAACAAATTAATGGACACAAAAAAAACAAAATAAGGGTTTAAAATTAAATAGTTAGCTATAAAAATAAAGTACAGGCAGTAAATAATATATTTGAAGTAAAAGAAGAGAAGGATCAAAGAAGCTGTCTGGGAACATTCCATTTTCAGTAGGTAAGGACCCTGTTCCACACTGGATCTTCACAGTGATCATTGCTTTTAATTGTTGAATGCATTCTTTAAAAGAGTAGCCTATGTCCCTCTCCCCACCCCCCACCATTCTTTTCTCCTATGTATTAAAGGATGTCACCTTGTTGCAAATAAGGATACTCTTTTGCTTCTGGCTTCTGGGAGATTATATCTAGTTCCTAGAAGGTTAGGAAAGGCTGTTGCCTAAAAGCTATAGGTGCAGCTAGATATTGAACCCTAAGATTTTTCTGCTGATCACACCAGAAAAACCAACAATGTGTCTTAGGATTAGGTATGATGTCACCACCATATCAGTCAACCTACAAATTTTGATTATGGAAATTTAGGGTGGTTTGGGGAATCTCTACCCAAAAGCAATTGGTATGAGAAGTAGAGAAAATCTTGGGGGTTGTGTCCTCTTTGTCCTTGGCATAAAATCTCATATTTACCATGATCTCAGACATGATCTCACCTGTGTGAATTACATAAGTAACCCCAACCTTCATCTTAAGGTGGAGGGTAGACAATGTGAAGCCCAAATAAAGCCTAGGGAGGAAAGAGAATGTGGCATTTGTTCATATGGATCTCTTCCCATAGGATTGTTTCAGACTAGCTGTGTTCTTCTGACAGAAGGTCATTGTTCCTCCCCTTCTCCCTCAGGGTAATTACATTCATAATTAGATTAATCTCTTCATAAATAAATCCTTTTCCATTTCTCTTAGTTTAAAGTGGACCATTTTTCTTCCTGTTGCAAGCTTCCCTGGTACAGGACAGC
This sequence comes from Dipodomys ordii, assembly GCF_000151885.1. Classification (NCBI taxonomy): domain Eukaryota; kingdom Metazoa; phylum Chordata; class Mammalia; order Rodentia; family Heteromyidae; genus Dipodomys; species Dipodomys ordii. The sequence continues at coordinate 9,776,530 of NW_012267288.1, read as the reverse complement.
ACTATTTCATGAGAAAACCAAGGCACAGAGTAGTGAAAGTAATTTGTGTAATGCTATACAGTAAATGCAAAAGTGAGGTTTGAACTTAGTTTGCCAAATAGCAGAAGAGATGCTTTTTCTAGTACATAGGCAGAAATACTGTTGACAAAAGACTTAAAGGAAAGAATGATGGAAGGAATGACTCTGGTCAAGATGCATTATGCACATAGATGGAAGTGTGAAGCTGAGATCTCCAAGTACAACTATTACTAAAAAGTAAAACTTAAACATTAAAGAAAGACAAGCAACAGGAATACACAAAGAATATGAAAACACATGGTCACAGCCTCTAATGGATAAGAAAAACTAAGCAAGAAATTCAGGAATGTGATAGAGAGCGGTAGAAAACGTAACAAACCTTCAACAAAGCAGGCAGAGCTCAGTTAAATCACCTGGTCATTTCATGTGTGAATTATTAAGTATATAAAAGAACAATTAATAAATACAATTTGTGCAAACATGCATTCTAAATTCAGAGGAAAGGCTATATGTGCTTCTGTGTGTCAACACATGCATATACACTCACCTATGTCTATATATACAATCACATACAGAGACCACAGACAACAAAGAATAAGAGAAGGAAAGCATGTGAGAAGACAGATGGCTAAATTTATTTCATGTATCATAAATAATTTTGCAAAATATATTTGTGACTGATGGGCAACATTTTTCATTGTGGAAAGGGAACATTTCACAATAAACTTTGGCAGAGAAAAATGTGTTCTGCATGAAATAATTTTCTCACATTTCCAAGATGATATAAATTAATATGCAAAGCACCAAGAAAAAAGTGATTGATTTTCATATTTCATGAAATCAATATGCAGCTTAAATTTGTCATATTTATGCATATTTTGCAAAACAACACTGATTCTAGCTTCTGAGAGTAAAATAACAAAATGCACAAGGTGTGGACTTTAAAATTTGGCACAGATTCTTCAATCAAACCAAAAATGTTTTTGAGGAAAAATACCAACTAATAAATTATGATCATTCCAACTTACTTTAAAAAATATATAATAGCACATACATCAAATTTAGGCAGAAGAACTTTAGTAAATTCTTAGTGATATCATAAACCAACTGGGAAGCTCCTTTTAACTTCCAGACAAAATTTAGATAGAGAGAATAAAGATGTTAAAAGCATTAAAAGATCCTGTCTATTCTCAAACTTTCTAGCACAAACCACAAGGTCATTCTAATTTTAGAAAAGACATCTCTGAAGTTTAACTCAAAACTGTTTGGTTGTTCTATCTCTTGAATTCCTGGGATAAACAGGGGATAAAGCCAGTTACATTTTTTGCCAGTGAATAGAAGAATATTTCCTCAGGAGAGATGCTTTATATCCAGGATTCAGTCTGGTACTCAGCCACAAGGAATGGATGGGTTCTTTGACAAAAGTAGATTCGATGCCATACACGGGCCAGAGCCTTACTTTGTCAATAATATTTTTTGCAAGTGGGTTCAGATTTTTTCCTTTTATGTTTTCATGTTTAAGAAGACTGGAGTAGATTTGGTTAAGTGACAGATTCCTCTACTATCAACACTGGTTACTAGTGATGTCTGCTGGTAATGAAGATGCTCTGTGGTTCATGAGAAGAAACACTTGCCTCAGTTAGCAATGTCTGCCAGAGAAATGCTGCTTACATGATACACCTGTGCCAGACTGTTAGTTAGCTAAGGTATAACAATACATCATAAAAAGAAATGCTCTTTATCATGTTTTCAAAAGCATTTATGAAACATGCAATGGGCCCTGGTACTATTGATCATTTCTAAAGGATTTTTAAGAAGTAAATAAAAAGTAGAAGCTGAGCTTGAGAATCAAAGCCCCCTGCAGCATCTATCTTGCTTCCCTCATTTTGAAAAACAGGCATTGTGGGATGCATATACCCACATGCATGTGTTTCTTTCTCTATTCATATTCTTTTTAAGCAGAAATAAATATTAAAATACCCCCCCAAAAAAACAAAAGAAATGCTCTGATTTTTGCATGGATAAAATTTAAAAGTAGAACAATGTAGTGTTGAAATGATTCAATGATTCTAGGTATAAAATACTTTAAAATGTATCCTGTTGTTAGTTATTTAGAGTTTAATAATTATATAATCAATTTTTGTTATGCTTAAGTAGTTATACAAAGAGGTTTTACTTCAACCTGTCATTTTGTGAATACAACAAATTTTGATTAATATCACATCTTTCATAATTCTTCCTCAACCTCACCCTCAGGTGGGCAATTGTTTCTATAATAAATGTGTATTTGTGAAAATGGAACTATACTACTCAATGTTAAGTCACATTTGAATACCAAACACACACACACACACACACATTCATTCATTCCTATAACAAAGCTAATGTCTACTGGGACAAATTTCTCATCCAATCACCATTTTGGGCCAAGATGTGGACACATGAACAATGAGTCTCCTGCTTGAAGAGGTGGGGAACGCAAAAGGACAGCTGTTCAAATCATAACTAATGCATTCCCAAGTTCTCCTTAGCTTTTTCCAGAATATGCTATTTGAACCAGAGACAGGATTTGTTTCACTAAAAACTTCTTCCATTATTTGCCAATACTTCATGAAATAAGTAACAGTTTAACTGTAGGTATGGCCAACTCTACCCTCCTTCAAAGACAGTTCATATATAACCTAAAAGAAGAGATAAATATAATTCAGAATTGACAACACAGATTTACAAGTTGAAAGGAAATCAACTTTGAGCTAAAGTAGTTCACATTTTTGTCAGGAATGTAGGACACAATGTAAAATGGTAGTGAGAAAAACACCTATCAAGGTGTAAAGTCCAAAAAGACTTTGAATAATGGAAAGAAAGCTACAAATTCAATTGGAAAAAAAAATTGTGCATCATAATACTGTAGAGGGTTGCAGGCTCTATCTCAAAAGAAAATGTTGTCTCTGAAAATATAAGTAAAGCAATGTGCTGCAAAGCACTCCTAAAGTTTAAAGCAGTATATTCATGGCTGCATTGCTGAAAACTTGTGACAAATGGTGATTAACACCCAGCTGATGAGTGATAGCACCTACAGAAGAAATCATATATAGACAATGGCTAGAAAAACACTTTTTTGCTACTGTTAAACGAGGTGTTACCTGTCTACAACTAATAACTGGACATTTTAAGAGTATTTAATTTTAAAAATCTAGGATACATTGGTTTTGCAAAATAGACTTCACAAATTTTTCAATATAAGCCTTTCAAAGAAGTCCTGAGTTTGAAATGCTTTTCCTTAGTGAATTTTGACTGTTGAACTATTAGGAAAGCCCAAAATGTCTTACTATATATACCAAGATAACATTGTTGAAGGTGGTTTGGGTACTAGATGTAACATATATTTTAGTTGAATCTTAGATTCCATTTTACAACAAATTTACATTTCTTTATGATATAAGCAGATATCTTCAAATGTCAAGTAGGTAATTTTAAAAGATTACTTACTTGAAAATTTTCTTGACATGATTGCTGTATCACATACCTTGCCTAAATTTTAGATTGAAAGATAATATGACTTTAAACATTTATATGTTACATATAATGATTGTGTACAACATGTAATGACATTGTACAATTTAATGACAAAGCAATAACAAATGCTCAAGTATAGGAAAAGATTATCTACAATACTAGTCATAGAAATATGCAAATCAAATGATGTGATGTCACTTCATACCCAGGAAAAGTGTGAGGATCAAACAAAACAATGGAAACTAAAAAGTGTTGATGAGGGTGTAGAGAAATGTAAACCTCAAATATAACTGGTATGCAAACTGGTATAGCCACTTTGAAAAACACTTCAGGGATTCCTTAAAAAAAATTAAACATAGAACCACCATCTGCTTTGTTTTGAATCAAAAATGTCCCCTCAAAAGTTCGGTGTGAAAGGCTTTGGCTAGATGATGGAAATTTCTGGTCATGATGTGGGCTCCACTGTCATTGATGAAGAGACAATTGGATGGCATTATTGGAAGGCAGTGGAAATATTGAAAGAGGAATGTCACTGGAAGTATGTCTTTGAAGGACTTATCTTGTATCCTGCTCCTCTTGGTCCCATACTGGTGGGGGGGGGTGCGCCTGTGTGTGTTTTATTTTGCTTGTCCTGGGGCTTGAACTCAGGGTGTGGGCACTGTCCCTGAGCCTCTTTGTGCTCAAGGCTTTACAACTTGAGCCACAGTGTCACTTCTGGCTTTGTCTGAGTAATTTTATTGGAGATAGTCTCACAGACTTTCCTGCGATTCTCAGATCTCAGCCTCCTGAGTAGCTACAATTACAGATGTGAGTCACAGGTGCCAGGCTTGGTCCCATATCTTGTGTTACACCTTTCTCTGGGTCTCTTGGTGCTCCTGGGCTGTTATGAGGTCAGCAGCTGCTTTCTGACAAGGCGTTCCACAGCCCAGAAATACCAGGACCAGACAATCATGGATTGAAGCCTCTGAAACCAGAAGCCAAAATAAACCCTTCATCTCTTAACTTAATTTTTCACAGCTATTTGTCACAGTGATGAAACCCTGAGTAAACACTGCCTCACCAATAATTCAATTCCTAGACACATATCCACTGCAATTGAAAATGGGTTTTCAAGCAAATATTTGTATACTGATGCTCACAGTAGCACTATCCACAAAAGCCAGAAGGTGAAAGCATCACAAATGCCTGTCAATGGATCAAAATGTGGTGTAGACATACTGAAGGAGTGAAATATCAATTCATGTTACAATTGAACATGATCATGGATAAGCCTAGAAAACATTATACTTACAGAAAAGGACACATATTGTATGATCCCATTTATATGAAAATTTCAGGATAGGTAAATGCATAGAGAAGATGGTGATTGCCAAGAGCTTGAAAGAAGGATGAATGGATAATGACTTCTTAATGAGCACAGGATTTTCTTTTGGTGTGGTAAAAATATTTTAAAACATATATAATTCATGCTTGCCCAAAGCTACAGAAATATTAAATGCTACTGAATTTATATTGGATGCATTTTTACATGGTTAACTTTAATCTCATCTGATTTATTTTTTAAATTTTAACAGACTTCCTACAACTGTTATGGGGCCATAATAAAAATGATGGGGCCAAGAAAAATGAGGGAAAGAATTTTAAAGGGAAATACTGCCCACTAGCCAAATCTGGCCAACTAATCTAAGAAGCACAGTGGTTAATAATGCTAGGAGCTTTAACTCATTGTGGGAAAAAAGAATCCAGTGGCCTTTATGGTACTAAATCAAAAGGAGAGATAGACACGCACACAAAGGAGAAAAAGCTATTCCTTACAGGAGAATCTAAAAAGCAAACAAACAAAAAAAATAAAAACATACGAGTAACACCATAATAATGGTAATGCAAGCATAGAAGCTGATTAAGAATAGAATATATAAAATTACAGAGGCAAAACCTGGAATCCACTACATTTGCCTAAGGAGTAATAATATCTTCAAAATGACAATCACACTCCTAATATACTTACATTGGATTTCTTTCAAAATGCATAACCCCTGTCTAGTTAAGAGAAAACCCATTCAACAGAAATATTAATCATTAGAAAACACAAAATAAGGGACATTGTGAAAGATTTGCAAAATGTCATTTCCAAGAAAGAAAAGTTGAAGACTTGGATAAAAGGAGTCTACAGAGACATGACAATAAAATGTATTGCATGATTCTGAATTGGAATCTTAGGGCAAAGAAATGGCTATAAGGAACAATACTAGAATAGATTGATGACAACTGAATATGAAATACTTTATATACTAGTATTCTAGCAATGTTTTAAAAAACTTACTTTGACAATTATACCATGAAAACATGAGAGAAATTAGGATTTGGGGCTAAATGATCATCTACATTTCTCTTTAGGCGAATTGGTAATAACAACAATAATTAAAACTATATACATATATACACCATATATGTGTACCTGTATGTATGTATTTATATGAAGTATATGGAAATATGTCAAAGTGTTGCCAGTTGCTAAGAGTACTGAACATGGGAATTCTTGGCATTCTTATTGTAACTTTTCTACACCTTTGAAATTTTTCCCAAATTGAAAGCTAACTAAAAAAAAATGTATCTTTATGTTCAGCATTTTTTTTCCATTCAAGTTTACATTCTAATTCATACCTGAGAACATGTTCTTAGCCATATAGCCTTGATGGCCATTTCCCTCATAGAAACAAAGGCAACCAGAAAGGAAAAATGCCATTTGCTTATTAAATGAATTTGGTTGTCAATGCAAAGTTTTTCCCTGTGGCATCATTTTTAGTGTTAGTGTGAATATTATCTAAGGAGTGTCACGGTATGAGATTCCATCACTTTTCTTGAGAAGAAATTAATTGACATTTGCTGAAATAAAGGCCACCGTTAAATGTTTTTTTAGTTGCATTGCTAATTATGTGATAACTTGGGAAGGTAATGCTTATTTCTAATGGTCTGTACATTAATCCTCCTTGGTAAGTAAACTTTGGCTTCTTTGTAAAGAAATTTGAGAAATGTTATATTTGAGATAAAATTTCTTTTTTTATTGTGAAAATATCATACAGAGGGGTTACAATTACATGGGCAAAGTAATGAGTACATTTCTTATCAAGCATTGTTGCTTCCTCCTTTGTTTCCCCTTCCCATCCCTTCCCATCCCTTCTCATTCCACCCCCCACACCCCCCTCCGCCTCCCCCACCTTCCCAGCATGCCAAAGTTGTAAAGTTTGTTTTTCAACATAATGTCTTGTACATCTCATTGTTGCAATGGGTCTACCTGTATCCCTATTTAAACAATTTGTTTTTTCCCTTCCCTTCCACAAATTATACCTACATCAAATATAGTGAGAACAGGGGTTATACTGTGGGGGAGGGACATACAAAGCAACAAAGAAATATCTTATAAATATGTTAGAAACAATAGCAAGAAAGAAAAAAATCATTTGATTCCCTATCTTGGGGTTGATTTCGCCTAACATCAACTTATCTGACCATTTTTGCTTGTCTCAGACATATACTAGTTATTGCATATAAGGGAAACCATGGGACCTATGTTTCTTTGGGCCTGGCTTACTTCACTTAATTTAATTTTTTCCAAGTCTTTCCATTTCCTAACAAATAGGGCAATGTCATTCTTTCTGATGGAGGCATAGAATTCCATTGTGTATATATACCACATTTTCTTGATCTATTCATCTTCTGAGGGGCATCTGGGTTGGTTCATAAATTTTTACATATAAGTATTATGCCATGTATTTACAAGCCAATCCTCTGCTCTTAACCAAAATTTGTTATCCAACTATTCAGAAAGAAATTACATTTGTGGAGAAAACTCTTTTTGGGCTGTTTATCCAGTAGTCTTGACTATTCTCAAACTGTAGACTTAGAAAACATCAGAACTGGAAGGGGAACTCCAAGACAGCCAGATTAAATTCTCCTATTTAATAATAATAATTTTTGTTTCTTTTAAAAGGGACCATAGAGAAAATTATCTACTCAAACTAATACATGAAGAAAAGATAAAAAAATAGAATAAAAACTGTTACAGTCACTTCTTGGACAATGAACTGTCTACTTACCTCATCAGACAGTTTAGATTCTTTTAGGTATCTCTTTAAAGATTTGAAAGCACTTATAAAATATTAATTTGGTTTTTATAACCACTGTACCCACAATAAACTTTCAAAGCAAGATTCATTTCTAGCAAATGACAATAAAAAAAAAAGCTCTATTCTTTCATGTCCAGAGCAAAACCTGATTAATCTTGGGTCCATATAGAAAAGATAGGCCTATGAGGCATAAGTTTAGTTCTTCATTTTGGGACATATTTCTGCTTCATTGCTTATTTTCCTGCCAAGTAACTAGAAATCTTTGAACAATATTTAGATCTCTTTGGAAAAGAGAGTTGGCTTACAGAGATTTCATCTATACAGATACTGCTGGGAATCAATATTCTAATGTTCTTGCTAATGGGGCTTGATTGCAATAGAAGGCAAGAGAGTCTTAATTTTCCTTACAATGTTTTTTCACTTTTATAAACATTTGAATACCTATGCTTGGGTTCTCTCTCTCTCTCTCTCTCTCTCTCTCTCTCTCTCTCCCTCCTTCCCTCCCTACCTCCCTCTCTCTCCCTCCCTTCCCCTCTCTCTCTCTCTTTCTTTCTTTCTTCCACATTTGGTTCTTGCAAAGATTGTAATCATATATCAGATTTTAGCAACAAGGGAGATTTGCAGTATTTTGGGCTATGATCAAAAAATGCTGCAAATTTTCAGAGAACACCTATTTGTCCTGAATCTAAGAATAAAGAAAACTGGGGCAATTCAGTTACATGGAAGTGACTGATAAGAGCCATTTAATAAAATGGCAAAGATTATTAGAGTGGATTGAAGAGCTTACAAATCAAGGGCTTTGAGGCAAAGGCTACAGGCAATGAGATAAAAAATTTCATCGTATAGGAGCGGAAAACATTTGGCAGTTATGTTTAAAACTATCTTGCTTTTTAACTCTTAAACATTTTATTTATGAATATCAAAACACTAAATTAATAGTTGCCAAATCTGATAGTCAATATTCTGTTCTCATAATACTCAAAATTGCAGGGTTATAAAATGTATTGCCCACTTCTTTCTTCTGGAAAACACTTCTTTCCTGAGCTTTCATAACACTGAGAGAACTTGCAACCTTGCTCTTTCTGGTTGCACCTTCTCACTCTCCTTTCTTAGCTATTCCACTTCTGTTTCATGTGAAAGGTGTCTTAGGTCAGAGCCTCAGACTGTATTATCTCCCTGTATACTCTTCCCCCGGATTTTTTATCTAGAGATATGGGGATAATTTTTAGATCATTCCCTGATTAGAGCTGTAAGCTCTGATCTAACTCTGAGCTCCATGCTTGTATATGCAAATGAGATGTGTCCACGATTTGCTTGAAATGTATCTACTATATAGCTTGCTAGCTTAGAATATCTGGGAAACTATAATGCTTTACTTTCTATTTACAGCTAATTCAATTGTTTTCAGAAAAAGCCTTCTACCTGGTACCAACACGAAAATCAGGTAAACCAAATATCCTATCAAATTTTAATGTGATCCAATCTGATCATTTGAAATCATGCAGGTAATACTAATACTTCTTTTAGGAAAAGAAAAGACTGGTTCTTCAAATGTCACTCTCATAGCATTGGAGGAGAAGGAACACTGGTTTCATTATGATTTTATACATGGACTCCCTCTTTGCTATTCAAAGTATTGTCTATGGGCCAATACCACCATCTCCTGAGATACTATTAGATATGCAGAATCCCAGGCTAACCACCAGGTTTACTGGACCAAAAATCTGAATTTTAACAAAATCATTAGATAAGTCACACAAATCTGAGAAGCTCTACACAACTGCAATCTACTCAGCACAGACCCGGGTACAGCGTGTTCTACTGACAGTCAAATCAGTGTTATAATCTATATGGCTGACACCATTCTGTAAAATTTTGGTTGGTTGACTGGTTGAGTTTGGAATTTTTAGTCTTCACTAGTTTTCCCAATCAACTTCAACCACTTGTAGTAACCTTCCTTATGACGGATTTGATTGGAGCTGAGAAATCAGTTCAGCCCTTCGACTGACGAGGTCTTTGCCCAGTCTCTAACCCAAGCTTCTGTGGCTCAGGAAAGCTAATTCGTTGGCTATACTTCTGTTAGTTTTGTGGTATGGTCAAATTGGTATTGGCAATTTGATGAAGGAGCAAAGAAGTAACATTTAACTATGAACCTAGACAATGATATTGTTTACTTCATGTTTCTACCCATCTCCAAACTAAAGCCAAAGAGGCAATTTGGAAGATCATTAATCACCTTATTTTCCATCCTTTTCTCTCTTTCTCTCTCTCAAAGCAAAGGCTTTTCTTTTCATCCCATTTATATCCGTGTTTCTTCTTACTGATTCTAGCTAGGCTTCAATAGTTGCTCAGATCCTTTGCAAACTACAGAATATTGTATGAGCAGAGTCACTTTGGCTCAGATGGCATCAGGAAAAATCTTATCTCAATACAAAAGCCTAGCTTACTGGATTTGATCCAGAAATTCACACCATAGGGTCTTTGTGCTAGTCCTTTCTTTTGCTTGTTGAATTATAATTACATTTCTGAAAAATAGCAGAATAATCTTCTGACTACTTCTTGGAATTCCTTCTATAATGAATTTTGATGTTCCTTCAGAGAAATGAATGACTAGAACTGATGAGGGTAAAGATTTAATTTTGTTTCATACAGGTAAGAAAAAGATTGGAGCATTTTAAACATTTTCTCATCTCTCAGAAGCCCACATGTCACAAAGGAGCATCACACAACATCAAGGTAGCTAGATCAGGTGGGAAGCACTCACTGTCCATTACAATGTTACATTGTTGCATACCATGTTTTTCTACAACCATTACAATCTCATAGCAGTAATTTTAGGTCTAATTTTAAATGTCTGTGGAATCCTAGCATTTTTCACCATCTCTAAAGCTACCATGGAAGTCCAATCAAAGCACGTGCTTTTTTTCCCACTAACTCCTACCCACCTCCAACCAATTCTCTATATAGCATCTCAGTGATCTTTCAAACAGTGAACTAAAAAAAATGATACATGTAATAACATTTGTACCCTATTTAAAGCAATCCCTAGACTCTCAATTACAATTTGCAATTAAAATCTAGTTCATTCTATGGTTTTTTGGACCATAGGATATTTCATTCATGGTCATTATTCTATTAACACTTTATTCTTTATTATTAACACATTATTCTATTAACACTTCCTGTTTGCTCCTGCCCTATGTCTTGTCCTGATGAACATTTATATCTAAGGTCAACTTTGCTTTTCAAGGGTGAACTTTTTAATACTGAATCATTAAGCATTTCCCTTTGTGACTCACTATACCACGACATTGTTTTCATGTTTAAAACGCTACATAAAAATGTCTGAACCACTTATCTGTAACTTGATAATTGCCTATTTATCACATACCACCTACATCTCCCCAACAAATAAAATTTCAGAAATCAGTGAGATCTCTTCTAATGGTGTATTCATAGCATCTAGAAAAACACTTGTACAAGTGTTCAGATGCATTTGTTACATTTATGAATGAATGAGTGGATGAGGGAGTAAATGACTACTTGTAAGAACGTGGTAGAACAGAGAATTGTACTGCTATGGGAACTTGGTATAAAATTTTAAGACTATAATCTGTAGTTTTAACAATCTTAAATGGCCATATCATTTGATCTAGAAAATAATAAAGAGCAATCTTATATAATGTTTATCAAAACATTATGTGGTATTTACTAGTATAAAATACTTTCAAAATTTTAGAAAAAAGTCATGTAATGATTGGAGAACAGACCATTTGCAATGAATATAAATACCATTAATATGGCATTAATATATGAATTAAATAACATTTTTATGATATAATAGTTGCACTATATGATACTTTATCTTAGTAAGAACAAAAAGATTACCAAAACAATGTAATTAATATTTATGTCCTATCTCTTTTGGTGAGTAAAAGCTTTCTTCCCTGATTCTTTATCTTTCCTGGGCTTAACATTCAATTAAGCCTGGCTAAGGAACATTCTAAATGCTAAGTGTCTCCTATATTTTTCTTTTGTTAAACCATTCACTTCAATATAACCACATTTTAATCTCAAGCATTGTCTTGAATACTGGGACACAAAGATGTGAACATCCTGGTCCCTGCCAAACCCTGACATAATAATTACTAAGGGACCAAATGTATATTCATTTTGAAAACGGAAACTTCAAAAGAAGTCTCAGTGTTAGAAGAATTTTCTTGTCAGCAACCATGACATCTTAACCACTAAACATATATGCTAAGTTAATGATTTGTAGGGACATTAGATCAGAAACAGCTGGCAGTTATGAACTGTCCATTCCACAAGGAGTGGAAACTTTATAATCAGAACTTGGGAGAATATTATTGGTGAGATAATTATTTGTGTGCTTAGCATAAATAAAATGTCTTTTTTGTTCATGAAATCCAGAGGCTTTTAGTGGTGTTGAGGGGGTCCCTATTAAAGGCTAGAAAATGATTGTATCTTTTCTGAATTCCACTGGATTTTGTATTTTTAAAACTGGGTCAGGCAAAAAATCTGATATGTATTTCAAACATAGGTTTAAGAATTCATAACTACATAACTATTTGAGAGGATTGGTGGAAAAAAGAAATGTTAAAGAAATAAGTAACAAAGGTGCTGAGCTTTCATGTTTATTAATTTTATTTTAATAATTTTTTTTGGTGCCAGTCCTGGGGCTTGAACTCAGGGCCTGGGTGCTGGCTCTTGATATTTTATGCTCAAGGGTAGTGCTCTACAATTTCAGCCACAGCTTCACTTCTGGCTTTTCAAAGGCGAATTGGAGATAAGAATCTCACAGACTTTCCTGCCCACGCTGGCTTCACATTGCAATCCTCATATCTCAGCCTACAGAATGGATTACAGCTGTGAGCACTGGTGATTGGCTATTCTACTGATCACTAAGAATCTCTAAAGGAAAGAAATTGTGCTATTAATGTTTGTTTCTAAGCTGAGACACTCTAACATTTTTTTTTTTGTAATACCAGTGTCCCCAAGACAGCTTTAAGTAGCTTCTGGACTTAGAGACTACCGGCAGTGCCATGTTAAAATTCTGGGCTATACATCCCCAAGGTCTCTTTCAATCATGAGAGTTTCAGCAAATGAAACTTTTCAGAGTGAAATAGTAAGTCATCAGTAAATACTGATTCATATCTATATTATGGATTAATGGATGCAGTAGTATGTCTTTGCTGTAAAAATTAAAGTAGTTCAAAATAATTGAAGTATTAATACTTTCCTTCTCAGTCTCTCTAGTAAATGGATGGTCACTCCTGACTGGATATAACCATAGCACTTCAAGCAGCTAAAAAACAAAAGAACCACCACCACCAACAACAAAACACCAACTGACCAAATCTGCAGATGAGAAAGAAACTGCTAAAATCAAAGTCCCCTGAATCCCAATTTCCAGGTTGAGGGATAAAGAAAGATACATGGTTTGTTGGTACTGCTGTGCTTTTAGGAGCTGAGACTGGAGAGGAATCTCCTGGACGCAGTGTTTTCTCACTTGAATCTGAATTGGATGTTCATTAACAAAGCACCCAGCACCAATTTGCAATAGCCATTCTGAATTTTACGGGGACCATTTGGAGGCTGCAAACTCAAGCCTGACTTTGAACATGTGTTTGTTTATTGGCACTGAGATAGCACTACACCATTTAGTTATAATGACAGCAGAGGAAATCTAGATTAATATGAGAATCCATGTTTTGTCCTTCCTGCACACTTTTCCTAACAAGAGTAGGAATTAGGAATAGGTCAGAAGAACATCTGCTTTGCTAACTTTGATTGCGTGGGCAGGCAAAGGAATTTGCTTTTATAACACTGAAGTAACTTGGAATGCGGCAAAAATAAATGCACCTTCTGTCTCATGGAATGTTATTACAGTACGACGCTTTGCGAATGCTTGGTGGCATTTTCAAGCATTTCTTCTTCCTCTCATTTCTTTCTCAGCTCCATAATGCAATCCTCATGCTTTGAGCACTAGACTTCAAATGAGACATCTATTCAGAGTGTGTTCAGACAAAACGAGTGGTTTCCTTAGTAATGGCAACTATGTGAAAGCCTTCAGTACATCCCTCCAGCCAGCCAGGCTTCTTCCTGAGCTTGAGTTTCCTACTTTAGGCTCTCAGTGACCATTACATAGTTGGAGAATCCCCTCTACATCTCAACTGACCGAGCATTGAATATTCATTGCATTTCTAATAAAATGCACACTTCATAAAAGGTTGAGGATGTAAGAAGTACTTTTAACAATGAAAGCTAATTTGCTCAATTTCTGCCACAGGTCCAAAAAAGGAAAGAAAGAAAAGCAATTTCAGTAACGAGATATGAGTTGGTATTTTGTTTGATTATATTCTAAACATTTTCTCTACCGTAAAAAGTTAAGGCTGCCCTTTTATTTTTCTGTATATGCTTAAAATTTATTTCTTCTCCTGATTTGTCGGTTTTCTACATAACAATCACCAACCATCAAGCGAGCTTTGAAATTTTATTCTTTAGACAGACTACAAGTTTTGTGTTTCCATAGTTTCCAATACATTGAAAGATAAAATAGTGAAGTAATTTTATGAACAGCAGTGATAAAGCTTTTTGAATATGGATCAATTAATCCATTTACTTAGTTAGAACAATGCAAGATTTGGGGGAGAAAAGAGCTGATTTCTTTAGTGGGGTATTATACTTGTTCTTTCTTAAACACTGACTCTTAAAAGATAGTCAAATATAGGCAACTATCCTGAGATTTTAAAAAATAATATGAAAAAAGCTTTAAAATTTTACAAGTCAATATAATGCTTGCTGATGGCGGTATCTCATGCCTATAATCCTAGCTCTTCAGGATTCAGATACTGGGAGGGTTCCTGTTCAGAAGCTGGCCCAGGCAAAAAACTTACCAATAACCCATCATAGGAAACTGCCCTCAACGACAACGCCTGCGCAGTAGGTGAGGCACCACCCAGGTCGGCCCCAGACCATACGAAAGAGGCCTCCAAGGAGCCAGACCATGCTATTTTTTCCCGTTCCTCATTGACCTTGGCTTTGTCAGTTCTGCTGGCAATAAATCTTTTCCTCTACATGACTTCTGTCTACGTGGTCTTTTGGGTTACTTTCTGCCTGGGTTACATTTTCCTTCTAGCCTTTACAATCATTTTTTTTTTCCAGTCGTGGGGCCTGAACTCTGGGCCTGGGCGCTGTCCCTCAGCTCTTCAGCTCAAGGCTAGCACTCTACCACTTGAGCCACAGCGCCACTTTCGGCTTTTTTTTTCTATTTTGCTTATGTGGTGCTGAGGAATCGAACCCAGGGCCTCAGGCATGCAAGGCAAGCGCTCTACCACTGAGCCACCTTCCCAGCCCAATCTTTTTTTTTTTTAATGAAAGAAAGAAAACAATTGTTGCATCATGGCACGTGCTGTCATTCCCAGCTATGACGAAGGTTAAATACGAGGATCATGCTGCAGGCTGACCCAGGCATGAATGTGAGACTCTATTAAAAAATAACCAAAGCACAAAGGGCTGGAGGTTTGGCTCCTGTGATACAGTACCCGCCTGACAAGTGCAAAACCCCGAGTTCACACCTCAGTACTGCCCCGCCCACAGTAAACAAAAGATACCGCTTGCTTTTAGAGATAATAGTTTATAAATATCTTCCTAACACACCAATTATTCAATTAGGAGAATATAAATATAGAACAATATTTTGGATTTAGAAAAGCAGTTACAGCCAAATTAAGTATTCTACCATAAATTTGCTGTGTTAACCCAGCTCCAAATAAGCAAGCACAGGATGCAAAAGCTGCGTTACCGAATATGCAAAGAGAGGAGAATTAGGACCTGGAGTGATACCGGAAAGAGGAAAATACAGGTGTTTGACTTGTATACCAGCCGCTTTGTTAATGAATTTTACTTGACTATTCGGTGGAAGCAAAGTAGGATTGAAGCTGAATATAAGCAGTGTTTACCAAACGTCAGACACTTGTTGCAATCAACAAATACTAATTATTATTTTAGGCATTTTTATTATTTTGGCATACACAATTTTCACATTTACATACCAATACTTGTTTACATTATGAACTATCCCATTATATTTTACAGATAGCTCAAGGAAAATCATTTGTATTTCCCCAAACAACAGAAATAAGTATAACAAAAAAAAACAAGAAAATAACTAAATGTGCCACCAAAGAGAATATGCATCACTATCCTTATTAAAAGCTTTTTTCTTTTTTCATAAATTGCAATGGATTTGTTCTCAATTCTCTATGTAATCAAGAGAAGATATCTCTGATCCAGTTGGCTACGGACTGTGGCTAATTATCTCAAATAAGTATCAAAGCCTAACTTCGCTCTCATTTATGCTAATCTGCATGTCACAATTAAGGATTTAAAGATTTAATGATGCTATGCTTAAACACACTGCAACATTATTTTATTCTCATCAAATCTCTACTTAGAGTATATTCATGCATTTATTCAATAAGGTATTCAGATAAACTCTTCTGTGTTATGGCACTGGACTCAATTTCTCATGTTAAAGAACTTCTCCCCCCCCCCCAAAAAAAATAATTACATCCAAGATTGAGTCAACAGTGTGAAAGAGTGTTGGTCCAGTCAGTGGTGTGCCTGGCTATGAGTTGGAAGAGGAGGTGAATTAGGAGGAACGTGACTGGTAGCTGGGAAGTTAAGAGCAATTGTGACAAGTATGGTAAGAGACGATGAAGGTCTAGCAGCAGATGGAGAGCATGAGTCAAGAAAATTTGGGAGTAAAATTAGCAAGATTCACTAACTGAATGAACACTGAGTGTGAGGCAGAAGGAGCCTCAGCTATGCTGGATATCTCTGGGTAGTATTGCAACAGGAAAAGGAAAGGGAAAAAAAGCCAGTTTATAGGAGAGCCTAGAAAGTTTCAGAGTCTTAGAGTACAAGGTGTCTGGGGCCAGGCAAGCAGAGACGTTTTTAAGAGTTTGAGTAATCATATGATACACATCGATATAAGGGAAGAATTGTATTTGCAGACAAAATGACGCAGGTGTGATAAAAAGAATGAGAGAAAACATTTGCAAGTTATTCATCTGACAAAGAACTAACATGCAGAGCATTTAAAAAACAAAAAACAAAAACCTAAAACAATCAGCGAACTGTGGGTGACTCACTCCTATAATTCTAGCTAAGGAGATTGAGACCTGAGGATCAAGATCTGTAGCCAGCCCCAGCAGACAAATGCAAGAGACTTTGTCTCTAATTAACCAGCACAAAGCCAGAAAGGGAGAGATGGCTCAAGAGGTAGGGTGACAACCCTCAGCAAAGATTCTGAGAAAGTCCATAAGACAGATATCTCCAATTAAGTACCACAAAACCTTAAGTGGGAGCTGTGGTTTAACTGGTAGAACACCAGACAAAGCCCAGGCCCCGAGTTCAAGTCCCCATACCACCACCTACATACACACACACACACACACACACACACACACACACACACACAAATTGCAGAGAGCAAGAGGTCATGAGTTTAAGCCACAGTATTGGCCAGGTGTGCACGAAAGTCTGAGAGACTCCAATTAACTACTAAAATAGCCAGAATTGGGGCTGTGGCTAAAGTGGTAGAGTGCTAGCCTTGAGCAAAAAAGCTCAAGGACAGTGACCAAGAACTTAATAATCTAAGTTCAGTGCTAGTGGCTCATGCCTGTAATTCTTGCTACCCAGGTAGCTGAGATCTGAGAATTGAGGTTCAAAACTATCTCAGGAAAAAGGGTCCCAGGGACTTTATTGCAAAAAACACTGGAATAGAGGCATGGCTCAAGTTGTAGAGTATCAACTATGAACAAAGGATAAAAGGAAGAAGTAAGTAGAAATAAAGGTTGCATGACTTCCCTCATTTGTGGCAGCTACAATGTTCCTATAAATCTAGAAGTAAATACACTGGGTGATATGCAAGTGGTTACAAATGAATTAACAGAAGTACAGGAGACTCTAGGGAGAGCTCAAACAGTATATCTATCTCTCTCTATAATATATATATATATATTATTTTAAGAAATATATATATATATATATATATTATTTTAAGAAAGACTAGGTCAAAGCCCAATGAAATCAGCACCAGAAAATAGGTATATGCAAGAGGTACAGAGGGACTAAGGTTACAGGAGTACACAAATGAAGGATGAAGAGGGGGGCAATGAAATCAAGAATTCATTTATATACAACAAAATTAAGAAAAGAGAAGGGTTGAGTTTAAGGGGGATGAGAATGTTGAAGTGGGTGACTGTGATCAAGATGCATTGTTTACTTAAAGATAAAATTAAAAAGAAAAACCCAGATCCTGAAACAAATGGATCTATGATTCTCCCCACCACCCCCAAAAAAGTAAGTAGAAAGAAATGGTATATTTGTGGTAAATTTGATAAGCTCTTTTGAAGAAATACCTTGAGAGGATAGAGATGGAAAAAGAGGATCACATTAATGATTAAAAAGAGTACTGCTATCATTTTAGTAGGGTTAAAACTTAGCACGTGTGGGTTGTGTGGAACTGTATGAACTGCAGGAAAGGGCTAGGGGTAAGACTAGTGGGAACAAATTCCTGAGCATACAAAAGAAGATGGTTTTGCGAGAAGAAAGAGAATATTGAGATGAGCAATGAAAAACAGACTCATTTTATGACACTGTGAAAGAATGGTGAGTTTGCACAAAGATAAGGTAATAGAGTGTAAAGTTGCAAAATTATAGAAGTTCAGCTCTATAAGCCTAAATCCAATAAAACTTAAATCAACAAAATTTCCTTAAAAATGCTGATGTGTGAAAAGAGAGATGGTGGGGTGAATACAGTCATGATACTCAATGTATATACATGAAAACTGAACTGGACTAAGAAACATGAGAAGAGGGGTAGGAATGGAATTAGAGCTAGGGAGAGATGATTAAGATGCATTTTATACATAAATTGACAGGAAAAACTAAAACACCTTCATGCAAGTGTTAAAAAAAACCAAAAAGAATAGTCAGTGACTATTAGTAGTCAGTAGATATCTCAGGCCTATAATCTTAGCTACTCAGGAGGCTGAGATCTATAGAGTACAGTTTAAGCCAGCCTGGGCAGCTGAATTACGAGACTCCACCTCCAAAGTAACCACCAAAATTTCTGGACTAGAGACTTGGCTCAAGTTGGCTATGAGCCATAAAGCTAAGCAAGAGTTCCAGGCATTCCTTGGGGCAAACAGACACATAAAAGCATATATATCAGGAACAAAGTTCTCAATTAGCCAAGTGGGTAACTTATGATGATCAAGGCAGAATCAAGTTCAAGACTTCTGAAGCAGAGGAATTCAATTACAAAAATAACCAAGAGGATGTCCCTGGGAATGGACTTTGAGGTGAAAGAGGAAATTGGTTTGCATATATGGAGATTTAGTAATTGGTATCTAGTCTTAAGAGACTTTGAAATTGCTCAGTATTTTAGCAGTAGTACAGATGAAAAAACATATTGTTTGACAGACATCATGCCTTGAAGCTAGGCAGAGGTAAGTAGATAGTAGCAAATGAGGAAGGTATAAAGTGATGTGTGCCCCTTGAAAGAATAACATAATTAATGGATTGTGCTTGGATACCATCATAATGCACATGTATATGTGCATACACACAACTCACTCAGCTCTGAGAGAAATTGAGTGGCTACCGGCAGAGCTCGACTGACAAAAATTCAAGTCCTGAAAGGAAAGTAGACTTCAGTTAAGGAAGGCAACGGAAGGGTGTATCTGGGAAAAGGTTGAAACGATAGCAAATGTGCTTACAAATGCATAAAAGGAAATGTGAAAAGAACCAGTGGGATTCCCATAGTTGTAGTAGAATACATTAGGCTTGTAAAATTGAGCTGCAGATTACAATTTGTGGC
This sequence comes from Dipodomys ordii, assembly GCF_000151885.1. Taxonomy (NCBI): domain Eukaryota; kingdom Metazoa; phylum Chordata; class Mammalia; order Rodentia; family Heteromyidae; genus Dipodomys; species Dipodomys ordii. The sequence continues at coordinate 9,756,958 of NW_012267288.1, read as the reverse complement.
TAAACAATTCCCCATGGTGTCAATGTAGGTAGAAGATAAAGGGCTCTCACCTATTCAGCCCTCTTTACTAGCTGTAATAAATGGCTTTTTCTTTCTTTCTCTTTATTTTTAAAATTTTACTATTTTATCATTACCATTTTATTATTATTGTTGTGATTGCTATTAGGATTCTGGCTTAGTGCTAGGATTTAGTGTGCTAACTTTTTAAATCATATTTTTATTATCTTCTAGAAGCTATACAAAGGAGTTGCCACTCATCAAAGCAGTATATGAATACAATGCATCTTGATCAATGTCACCCTTTTCATCACTCCCTTCCCCACCCCAACATTATCTTTTCCTTAGATTTTCTTAATTTTTTAGAACATACATTGGATTTTATGGCTTTTATGACATCTTCCTCTCTTCATTTGTCTACCCCTCCCTTTGATCCTACACTGTCTTTTGAGTTTCTATTTCTTGGTGTTTATTTTGTTGGACTGTAAGTTGGCTTTTCTAAGGAAATACACCATTTGAGTTCAACCCCAAATCTACCATATTTTGGTTAATGCATTTGTGTATGTTTGGATGCCACCCCACAGTGCTGAAAAGGAAGCTTCGTCCGCTGGTGGTGAAAATGTAAACTTGTTCAACCAATCCGGAAAGTGGTATGGAGGTTCTTAAAAAACAAACCAACAACAACAACAACAACAACAAAAACCCATAGAACTACTCTATGATCTGGCAATTCCATTCTTGGGCATTTATGCAAAAGATGACAGGAAAGTCCACCACACAATCATGTTCACTAAACCACTCTTCACAATAGCAAGGTATGGAATCAGTCCAGATGCCACTTAGGAGACAACTGGATCAAGCAAATGTGGGATATACACACAATAGAACTGTACTCAATTACAGAAAAAAATGATATTATACCACTTGCAAAGCATAAAAATAAAAAAAGGAAAAGACCTGAAAGAAAGATCATGTTAACTGATACAAGTTAGGCCCAGAGAAACAAAGGATACATGCTTTCATATATGGAAGCTGGAATCAATTTGTAAATGAATAAGTGAATGATTTTCATTCTTGAAACACTTTCCAACACTAAAGGAAAAACTATATGATTGATGAGTAAAAGATTAAGCAAAGAATTTTAACTCTGGGCTTCCTATACTGTCCATCAATAAAGAAAGAAAATCAGGTGACAATGATAACAACCACCTTTGTTTTCCCATCTAGTAGAAGTCAAGTAAAGATGACATAAAATATTCATGAAATTCAAATGATCCTTTAATATCTACAAGGTTTAATACAACCTGATAGCTAAGTATTTTACAGACAAAAATAAGTTTTCTTTCTTGCTCACAATCACTACCTTTGCCACTTACTAATAATTTTTATTTACCAACTTCTATAAAAGAATATACATAAAAGCAAAAAAAATAAATTTTGAAAAAGAATATTAAGCTATAAGAAAAGTGCTCACGTAGCCCATTTGGATTCTTAATTTTTGCCTACAATTTATATGAACTCACATGCCATATTGGTTCTTAGAATTTACTCTTTGTTGAGAACTTAAGATGAATCTTAGTAGTTAATTGAATTCAACTGTATTCATTAAGGAATAATGAAAGAAGAGGAAAAAAATGAAATCACCAGCAAAGAACAAAGGCCGGTCAAGAGACGCATCCAGTTCTCTCCTAATAGAGAGCTCTGAAATGAATAACCTCAAGTGCAACTCAAGCCACTGAATCTGATGAAATCCATCTTTTTGGAGTGACTTGCATGATTTATTCTTTTAAGTAAATGATACTGGAGTAAATAATCACACAAAATATATACTCATACGCAATAATCTTTTAACATAGAAAGTATACTGATTAAAAATGCAAGTACTATAAGACATAGTTTCTGCTCTCAAGTCACTTATTATCTAACTTGAAATACACGATGATGCAAGATAAACACTGTAATAAAAAGAAAATTAAATGTGCAATGAAATGAAAAATACTCCGTTGGAGGGAGGGCGTCTTAAATGATATGCATTTTCTTTCACAGATATGTAGTAGTAGTATGCTCACAGAAGACATAAGCACATGAGTACAAAATGCAAGCTGAGTAGAGGAAATGAGGAGCTGAGATTTGTTGAGGGAGGGGATGTACTGGGAGTGAGAAAGAGGCGGCAGTGGTTAGGGGAGCATCTCCACGTCAGCATGCCAATGGGGATATGAGAGTCAGCCTTAAACATCACACCAAGGTCTGTCCAGTTACAGCAAGTATGTGACTTTTTAGCATACCTGGCCAAAATTTCAGCTTCCTGATCTGCTAATGAGGCTAATATTTCTCTAAGTAAGAGGGAGAACTGAATGGCAGAATTCATGAAAATTTCTAACACACTACTTTGTACAAAAATGAGTGTTCAAAAAATGGTCAATGATTGTCATTTTTGCTATTATTTCTATTTTAATTATTAAATGTTTAAATAACTGAATATTATCAAGAAAGTTAAGTATTTTGTCCAAGCAAAATAACTCTAATTAGAAAACTAAAAAATTACTATGGGAGAATTCATACATTATTTAAAAGTAATAAAAGTAATAGTTATTTCTGATTACTAAATCAATATACATTGACTATAAAATGTTTGTGGAGTTAAGATACAGAAAAAACTTATCTTCCTAGTGTTATATTTAGTGTTTAACATTTATTTACATAGTACAACTTACAAACTATGTGCCAATTGGTCTTGCTATTTATCTATTTACCTACTGTACTTCTAGTTTTCTCTTTAGGACACAGCATCTAACAGTATTGCTCAGGATAGCCCAAACTACTGGGCTCAAATGACCCTCCTGTCTCAGCATCCCAATAGTTATAAGTGTAGAGCACTGTGCTCAGCTACTTGCAATGTATTAAATACTTTTGCATTTTATCAATCTAGATCATACCACACAAGAGAAAATAATACATATTCTGTCTTGCCTATTGGGGGTAATCTTAACAGTGTCTTTTTGTTGTTGTTTCCAACTGTAGTTGGCAGGTTCAGAGAAAAGACAAGATGATAAACTACTGGTATTTAAAAGATAAAAGAGACAAAGGACAGGAATCTCGGAAAGAAATGGAGAAAGGAAGATCCATCCCCTAAGTATCTGACACCTTATTTTTGGTTGCAATTTTCCTTTAATGATGAAATTACTTTTGTTTTTAAATGGAATCTTTTCCTTTCCTTCATTACAAATAGCCCTCATAGGGAAAGGGTAACAAAGTTTACAAGAAATGTGCTCATTACCTTACTTATGTAACTGAAACCCCTCTGTACATTACCTTGACAAAAAAAAAATGAAAAAATTAAAAACCCCAGTAAGGCTGGTTGCAGGTGGTTCACACTTGTAATCCTAGCTACTCAGGAGGCTGAGATCTGAGGATCACGGTTCAAAGCCTGCCCAGGCAAGAAAGTCCATAAGACCCTTATCTCCAGTTAACCACCAGAAAACCAGGAGTGGCACTGTGGCTCAAGTGGTAGAGTGCTTGCCTTGCATTGAAGATCTCAGGGATAGAGCCCAGGCCCAGAGCTCAAGCCCCACAACAGACCAAAAACAAAAACAAAAACAAACAAAGAAAAAAACACAGTCAGATAACACTGGGGGAAAATATTCTAACAACCAGCTTTTTTATGTCATGTTTCTAACTTAACTGAAGGCTGATTTGTTACCACAATTAGAGTAAAAAGGACAATGCCACAGAAGACTTTCTTAGAACAATGTCAGCCCCTCACGACCAGTACTCCACTCACAGACACTCAGCATTGTGAGCCTATCAACTCATCTTTCTCACCAGGCACTACATTTCTTCTAAGTTGTATTTTTCAATTCGTGACAGCAATAAAAATTCTGTCATCAACACTGAACAACCATAACTATATAAAAGCACCCACTGTCTAGCGCATAAAATCCATTCTTTAAAAAAAAACAGTATTTTATTTGTAGCATCCCTGGTTGCTGACTACATTGAATTGGTTGGCACAGCCATCCATCAAGCATTCATTTATTTTACAAATGAATATTGAGTGCCTTGTGCAAAGGAAAAAGTCTTGGTTCTGTAAGCAGAACTGAGTTCAAATTTTAGCCCCATTATTTTATAGTTTTGGGACACTGGGCAAATAAACTGATTTTTTTCAGGCAAGATTTTTACATTGTCTGATAGAAAAGAAATATATAAATATGTTCACATTTAGTAAGGATGTTTTGAGGATTAAATAACTTCCATAACATACAAATTTATGTTAGTGTTCAACAAATGCTTTCTCTGTTTTTATTCATTGTTAGAGGTTATTGGCATAATAAGAGATACACTCCTTCAGAGAGAATTTTACCAATTAAAAAGGGAAAAGAGGTAACATTTTAGAAACAATGCTAAGACCAGAAAAGTGGCAAGTCATAAGAGGAAAAGAAAACAATTCCAGAGAAGATGGCTGGAGTTGGAGCTAGAACAACTTATTTAAGAACACATAACATAGCTGGGTGCAGTGACACACACCTGTAATCCTACTTATTCAGAAGGCTAAAACCAACAGGGTTCAAAGCTAGTCTAGGAAAGAGAATCCATAAGACGTCATCTCCAATTGAGCATGGTTCAAGTGGTAGTGGTAGAGTGCCACCCATGAGCAAGAAGGCCAAGCAAGATCACAGACATTCATGTACACAAGGATTAAAAATATGAGTGGAGAACTGTTGACACACATACATACATGTACACACAAAGAATAAAATGTAAGTAAGTCAAGGTCTGTTGACTATCTCTCTCTCTCTTTCTCTCTTTCTCTCTCTCTCTCTCTCTCTCTCTCTCTCTCACACACACACACACACACACACACGTAGCAAAAAGGACATTACAAAGGGGAGCCAGAACAAAATGATGGTGGTAGTAGAGAAGAATGAAGAGGAAGAACAGTCAATTCTGATGACAATGAACACAATGAAAATAATGTCAAAAATGCTATCAAATAATATATATGTCAGTCTTCCTGTATTTCATGCATTTTCTAAACTGTGTTATATAGTAATCACTCTAATTCTCATAACAGTCTGAGGAGGAAAATGATATATCAAGCTGAGACTTAAGCTAAGATGCACAGACAATACTTAACAGTGATGATGCTTAGCATAATGCTCAGGTTCACAGACCTAGAAAGTGGCAAGCTAAGGATTCATTCATTCAGTCAGTCCGTCCCCAGGCCTTTAATCTACACATTGCCTACAGTATTTCTCTAACAAAAGCACTCAGGTAAATAAGGCCCAGGATGAAATAGCCATAAATCAATAACTTCAGCCACTAACTCAGCTTACCTCTGCATTCTCTCATTTTTTGATAATGAGCAAGGGGATCTTTTCAATGTAACTTAAAGGTTAATTATTCATATGTTTTTAAACAATTCCAATGTATTTAGTTATTTATTTATTGGTTTTTAAATAATTTCAATACATGTTCATTAAGACTGAATACTCATTTGCAAATTGCTGCATCTACTACAATATAGTTAATATGCACACCTGTGAAATACAGTATATTTACAATGTGTAGTTTCTTGTAGTTTCAGCAAACTCTCAATAAAGAAATGAGAAAATAAAGAAAAAAAAACAAGAAGAAAGGAAAGGACATAAGGGTTAAACTAGAGGAAAGAAAACAGAAGAAGTAAATACAGATCTGTCCACTAACCCCTAGATTATAGATTGACCCCTTGATTATAGAAATATTGAAAGTCCTAAAGGTTGTGTGCTTGGATATCTTGTGGAAGCTATGTATAACACTTACAAGTATAAAACATAGTCTCTTGACCTAGAGCATTGTGGTTCTAAGATTCATGGTTCTTACCTGGTTCGATATTTTATTGTAGATATGATTATAGATCACTATAAATGTGATACCTAAACAAAATTTTCACATATCTCTTGGTAAAGCCTTTTATATTTCTAATGGATGATCAACTTCTCTGTAAGTGAGAGAGCACACAAAAAATATACTAATTCTAGTAAAAGCTTTCTGTAGCAGTTTGAAAACCACAGCCAAAGAAAAAAATCCTTCTTTTCATTAAATGTCACTTATTACCTTTCTCCCACAAGTGAAATTTCATTGTAAGGCTCTATGATATAGTGTTTTTTAAAAAAAAATGCAACAAGGCACGGTGGTTTACATCGATAATCTCAGCTACTTGGGAGGCAGGGGTAGGACAATCGAATTTGAGGACAACTGAGACAAAGTTAACAAGACCCTGCCTAAAAATAAATAAAATAAATATTAAAACAAAAAGAAAACCAAAGGGCTGAGGTGCTTGCCTAGAAAATATAAGATCCTGAATCCAATTCCCAGTACTGAAAAAAATTAACTTAGAAAATAAGATGAAATAGTACTCAATTATAATAAAATTAAATCTTAAATTTTTCTTTTTTTCTGAATAAGAATGAAATTTAAAATACCAGGTATTATTTTTAGTTTCATTTAAAAATCATGGTGTACCAACGCAATGGTTTAAAATGCATATTAACAACTTCATTAACATATTTTATTAACATTGTTGAGAAGAATGGAATATGAAGATTAATACTCACAAGTGATACAAGATACTAGGTTGGAAATGAACTTTACTACTTGGTGGGGGAGAGGAGGCGGAGGTAGGGAAAGTGGGAGAAACAAGGGAGGAGGTAAGAGTGTTTGACAAGAATTGTACTCATTTCCTTACTTAACTAACTACTCTGTGCATCACCTTCCCAATAAAAGAAAAAAGAAAAACCATGGAAATACTTTATCATGTATTTGATTGAGCATCACAACTTATCTTCTGTTATGAAAATGTATTATAATTGGTTTGCTTATAGGTTTTTCCAATTATATAACCAATACTAATTAACCAAAATGAAATGTTTAAGGAATCATAGTATAAAGGGAAATTTTATGCTTCAAATTATCACAATCTTAATTCTTCCATGTGTAGTAATGAGTCAGGAAAAAGTTGAAATGATTGAAATATTAAAAACATTAGAAGTGAAGGAAGTATAATTAGAGGGAAAGAAGAATGATTATCACAGTTAATATGTTATACATATTAAATTATATGTAGACACACTCCAACACAGCATCCCTGGTGATGAGCTTGATCCCTAATCTCCCTAGACTTTCCTCTGTGACTTTAGTAAAGTACAAAGTGCTTTTAGGTAAAGCGTTATTAGCTAAAGAAAAAACATCACTTTATTATAAATTGATCTTTATTCAAAACATTAGTAACCACTTAAATGACTTTTTAATATTCAAAAATAAGTGAAACACGTCTGTAACTCCAGAACATGGCAGGCTGAGGCAGGAAGACAGAAAGTTTGAGGCCCACCTAGGCTATATACTAAAACCCACCGAAACATATGAACATGAATAAATAAAATCATTTGGTAGCTTTTTACTGAAGAAAATAATTGATGAAAATATTTACAGAAAATAATTATGGTTAGAACAATGCTACTGTTTTTAAATTTCTTACCTATTATGATTATAACTAAACTACTGGCCTATGTTATTTCAAGATATACCTTAAGAACTATTAGATATGAAGCTTTTTTTTTCCTTCTTCTAACGAATGTCATTTCTTTTTACTCCACTAGAGGGTAGTCTTTCAAAACTAGGGCTCGGTTCATGAATCTAGCCTGGTTTTTGACCTGATAATAAATTAATCTTCATATTCCATTCCTCTCAAAAATTTTAATGAAGTATGTTAATGAAGCTATAAATATGTATTTTAAAACTACTTTCATCTTTTCATAAATGTTCTTTGAGATATACATACAACTATACTTTTTCTGTGTTTTCCAAATTTCTGGTAAATCCAAAAAGTGTTTTACATATATGCCTCAAGAGGACAGTTTCTAGTTAAAATCCATTCAGAGTCAATAGGCATAAGATTAAAAAAATAAATTTTAAGGACCTAATGGTTTTATAGTAGAAATATTCCCAAAGTAAATCATACATGGTGAAAACCACATACACACATACACACACAAATACACACAGAGACAACACTAAACATATCCATTCATCTATGGCTGTGATATTTATTGCATCATGTAGAAGTGAGTCAATATAACTGACAATACATATTTTTGAAAATGTCCTTCTATACACATGCCAGCATTGTAAAGTAATAAAGAAGCAACATTATTAATATTATTCAAATCTGATCAGCCCAGATAAAAATAAAATAAAAGAAAGAGAGAGAGGGAGAACAAAAGGAAAAAAAAGGCCAAGAGAAAAGAGCATTGCTGGATAGAAGTGCTCATGTATAAAATGAAGTAGGAACTTCAGAGAATGCCACACAAAACAGTTTGGGGCTTGCTCTGCTCAAATCACACAGCCACTGCTGAACTTCACAGAGCAGGACTCTGAGGCATAAGTCTCTACCAGGTGTTTTTAAGATTTGGGAAATCCTATTAATAGTATCTAGTCTGCCTATTTTCAGAGCAAAAAAATAAAAGTTTCTCTCAATGATTGATATCACTCAACTGGGAAAACTTGTCAAAAATTTCCAACATTCCTTTGAAGGAATTTTTTTTTAAAGAAAGAAAGAAAAAGAAACAAAATGATTCCTAGGAAAATCTGCGAGCCTGTTTCATTTATTTGTACCCTGAACGGCAGTGTCATAGAACTGACAGGTTGCTTCAGCCAACCAGACTGGAGCAGCTGCGTGTGCTACATCTTGGCAGTCGGAAGCGATTGGCTCCTCTCTGGGGAGTGGAGGGTGTTCAGTTATTAATGACCGCTGAGCAGGCAGCACCATGTCAGTGTGACAACTGATCTGGTGAACGATGCACCACTAACCACCATGGAAACGAGGAGAAAGCAAGCCAGCTCCAACGCTCTCTCTTCACTGGATTGAGAGTCTCAAGCCTGCCGACCCAGAGTTCTGGGGGAAAGAAGGAATTCTTGCTGCAGCCTCTGGCTTCCTGTATGTTTTAGAATCCAGAGATCCGATTGTGTGCATGCGTCCCCATCTACAGTACATATTTGTGTGTACTTTATTACACACACAAGCACACGCGCACACACATATGCACCGACTTACTTCCAGGCAAGAAGACAGACATGTGATTATCTGAACTGGAGGGACTGAGGAATTCAGCACGCAGGGACCCAGGAGGTAGCCCAGCACGGAAACGGCTTTTGCAAGGTAAGTTTAAATCTACTCATCTATCTAAATGTACTCTTTTTGGTTGCTGTATGTGTGCTCGCTTTTTCTTTTAATACATATGGTATATATGTACTTAAATTCTCCATTGATGTGTACTCCTTGTCTGAATTCTCAGAGCATTTTTCTTTACATTTTACTTTAGAGGAGAATTTCACATGCAACACCCGCCTCCCGCGTCCCCCCCCTCCCCCAGCCGCCTCAGGCTCTGTGTGTGCCTAGCTGTGTTTGTGGAATTCTCCAACATGCTTTTTACTAGCTTGAATGCCAATCAGAGGATGTGAGTGGGAGAGGAAAAAAAAAGCAGTGCTGGGGGAGGAGAAAAGAGGAGGGAGAGAAGAGAAGGGGTCAATGGAGAAGAAGAGGGAAGGAAAGGGAGAGACAAGTGGGGGAGAGAAGGAGATCGGCCCAGGAAAAGAGAGAAGGGGGAGGGGGCTGGGAGGAGGGTGAGTTCCCTTTTTCTTCACATGATTTGTAAGGAAAAGCAGATCACATATCTTTCTGTGTTTTGAAACGGTTCTGCCTAATGGGGGCATTTTTGTTCCTTTTCACCCCATGGATGGAGATTACCGCAAATGCTGTTGTCTGTCAAGGGTGAAAACCACTAACCAGAGTAGGGGAATGAGAATATCACAGTTATTGAATTTCTGCCAGGCTACATCTTACTGATTGGGGTAAATGACTTCCCTTTAATAACATCCCCTCACCCGCTGATCCAAGGGGACAGAGCAAATGTCTGATTGCAAATGCAGCTGGAACTGCCACACTCTAGGTAAAAAGATCCCAGGAACCCGAAGAGTTCTAATCTTCTTTGGTAATTAACAGGATCGCAGCAGGACGGCTTCAAAGTACATTTCCTATTTAAGAAGACTGTTTGTTCAAACCAACTGCAATATTCCCTTTGCTGTTATTGAGCTGGGTGGCTTAATCCGCGTCTTAATTTATTCATTTTTAACAATATGTCCTTGTTCCTGTGGCTCTAATTTTAGTGAAAGCAGACGATGATTATGAGTAGAACCTTCGTAATTTAGGGAAAAGAGGACAGTGTGAAAAAGGAAAAAGAGAAGTCAAGATTCAGAATATCTACCAAGAAAATAGTGTGCACTGTTACTATAAAAATTACTCATATTCTATGTTTCTCATCTCTTGCTTCAGAAGCAATGTCTTTGAGAGTAAACGCCTTTGCTCAGTAAACTCTATGAGCATCCATGGAGTGATGATTCATGGAATAGAAAGAATGTGGGCTAATTTTTACTGTCAGTCTTGTAAAAGGAAGCCAGCTACTTAGAATATGCTTTCAAAGAGACAAGACCAATTGAGGATGTCCTGGAAACATTCAGGACCCATTAATGGGTCCTGCATAGATATTAAACTCAGAATTTACATTTCCTCTGTTGTGGCTCTCTCTCTCCCCTCCTTCCCTTCAGTTCAACTAACCAGTTAATAGACTCGGCTGTTTTTGAAACTGTGTTTTTTGTGTTTTGGTGTTGTTGTTTTTCTCTCTAAACTGTGATTTCAGAATTATCCTTGGTTTCCCGGTTTATAACATATGCCAAAACCGTAAGACAATAACTAGCCACTTAGATCCTGCCACTTTCTCATAAATATGTTGGGAAAAAAATGAGTCTGTTTACAATATGTAACGAAAGAGTCAATTAATTCCAGCGACCTTTGTAAATGATGACAATAAAGCAGCTCTGACAATCTGCCATTGGCTTCGATTTTCCCTCTGTGAAATGAACAAGTTTAGGAAGAGGGTTCCTTTTCAGAGTGAAAAATGCAAGGTGCTGAAGCGTTAGCTTGCAATATTGGCAGCCCGGCTCGCTCTGCCTCAAATGCCACATGCAATCCATAGCAAAAACAAAATGATTTATTACTAAGAGGAAAAGGTGCTTTATTTGCTCTCCTGCTATTCATTAGAAGTGCTGCTTTTGAAACTGATTGGATCTGTTATTTTGAGGTTGCTCCTAAGTTTGTAACCAAGAGGAAAAGCTTGAAGTAGATATCCAACCTCCCCATTTCAAACTACTATATGATGTAACATTGCAGTATTGATTTCCGTTTGTTCCTAGACCTTTTCCAGGAAAACTTTTCATACCAAACACATATTCTCAAACCTTACCCAGTCTATATTCAAATTGCAATCAATGGCCACAAAGAAGAAGGATTCACTCCTGAGTCATAGTAAAGCTTGAATACATATTTTGTGGCTATCTGAAGTCAGCAATATGTCCACAGTGAGCCTGAGAAAGAAAGAGTGACTCCAAGCCCCCAGGGTTGTCACTTAGCATGTGCCAGGGAGTTTGGTGATGTGATGCCATGCCAGATGATACACATATGGGCACATCTGGAAGATTTAGCCATCCACAGTCTCCCCCCGTCATGTAGCAATGCCGACACAATAGCTTTCTGGTGGGACAAGCTTCCAAGGACCATCTTTTCAGGGTGTCGCCTGTCACAGGCAACATCATGAAATCAAATGCTGAGGAGAAGGTGGGATTTTTCTCTCATGGCGATAGTTATTGCTGCTGTTAGTGGTTTTATAAGCAATATTACCTGTTTTCTAGGCCAGCCATTTAGAGACTTATGAGAAAGGTGATCAACTTCAGATTCACTAGCTGGATCTCACCGTTTCTTTGTTCTTTTTTTCATATCTACTGCTTTTGCTACAACAAGGATTTGATGTTACAATTTTATCTAGCTACTATAATATTATTCTTTTCTGATGAAAACTTCCTGTGTAACATAACATTATGATATTTTCTGCAAACTAATTCAGTTGATCAGAAGGGTTAATAATGTAAGGTGTTTTTCCCCCAACTTACATTAAGTTAAATATTATTACTAGAATCAGTGGTCCTGAAGATGATCTATAGATATGATGGATAAGTCTGAAGGAAATCATTCAATGGAAGATAATAACATGATTTAAAAAAAAATGAGTCTCCATCTTTAGTCTCAGTAAGGATGACCCACTCCAAAATAATTTTAAAGTATGTGGCTCCAGATAATCTGGAGAAACACTGGACACATCTGCATTACACTGATATATCCCATGTATTTCTGATTTTGAGTGTGTAGCTACTTCAAAGTTGCTCTGGTGCATAGAACTAAAGAAATTGGGTAAACCCCAGACAATACACTAATACTGCCGAAATAAAGCTCTTATACTGTCTATGCCAAGACAACTAAGGACATCTTCCCTGTATAACAATTAAACGTAGGACCTTCCCAGAGCTCAAAGCACTAATCTCTATCTCTTGTGGGATGATGTGTAGAAAGTCACCAGGAGAACATAATAGCAATGATTCCTTAAGTTACAACATGAAAGAGAATGATATTACAATATTAAAAAGTGTTGCCAGAGTATGCAGAAAAGTCACAGGGAGAAATCAAAATGTTTTCTTGAACATGATGGGGCGACTGGAAGATCTCAAAAGATGGTGCTTAGAGATCAACAAACACAACGTTAGCCAGGAAGACTTGCTCATCTCAGGTCTTATGAGGTCTAACACCTTCCAGGTCACTTACTTTATTTGCATGGAGTTTGTGCATTATCTATTTGCTATCATGTACATTCATTTTAAAGTCCTAACAAAGGGCTACTTTTTAAGAACATCATTAGTAAAAGGAATATTTCCCAATTTGAGCATAGGGCAATGAGAAAGAGAAAAACACTGTCAAATAATAATAATTTTTGAATTGAAGGTGACCTTTAGCAATTAGTCTAATGTGTTCATTTGAAAAGTGAAGGAACAGGTCCAAAGAGTTTACATTGTTATGATGAAATATAATCTACATTATCTTTTATGTTGTATGCTATTTATTGGAGAGACCTAGGGTGGAATCCCTTAGAGTACTCCCTCCACCAACCCATTAAATTCTGCTTCCTCTGTCTTCCAAAAATAATGTATGAAGACTCAGAAATATGTGCCAAAAATTTAAAGAAATGTCTATCTAGAAAATAAAGTACTCTAAAAGCAAAAGCTAGCATTCAATAATAGAAACAGTAATGATTTGTTAAATATATAGCAACTATTTCAAACCCTTAATTCATCTTTTGGATATAGTCCACTAGTTTCTGGGGCGAGTCATAAAAGTTAGCCTGGTTTTAAAAACATCTTAGTAAGACTACTGCTATCCTGTACCAACAAAGATTCTGCAACTGATTGCCTACTGTGAGCTGTAAGTTTTTCTAAGAATTCTAAAGAGATGTGTCTCTCACATCTTTTTTTTTTTAACTCAATTTCACTGTAAATGCTTTAAGGCACTTAACATGTGCTCTCTGTATACACATGTCCATTCTCAGGACCCTTCCTATACCCAGGATAGCAGTCCCCCTCTACCTTAGATTTTTATTACCAGATTTAAGAGTACAAGCCTTTGCAAGTAATGACATCTCAACAGTTTTACAACCCATTTTTTAAAATCTTTTCTTTGGCAAGTATCTCTGTTTTATATATGTTCTCCAAATGTTGCAAATTTAATGCAATAGTAATTAATAGAGCCCCAAAGTTTTAGGAAATAAGGATACAAAATAAATTAAATACTAATTGTATTTATGTCAACACCTAGTTTAGAAAGTACTTTTGCAATAATATCATTTGTACTTCTCAACTATCTGGAAGAGTAAGATAATATGATGATTGTTATACTTTCTTTTAAAGATGGAGAATGAGGTTCTGTGAAGTTAGAGGCTTTGCTAATCTGCCGAAGAGCCAGAGAATAGTGAGTCCAGAGAGTGGGTGACGGCATTGGTACAGCTCTGGTCCCATTCTTCAGAGTCATTAATAAAACCCACTCCCCCCGCCTTCCCGAACTTCCTCTCTAAACCTTACCCTTCCAAGTCCTATCTTCTTTGTACCATACAATTCTATCTGGTTAGGTTTTTGGAAACGGAACTCTGCATTAAAAAAAAAAAAGAACACAACCAACATCAATTCTTAAGTTAAAATTATTTTATGATGCTCTATCTACTCACCCATATATTTGTTTGACAGTGTTACCACTCTGATAAATCAATAACTGGCAAAGGTTTCAAAGTTTGAATATACAGAATATAACAGGATGGATAAATACTTGAGGATTTTCCAGGTTGGAAAACATTATATACAAAGTCTATTTATTTAGACCCCTCAAGTCCCTATTTATCTAGACCACCCATGGGTAAAGTGCCAACATAAAAGCAATTTCTTTGGCAGTTCCATTCTGATTAGTCTGACTTGGGGGAAAAATTACACACTTACCCATTCAAAACTACTAGTGAATTTGTAAGTTAATAAACCAAAAGGCCAGTTATTCATATTATTCTGGGAGCCTTTTCTAGGGAAAATTTGGCTTTCAAAACCCATAGAGTCTTTGAGATAAATGAAAATTGCTAAACCCCATGTTCTAAAGTTTGTCCTTTCAAGCTTTACTTGAAAGTGAAGCATTCCACAGATAACCAGCAACTCTACTCAGGGAAGAAATTGGGCCATCATGAATGTTTGCATTCTGTATGGAAAAGGCCCATTGAATCCATCAAAAGCTTTACATAAATAGGCAACATATTCTTTTTTCAGGGATGAAGTGCTTAGGATCTCAATTCCTGAAGAACTTCGTATTTCCTACTTACATAAAGCAGCAACCAGGGAAAATGTTCTCCTTCGTGAACGTGAATGGGTCTTGATCTAAGCAAAAGCCTTCAGAAAACTCACACATAACAGTTATGAATGGCATGGAATATTAGACATTTTGGTGACAAAAATATTTACAGTGCCTCATTTTCACTGTGGTCGAAAAGACTGACTTGAACATATTTTCTAAATTTAAGAAATTTGATAAAATATATAAGGAAATAAAAACAAACACTAAACTAGATTAATTTCATTAAAATGACATTTGGTCTATCATACAGTCTCTTAAGGCCAGAAAGTCAAGACATTTAAATCACATTGTTAACTAATTTGCAGTTTACCTTGTTAAGAAACAAACTTAAAATTCAAAAAGGGAGTTAAAAAACATACATTCCAGAGATACAATTCCTAATGGACTTTATCTCTTTAGAATAATTTCCTTATTATTTTATTTATATGCACAAGAAATAGTAATCTCATGATTGTTTGTTAGCAGTGGTTATGGGTTCTGTACTTAATTCCACTTTTACCAAAACTCAAGACATTCAGAAACACTACATGCTGAATGTGTTCTACAAAGAGTATCCAACATCTGAAGAACACAAAATGACCCTTACTGAAATTTCCATAGTTGTAGATAACAATTTCAATATACATTTAGAATGAATATATTCTGATTTCTCCAAAGGGAGAGAGACAGAGAGAGAGAAAAAGACAGAGAGAGAGAGAAAGATAGACAAAAGGTTCCAGATTCCAATGCTACACTGTGAAAGAGAAAAAGCTACAGGACAGACGCAAAGGCAAAAACAATATGATCACATTATGTTTTTACATAATGTGATCATATTAGAAATTTATTCTAAGCACATGGAAACCTTAGAAGCTCTGTTAACAGCAATTTTTATATGAAAAATATATGAAATGTCATTTATAAGACATGAGCTTAGACTTTATTCATCCAACAAGTCAATTTATTGTGTCAACAGCTGAACTGATTCACTTACAAAACATATCATTTATATTTGTTCCTCTTAGTATAGTTTAGCACACCCACATTTTCCTTAACAAATACTCTAGCTGCTCAGTGTGTTACAAAGTGATGGTCTGTTAACTATTTAAAAATTAATGAGTCATTTGCCAAACTACCATTTCATTAATCCATTGCTTTATTTTAAAGGAACAAGCAAATTCTTTGTACATATTAAAGTCTCACTTATAGTCACAGTATAAACTATAACATAATATGCTGTTCTGGAACAACATGATCAAAGAAATCAAGAATTAAAAGAAACATTATGACATAAATGAATATAAGCAGAAAACGGATAAGTTCAAATAACATAATGTTTCTTAGATAATCTTTTGCTTACTTGGGAAAAGACAATACTTGCAATATTTATTACATATGCTTCTTCTGTGACAAACACTGTGACAAACACTAAATAGGCATGTTATCACTTAATCTTCACACTAACCATATGAATTAAATAACTACTCTTGACCTCATTTTACAATGAAAACCAATATCACAAGTATTTAAAGGCAGAACAGGAAAATAAACTTCATTCTGACTTTAAAGCACAAACTTTTGTTTCCAAGGCAACACTGCCTCCTATCGGTTCTTCTAAATAACCTAGTTTACATTGCCTTCCCAGAGGCAGATGCTGGCTCAAAATCTTACTCCACTGATAATTTCATGTCATACATGTGACTCATAAAAATGTCTCATTGCAGAATTCATTCATACTGCAATGAAGAATGAATTTTTCCTTGTGTTTGCTTCTGGTAAACGAGTAATTTTTTACTTGTTTTTATTTAAGTATTCACTGAAATGATTCTTTTCTCGCTCAGTTTAGAGAACTAGCTTTCTTTCTTTCTTTTTTTCCTTTCACATTCTTCAAGTAGGATTCAACATGCTCCATCACCTGCAATCATGCAGGGCAATGATGGCATAAAGGAAAACCGCACAGCTTAGCTTATAGGCCACAAATTTCCTTCCAAGGATCCAATCCCAATTTGTGGATTCTTTTTATCCCACACTATATGCTCTTTTAAACAAAGGAAGTTAAGAAAGGCTGAATGCTATTTCACTGCTAATAGGATCATCAACTTTCAATGAAATTCATCAATCCTCCTAAGTATTAATAAGCTTCTAATATGCAAAGTTAATTGATAAAAGCTCTAATTCACTTCTCAAATGAATGCACTGAGCTAAACCTAAAACTTCAGCAGAAGTGTGCATACCAGTTGTTTGTAAAACCAGTATTTCTTACTCAATGTCCTCTCCAAAGGCTCTCAGGGGACTTCTGCAATTTGGTTGTCCTACATGGGAAAGGCTGCACTAGAAAATAAGAGTCAAATATTACTAACTCCTCCAATAATTAACATTTAGGTTTATTGAATTAATCTGTATATCAAACTGAACATTTATTTAAAAATCATAAGCAGTTGGCTGAAAAAGACATTTAGTTTGGAGGTAATAAAAAATTGAAACTATCTGTGCAGTGTGAATAACCTAACTCAAAACATGTAAGAATAAAACTGTATAATTTTAAATTTACTACTTAAAAATGTTCAGCTTCCCACTTTCCTACTGCTTCTTATACTTATTTATGACAATGAAGAGAAAGAAAGGAAAAAGAAGAAGAGGGAGATGTTGGCCAGTATTTATTGTATACACAACACAGCCCTAGTTAGCTATGTGTATACCCCATTTCATTTGATTTCACAGGTCCATGAGCAAACAAGAGATTCAGAATAGGAAAACATTTGTCCAAATCCATGCCATGCCAGGATCTTGATATGCACCCTGAATGTGTTCTTATAAAACCTATTAAAAATCAACCACCCTTATTGCCTCCCATATCCTATATTTCTTAGAATAAGCTTAATGTTTCACCTTAGGAAAGAATTTGATTTTTTTTAATGCAGAAACATCCCACAGAGGACTTTCTATAGTCTTAAGATTCTCAGCAAAGAACAGGAAAGAGACATAATAATTAATCAAAATTTAGTTTGACCACATAGTACAACCTGATTAGTATAATCATGTTCATGAATAATGAACACTCACTATAATTCAACTAATTTAAAATGGAAGTATTACTTACAGATTTTCTACTTAAACATTTTTCATTAATCTGGATAATTTCAGAAATGTAATATGTATTAGAAATGATCCTGGTTGAGTTCCAGATGAAGTAAGTATATCAAAGACCTTTATCAAGTATTAAGGAATAGAAATCACAAATAAATTATGCATTGATAAGGAATCATTTCTCAATTGTAAACATTAATCCCACTTACTCATTTAAACATTCTATTCCTGGTCATTTAATCAATGACATGGATGCTTTCCCAGTCAATGGCATATTGATAAGGTATGATGTAGACATAACACTGGGAATACACCAAATATCTATATCAATGACAATCTATGTCAAATTGATGTTCATGCTTACATTTAACAAAGAAACTCAGACACTCTGAGAGTGACATGATTATTTTTGTACCAAATATCAAAATTATTAAAGGGATAAAAATGCAAGTCTTCTTTATTTGTCCATTGTCTGTTCTTTTTGTTTTTTGGCTAAGTAAATATTTCTTTAATTAAGCATTAACTGTTTGAAGTTACAGAGCACACATATAATAGGTACATCAGGTTGTACTTCTCCTAAGACTGAGAAGAGGCTATGGCTGAATGAACTTGATTTAAGGGATATCATTGAGACATTTATGTGGATAACCTTCATTAATATGTAATGCTAATATAAAACTATGGCAAACAGAGGTCCTATCTCTACTGCCCCCAATCTAAAAAGATTCCCCATCCATTTTTTTTGGGGGGGGCTCTCAGATAGTTATCTATTAATTGTTTTCTTAGGAGGAACATATACCAGAAATGAAAAAAAATCTCTTTCCTCTGTATTTTCATGCTCCTATTTTCATATAGGCTATAGGACATTTCATCTGAAATGCAAATAAGAGTTACCCAGAAAGTGTCTCAAACATATTTAAGGAGTGAATTCAACACTTGCTTTTAATACAAGGATTCAGATTGATATAACAATATATAATAGGAGGGATTTTCAGATATTAAGTCATTTGCTAAAAGTGACCCTATTACTTAAAGACATGATTGGAATACAGAACTAGGTGAAAGAATCCTTTCCTGCTAGCTATTTCACACAGCAAGGGTTATGCCCATGAAGTTACTAGGCAGGTATGGTGCCTCACATCTGTAATTCCAGCCACTTGGGAGACAGAAAGGAATATTTCAATTCAAGGCAAACCTAGGCAAAAATGTTACCAAGGCCATATCTTAGAGAACAAGCCATGTGTCATGGTATACGCCTGCATCCCAACTAAACAAGCAGTTGGAATAGGTGGATTCTGGTCCAAGGCCATCTAAAGCATGAGAACTTATCTGAAAAAGAAACTAAAACCAAATGGGTTTTGGTGTGGCTCAAGTAGTAGGAACACTTACCTGCCACATGAGGAACAGAATCCAAACCCTAGCATTGATATGCTCAAGTCCAGTTACTCTCTTTCTAAGGATAATGATCACCATAGTCGCTTACTCAGTCCTATGGACAAAATCAGCAGCATCTTCTGAAGAGCATGGATGTTTGCCTACTCACAGCTGCTGGAGTCTGGCAGCAGCCCAAATTCACTGTCACTGAGTCACTTTTCAGGATGCCTCTTGTGATTGGCATTTCATTGACAGTAACATGTTGCTGCTGCTCAGCATCAAGCATGTTAATTACTTGAGACTAGGGTTTTGCATTTGTGACCTAATGTGATTTCAGCTGAGGATTTGATTTTTATTTTATTGGTTTTTATTTTAAATGGTACAAATCAAACAGAGGGAAAGTGAATGAGAATGAGAAACAAAAACCCATCATAGAAATAGCAAATGTCATATTTATTTTTAAAAAGCCAAAACCACAGAGCATCAGTGGTTCATGTCTGTAATCCTAGCTACTCTGGAGGCTGAGATCTGAGGATCACAGTTCTAAGCAGAAAAGTCTGTGAGACTTATCTCCAGTTAATCGTAGAAAAAGCTATAAGTGGAGCTGATTCAAGTGGTAGAGTGCTAGCCTTGAGGTGGGGGAAAAACAAGCCAGGGACAGTGGCCGAGCCCCGAAACTGACAACAAAAAAAAGGCTAGAATCACCCAGTGTCTTGTGCTTTTTTCTTCTTTGATAGTAGCTTAGAATCTTTACTCCTCTTAGACATTTTATTTCAAATTTAAAAGGCTCTGACACATCTTGTCCTTGCTCCTACTTGTTAGGGGCACAGAAATCTATCACACATGCAAAATGATGACAATCTTTGCAATTATAAATGTGACTGTACTTTCCTAAATTCTATAAAAACCTTGTTTAAAGTTTCCTTCCAAAAGACTGCATAGCTTAAAACAAATGAGCACCCAGAGTCCTGAGTTGCTAAACTATTTTTTTAAATTGCTGACAAAACATGGTCTTCCTGCAGACCACAGAAATATCCTCTTATGACAGTGGCTTCTCAGAGGTGGGGTCCATCCCCCTCTTCTTAGTACTTCTTTTGCATCCTAAGAAGTGATCTTTAAATTAATTTTCACAATCTCCTATAAGACTGTCCCCCTCAAAATGCAATAGTATCTCAAGAAATGACAGCTTTATTATTCCATCATCTCAAAAATCCTGGAAACATTTTTTGTGCATCTATAGTAAACAACTGTATTTCTAGATTTCCATTCCAATACCAAAAGGCATGCACATTAATGTAATTAATGTAATGTACACATTACACATCCACATGCACACAGGCATATTGTTTTAACATCTCCCACTTTTTAGTATTTTTTACTTAGCTGGCATATGTTGTGTGTGTATACATATAAATATTAAAAATCTAGCCACATGTTGTTGTACCTGGTTTCCAATGCTTTTCCTCCCCATTCCTTTGCTAGTTCTAGGGCTCAAACCCATGGTCTGTGAATGCTCAGCAGGTATTCTACCACTGAGTTCCATTCCCAACCACTAGTTTTGGGGAAACATGGCCCCACTATGTATATCATATTGGCATTAAACTCACTTCCTTCCTGCTTCCGCCTTGAGATTATAGGCATGACAGGGGTGTGTGTGTGTGTGTGTGTGTGTGTGTGTGTGTATTTGTTTGTGTGTGTGTGTGTGTGTGTTTGCTTCTGTTATGGCTATAACAGATTTCAAATATTGTAGTAGATGGAAAGAACTGTTTACACAAAGATAACCAAGAAAAAAGTCTAGTAAGCAAGTATAATTTAACCTCTTATGGAAACTACCTGCAGCTGTCATTCAAGTAGCTCTAATGGGCCCTATGATTTCTGTGCCTGTATGTCCACTTGTAAACTAAAATTACAACAGATCTCATTGAGTCATCAGCACAGTCGTATTAATTTCATAGTAATGAATATTTAGTCATTGATGTCTGTTTCAGAGTTTTTGTAGTAAGAACTTTTATTGCATTATTTGATTTAATTTGTTCAATAAACTATGCCATTGCCCTCACTTTTTGGTAAATAAGACAACGGTGGCAGGGCTGTGGCAGAACAATAGTACATATTTGATCTCTGAATCATGATAGACTACTAGCAAATACCATTTTCTCCAAAGGACAAAAAACAAGATGCAAAATTTTACATTTGCTATTTAAGAAATCTGAGACAAATAAGTGAGAACATTAGAGAATGACAGTTATTGAAAATATGTTTCAAGGAAAAGCCACATTCACTTTTACTTTCCTATAATACCATAATCATATCTCTGGGTTTGGATCTATATTTACACAATCTTTTGGAAAGCCAACTTAGCTTTGTTGAAAAGCCCAGTATTGAAAGATGCCTTCCATTCTTCATTCATGCAAGCATATACCTCTCACATCTTGAGCCAGTTTGGCAGAGTTGGAAATGGGGAAAGTCTATGTACACAAGAGACAGAAGCCATATGACTTTCTTTTTCCCCATTCCTCTGTATACTATCTTTTCATTGAGTTCTGGAATCTGCCACTCAGTATTATTTTAGAGAGCACCATTTCCTTTGTCATCCACTTTTGCTTTCCCAAATGCTATCATTTGATTCAAAATGTCTTACTTTGGTTGCAAGTACTCTAGGCTTTTGTATTTCTGTTCAGTAACTTATGCTGCCATGTGATACCATAACCACATTAATTTTTCAAAAGAATGGGGGGGTATTGTAAGTAGTACTAATGCTCTCCATTGTGTTATGCAGTTCATCTAGATTAGATGGTCTCCTTATCTAATTAAACCGTCTCATTATCGAATCTTTTCAATTTTTGGTTTTGGGAAGAAAATGTTAAAGAACAAATTTAAATGTAAGAAAAAGAAAAGTTATTGGTAGAGTTGGAAATGTGGGACACTTGCCAAAAACTGTATGATGTACAGTTTTATATTAAGAAAAGAGGATAAAGAATAAATGAAGGAAAGAGGAATTATGGATACATACCTAACAAATGACTAGAGCCCAATTTGTGGTCCCAGTTGCTAGAATGCAGAGAGCAGAGGGAGGACTGAGAACTTTGAGAAGCTCCTACTTCAGAGCTTATTCTATTTCCACAGCAAAGGTCTCATTGAGGCAAAAATACAGTCTTATCTCAGTAAATTGCAAGTAAAATAATAACAAAACCTTTTAAATTACCTGAAAAATTGACTTATTCTCCATGAAGCAAACTAAGGAGATGGTATATAGCCATATGATGAAACATCACAAAGCATATCAAATAATCTTCATTTTGCAACAGCAACCTTCTATGAATCTGACATCTAGTTATTCAGTTAACATCATGTGAAATACAAAAATTCAGAAATCATACAAAGGATGAAATATTAATTCATGACAGCATGTTGAAAGGAGCAGATAAGAATAAAGAATATAAATTGACCAAATGAGATTGCATATGTTACCATCATCCACAGGTACACAAATTCATAGACTGACAATTTACATTTGGTTTACTTCCTTATTCTGCAAATCATAAGAAGGAATTGCTAAGGGAACTGCCATGTGTTTGTTATTTAGCTTGCTGGGGGCAGCGGAAACCTTAGGGTATCTTTGTAGATACAAATTCAGTATTTTTACTGTTCCTCATATCCCAGGAAACAAGGTCTATTTTTTCAAAGCTTTAAAAACAGCTATTTTAAAAAAAATTGTGAAAATACTGTACAGAGGGGTTACAATTACATGGGCAAGATGAATACATTTCTTATCAAGCATTGTAGCCTCCTCCTTTGTATCCCCTTCCCATTCTATCATCCCCCTCCCCCCCTCCACTGCTCCCCCCCCAACACCAAAGTTGTAAAGTTCATTTCCGACATAACGATTTGTACTCTCATTGTTGCAATGGGTCCACCTGTATCCCTATTTAAACAATTTGTTTTTCCCCTTCCCCTCCACAAATTATACCAACATCAAATACAGTGAAAGCAGGGTTTGTACTGTGGGGGAGGGACATACAAAGCAACAAAGAAATAATCTCATAAATGTGTTAGAAACAATCGAAGAAAGAAAAAAAACATTTGAACACATATCTTAGGGTTCATTTCCTACCTTACTGCATTGTTGGTGGGAGCGTAAATTTGTTCAACCACTTTGGAAAGCAGTATGGAGGTTCCTCAAAAGACTCCACATAGAACTCCCCTATGACACAGCAATCCCACTTTTGGGCATTTACCCAAATGTTCACAAACAAGACCATACTAAAGCTACCAGCACAACTATGTTTATTGCAGCATTATTTACCATAGCTAAGATATGGAACCAACCCAGAAGCCCCTCTGTAGAGGAATGGATCAAGAAAATGTGGTATATATACACAATGGAATTCTATGCCTCCATCAGAAAGAATGACATTGCCCCATTTGTTAGGAAATGGAAAGACTTGTAAGCCAGGCCCAAAGAAACATAGATCCCATGGTTTCCCTTATTTGCAATAACTAGTATATGTCTGAGTCAAACAGCTTTTTTTTCTGTCCTTTTCATGTGTATGTGTGTGTGTGTGTGTGTGTGTGTGTGTGTATGAGAGAGAGAGAAGAGAGAGAGAGAGAGAGAGAGAGATCAGTCAATACAAAAAGTAAAATGAAAACACAAAACAAACAAAAAAGTGATAAATATGGGTTGTCTGGCTTACATGAATATGGGCCATTGTCTTTTACAGCACTTTTATAGCTTTTATACTATTTTAACTCCACTGATGTATGCATCAAACCCATGCATGATACTCCTAGAATTCTGTAGAGCTCAATTCTTTTTTTTTTTTTTGGGTCCGGTCGTGGGGCCTGAACTCTGGGCTTGGGCGCTGTCCCTCAGCTCTTCAGCTCAAGGCTAGCGCTCTACCACTTGAGCCACAGTGCCACTTCCGGCTTTTTTCTTTTTGCTAATGTGGCGCTGAGGAATTGAACCCAGGGCCTCAGGCATGCAAGGAAAGCGCTCTACCACTGAGCCACCTTCCCAGCGCTAGAGCTCAATTCTTAATGCATTAGCAAAGACAAGCTTATTTTTCTAGACCAGACACAAGAAAAAGTACAAGTAAGAGACTATTAATACTGCTTAATCTCTATGTTATGACACATAATGGTTTATTCACAAGAATGTTACCCAGGACCTTAGAACACATTGCACAACCATTGATGAACATTGGAGCCAGCAAATTAACACCTTCATGCTAAAAAATATAGCAAAGATACTTATTCCAATCAGAATCTGAAAAAAAACAAAGAAGCAAAGTATCTAGAACATCCAAGGCTCTGTTTTGAGACAATGTCTAAGGTATCCCAGGATACCTTTGTTATCTTTCTATCTGAGCCTTCTGAATGCTGGGATGACAAGGTTCATGCTACCATAGGCAGCCCTGTTCTCTTAATTCAATGGCAAGATTGAAAAAGTTTTGAAAAATTTACCAAAATCTGAAGGCCAATTTGGAGGCCAATTTAGAAAGTCCTTCTTTTGGAGGGCTGATTTTGAGAAAGCTCTATCAGAAACATAGTCAGTTCATTTAAAAACAAACAAACGAGGGGGTAACAATGCTCAATAGGAAATGTACTCATTACCTTATACATGTAACTGTAACCCCTCTATACAGTATCTTTACAATAAATTTTTTTTAAAAAACAACCAAACAAACAGAAAGGCAAATGTATTTCCCCCTCACCAGCACTGCCATATGGAAATGTCTCAGTGAACCTTTAGTATCCTAGACTTGAGGGAAGAGCTCACTATTTTGAGGCAGAGACTCACCCAACAAATATAAGTGAAATATGTGTGAGAAAAGATTCTAGTAATTGCAATATAAATAATCCAGTAAAACAAGTTAAAATATTGTATATCCAGTAATCAGACAAAAATAACACATGGTGGGAAAAAATAAGATCTTGGTGGGAAAAATTCCCGACTATATATCGTATTACTTTTGGCTATACCATTTAATCATACCAAAGAAATGGAAGCAATTTTTTTCTATTTTTCCTTGAGCTACAATAGAGAACAATCAATTTAAAAATAATTGGAGAAATTGGTATTTTGTTCAGGAGAGCAAAGGAAAACATTCACTCAGCAGCACTATGTAGAATCATTTGCTTAATAGCATTTCTAATATGTTATGCATTTATCCAATCTACTTCTTTCTATATTAAAATGCACAAACAATTACGCTGGCTGTAAATCCTAGAAAACAATCAAAGTTTCTATTAAATCAGAGAAGAGACAGTTAAGCTGCAGTGTGATTTGCAGATGCTCATGAATAGACAATACTTAGAATTGCTCACTACAATGTGGAAGAAAGGGTGGGCAGAAATACAGAAACTGCCTCCCTTCCTCTTTCCTGGCCCTTCTCCTTCTCTCGTTTCTTCCTTTCAGAATTTGAAGGAGAGTATGTAATGTAAGGTCTAATAAATTATGTAAGCATATACAACAATCATATGTTAAAATAGCCGTCCTATAACAGGTGGGAACTATCTTTGAACATTTTGCTATTTATAGGTCACATTCAATTGATCAGTCACAGAGGAATATGAGCAGTTTCAAGTTTCTAGTTCCCTTTAAAAAATAAAACCCCTGTGTGTAATTCTTTGTATATTGACATTAAAGCCAGTTGTATTCATTAAAAACTCAAAATAAAGCATGTTCAAGAAAAGGTGACTGAACATAAAGCAATGAATAAAAATAGTCCACATATGAATGACAAGTATTTTGTATTTTACTATCTGAATGGAATTTTAAAATCTACATTCTTTAATTGGGGCACCACTGCAGTAATAATCTCAAATATGAGAGTCAATAAATGTGTTTCATGCTCTGATTAAATGTCAAGGCCACAGATTTGTTATTTCAGATCTAGTGAGCAATAATTTTGTTGGATAATAATGAACTCCCAAAGATTTATTTTCAACACTAAGCTGTCCATTTCAACACTCTGATTCACATTATAATAATTTTAATTCTGTTAATAATATTAGAGCCAAGCATACAAAACTCAAATGTTTAAGTAAAATGCACACATTTCTTGTGTGACACATGGCCTCTAGGTTATTCTACTGAATCTTGGGATCAAAAATATTTGCAGTCCCTTGATGTAAGCAAGATGGGAGTCAATTTTTTTCTCTAAAGGATTATGTATAAATTTCAATACATAAGTGTTTTCTGCCCTGAAGTTCACCGTCTCCTAGGTATCAATATCCTGTATAGACTCTACTCCAAACCAGACTTCACTAAGGAGTGTATTTCACTCACACACAATTGATGTAATGATTTCTTTCCATTTGATCAGATCACTAACTGGCAACAAGCAAGGTCTGGCCTCCAGCCATACCAAACTCGTTTTTTAGAAGCCTTTTCTCCATGTGTATACTCAATTATTGTCATGTTTATCAATACTGCTTTTGTTGTTTTGGAGAATTTTCATTATTCTTAAAAGCTTTCTGGCAGTCCAAGCTATTAAGAACATATTTTGACCCAATTTACATGATTTCCTATGTTCTCTAAGTAGACATGTCACAAACTTTAAGAAAATAATCTGTATACCTTACATCTCCACCACTGTATGACTATAGCTACAATTTAAATATCAATTAGGAAATCTCTCAAGTGAAAACATGAACAAATAAAAGATGTTCTCTTTTGTTTCCTTCTCAATACATTATTTTAAGATAATAGGAAGAGTAGAGGTTGAATTGGGAGTTATTTTATGATTCTTTTTCAATAATCTGAATATAATTATACAGTTTAAAACATGCTAGTATGTTACATATGTTTTGTTCTATTTTTATAGCCTCTTAAAATTAAAAAGAGAACAACACCTTACACATTTATGCCTATTTGCAAAGCTTAAATCATCTCTTGGTAATCCATTGTTTGAACTGTAGGAGTGAAATCAGCAAGTAATGAAAAATATCTTGTACAGATAACTTTAAAAACTGTTAACACTGATAATACAGAGATTTACAGTTAAAAGTAACTAATAGTAATTTGCCACACATTATTCTAGCTGGGTAAGCATCTACTTTTATGAAAGTAATATTCCAGTGGAGGTGATAGGAAGCAGGTATTTAACAAAAAGGAAATAAACTATTCCTTGAGTCTTTAATTCTATAGAAAATATAGAGTATCTTCAGAGGGTATTTTCAGTACAGGTGTTCATAAATAAGGTATTATTGAACAGAAGAACTAAAATCTAAGTTAAAACCCAAACATCTAAATATCTAATTCTAATACAAATTTGACAAGTTTATTGCTGTGTAATAAGCCATTAACTTCTCTTCCATAAGTTTTAAACGGTATTATTTAATGTCATCATGCAAAGAAGAAAACAACGTTATATATGCTTAAGAATTGCGTATGTCTCTAAAGTATAGGTTACCATGAATGCATTTTAGAATCAACTAAAGCATCCAATTCTTCATTGCAGTTGTTTAATAATAATTAAGAGGTCAATCAAGTACAAATGTATCTATAACACAAAGCTCTATGTGGCATGGGCTAAGAGGCAGATAGCTGGTGATAAGCTCAGGACCTGAAATAAAGTTCAGGAGCTGTCACTTTCCAGCCTTTTTAACTTTGAGCAACTCACTAAATCTCTTTGAGCTGCCTTATTGCCTATAAAGTGTGCATCACTGCACATGCTGGCAGAATTATATTGGGAAACAAGATCCTACATGAAAAGTGAAGTCAATTTTTGTGATGTAGCAACTATTATGACAAATACAGTTGATTTTGTCACTTGTTTGCTGTTATTAATGGAAATGACAAGGCTTTAAAAAATCTTAAGTAAGCTTTGATTAAGGAAGATGAGAGCTAAAAGTAGGACAGAAGATGATGGATGGAATGAGAAATGGTGGGTGAATATAGTCACAATTGTGAAAATGGAGGTAAGAATCTTGAGGAGATTGGTGGGAAGGGGATAGGTGGAGGCAGAGAAGAGTGAGGCCAGGGTGACTCTGATTGAGATGCACTGTAGACATAAATGGACATGTTGAATTGAAACATCTTTGTATAACAATATACTCTAATTTTAGAATCATTAGGATCAGATCTATAGTAAAATATGCAAGAGTAAGTTAAGCATCAAAGATCTTATATGTCTCTGGATATTAGAAATGTCTATATTATAACTTATTCTACATTTGTCAATACGATGTGTAGAAATTAGTAATTAAAAGGAACCTGGAAAGTGGCACTGGGGCTCATAGTAGAAGAGCACAAAGCTCAAGCAAAAGAGCTAAGGACAGTGCCCAGGCCCCAAGTTAAAGCCCCATGACCACACCACCAACAACAAAATAACCTAAAAAGCACAATTCTCAAATCTATATGTTTTCGTTATCCTGACATACTTTAATTGTTCTTTTCAAATATTTAGGGTAACTCTTGTTTGCTGAAATGATACCATGTTTCCCAAGAAAAACATAATGAATAGTCATAAAGAAGATAACTTACTAACCCAACAATCATGAATTCTAAAACACAAATTCTAAAACATCAACAGAAATCAGGACAAAAGTTTTATTCCACTTTCAGTTTGGAGCTTGAACATCTGGTAGTTTAACCTTTAGTACATAGCTATTTCGAGTAAAATCTATGAAACAAATAATACATGCATGAGTATAAAATATACTTTTCAACCTTAAAAATTGCCATAATATGAAATTAATGCTGAATATTCTTCACTGAGTAATGTGAAGTATTCCTGTAACAGATATTAATGGCAAAGAAAATAACTTCACAAAATAATTTTGCTAGGACACATTGAAAAGGTAAATTTAAATGAATGCCCCAAACCAATCTAAAAGTATTCCAGACCTTGAATCATACAACATGAAGAGAAATTTTCTTCTCATAACTCATATACAATACACATATTTCATCTTTTCTATAAAAATATACTAAACTCTATCATCTTGAACTGCTATTGGACAGTATATTTGCTTTTCTTAACCTAAACTAACAGTCTGAATCATAATCCCAAATTATCTTCAGAAATTTCAAAGAAAATCTTCTGTACTGGAGATTTGTCACCTATTTTTTTCACCTAAACAATATATAAGATGAATATTAGGCTTTTAAGTCAAGTGGCTGAAAATTTACAACCTTGTTTTGAAAGAACCTTTTCTCTATTAAGATTTAGAACTCACTTCCTGTGATTGGCCCAGCCAAGTGAAAAATTGAAAAACTAATGTTTATGGGAATATTTCTGTGCTCTTCATGAGACTCTATGAAAAAAATAATGATATCAAGGACTTGTGTTGTCCATTAACACATAACTAGAATTGAATAGACATCATAAATTGTACTGCTTTCCATTTCAAAGAGATTGCCATAATTAGTCTTTTTATCTCCCTTCCCCTTTAACTTTTGGCTTTTTCTATAGACACATTCAATTTAATATATGATTATTTTTTGGTAGTATTTTAGTGGTCATTGTAGTTCCGAATATTCACAATCCATCTGTGTTTTATTCCTTAAATGGTTTAATAATCACGTATCACTAGAAACTTATTACAATAGACCTCAAAATAAAGCTCATTTTGAACAGTGACTCAAACAGGCTCCCTTCTATCAATAACAATTAAAAATTAATTTAAGTGACTTTTATAAGGTAACCTACTTAAAGCAGTCTTGTAAAGTTTATTTCAGCTTAGTTATGGCTGTTGTTTGGTCCTTGTAAGATGAAGTAGTTGACAGGAAGAAAAAACTTTCATTTGCCTATCGTGCCTTTAATCTCCACGTGTGAAATAAACCACAAATTTTGACCTAGTAGACATCAGAAATTCTGTCTCATCCTTAAGATAACTTCTAGGGAAGAACTTTGGTAGGAAGCATGTTTAACAGGCATGAAGCCCTGAGTTTGGTCTCCAGGAAAGAAAGGGGAAGAAAGGAAAGAGAGAGAAAGTGAAGAAGGAAAAGAAAGAATGAGGGAGAGGAGAGGGAAAAACAAAGAGAAAGAGGAAGGAGGGAAGGAGAAAGGGAGAAAAAAATGAAGGAAGGAAGGAAGGAAGGAAGGAAGGAAGGAAGGAAGGAAGGAAGGAAGGAAGGAAGAGGGAAGTGAGGGAATGTCCTCAAAAATGCCACTAAGTGATCTCACATTAATCATTTCTCAACACAAGTTTAGAGAAAGAGTTCACTACTTCCAAGGTAATTAATTTCTACTCAAAGCAAGATGCACAAACATGCATATGTTCGTGAAAACTGCCTTCGCATATTGCTTGAAAGATTGCATTTGAAACTCAAAGCCATAATTTCGGAAACTTGTTTCAAGCTTTCAATGGAGTTTTTGCTGTTCTATTTTAAAATATTTTCTTGTATTCCCTGGACACAAATACAGCAATGTTGTTTTAAGCAGATTGTGAGACTGTAAGGAGAAAACCACAGAACAGAGGGAAATCTGGCATGGTTTGGAAACAAAAATAGATACACAAATCCATGCTCATTGTTAGGAACTAACAATACAGACCATATCAGCTTGACCCGCTCCTTTAGGTAATAGAAAACAATCCTTCATTACTGAACACATGGTAATCAGGGACAGACCCCAAAGCCCAAATGAAAACATTGAGCTACAATTCATATACTGCATTTTACCACAGTTCATTTTACTTTACTTTCTTTCACAACATGTTTCATTTTCCCAATCTTGGTGAAAACACTGATATTTGGTTCTAAAATAGCAAAAGGAACCAATTTTATTATATGCCAAACAAAAATGCAACTACCTAGACACCATTTACTGTGCGTTACTGTTTAAAAAAAAAGCTCTTCACAATTTTGATATGGCTGTATTAACACTGCAACTATAATATACTTTCTTCTACATCTATAGTTTAGCACTTGGATTCTTGTCTAGATGTTTCTTTGCCTTCTCTAAAATGAATGATTCCCATTGTATGAAAATGAGTTAATCAAAAAGTATAAATATGAGGCAAAGTTTCTGGATGTCATCTTTTTTATAGTACATCAGACTATCATAAAAGACTAGTAATCAAACAGAACTCTGTGGTGTGTGTGTGTGTGTGTGTGCGTGCGTGCATGTGTGTGCATGCTAGTTTTGTCCCCCAGACATAAGACCTTAGGGAAAGAAGTACTGAGAAGATCAGAAAGCATAAGATAATCTAGCTGTGTACATCTTTAGACAAACTCAAGCTTGAATCATTCATATATATATATAATTACACTAGGAAAGGCCCAGCCTTCCTCTTCAGGTAACTCAAAGGATAGGGACTTCAAAGGCAGGATGTTTGGCTATCTTCCAGTAGAGAAGAAAATGAAATTGCTAGGATTATCTAGATAATTAGCCCAAATGCTTTCATCTGAAATGCAGTTTAATTGAAAGCATGTCTACGTGAGACATGCATTTCCAAATCATCATCCTGCAAGGCAAGGGCATGAGCTTTTCTACTCTCATCCAGTCAAGGGAATGTGCCAGAAAAAATAACCTAACTAGAATTTCCTTTGAGATAAGATGAAGGCAGTCTTTACAAATTACTCACTCTACCTGTTACTCAAAAATCTGGAACTGGATGGTAAGAATGAGGCTTTGGAGATAAAATATACCAAGGAAATAAAGAAAGCATAATTGGTTAGACTATTTTTTTCAACCCATGTGTAAGATTAAAGTATAAACTGATACCTAACTAAACAAAACAGCTGTAGACAAGAATAAAACTGGAAAATACAGATAAATTTAGTGCATAAATTTCATTACTCATATCCAGAATTTCCCAAACATGGCCAAAGTATTTCAGCATACACAAACATACATATACATCTATACACATGTTTTGTTATTTTCTTTACCAATATCAATAAATAGACTTGGCATACAATAAAAAGAAATCAAGGAATTTCCAAGAATGTGTATGGATCCTAGAAATATTTTTAATAAACTTACATCTAATATTAGTGGAATTTGCATTCTTTCTATACAAGTTTACAAACATGTAAACATTAGAATAAATAAATCTAAAAATACTGTGCAATCTATGTAAATCCTATTGTTTATAAAGTGTATTATTTATGCACAAAAATATGTTGAAATTATTTTGAGAGTATTAAAGGTTATTGCAAAATAATGTAATTATAGAGCTTGACGGTAACTGTAAAAAGAAATCACTAAATGTCACACTGTCTCCTAATTCTTGAACTTGCATACTTCACAATATTCTGTGGCTAAAGTGTTGAAAATTTAACTTCAATGGAGATACATAGTTCAGTTACAACCTGAAGCAAGTTTTCTAATACTGTGTTTTCTACTGTAGAAAATATGATTACTATACTTCAAACTATGATGAGTCAATGCTTTGGGTAATACACAAATGAGTAGTTTTCCCCAGACAGGGCTATGCTTGGGAAAATATAAATTCTAAAAACCAAGGTAAGAATAAAAAAGAAGTTATAAAAGGAAATGTAGGCAATCAAATACCACTGGCTCTCTAAAACCATTAATCAACATTCTGCTATACCATATAGTAGATTGGAGAATCCTAATATATAGGGTGGTGCTAATAGAAGAAATAATATAAGCATAAAGATCCAAGTTATGGCTTAGATATATCATTTGTTTTGCTAATGATGCACAAAAATCAACTTACATATGTTATTAATGAAGTGTTATGCTGAGCAAAAACTGTAATTAAAAATACATACAAATAAGAACTTTTTCATAATGAGAAATGACAGTATCACAGCAAGCTGGTAATTTATCCATATATAGAAATCACGATACCAACATGAAAGCTTTTCAGGATGTGATTTTGTTCCTGTTTTGTAATAAGCAAGCTTCTTTATAATCACAAGTCTGCAAGAAGGCTCTGGATTTTGTAAAGCATTAAAAATCAGTTTGGGGGCTGGGAAGGTGGCTCAGTGGTAGAGTGAGAATAAGAAGAATAAGGCGGAAGTGGCGCTGTGGCTTAAGTGGTAGAGCACTAGCCTTGAGCTGAAGAGTACAGGGACAGCACCCAGGCCCAGAGTTCAAGCCCCACAACTGACCAAAAAAAAAAAAAAAAAATCAGTTTGGAAATAAGGGTGAAAATTCATTCTAATTGCACATTTTGTGAGAAGCTAAGATTTAAAGGGCAAAATTTGTTATCCAAATCATGCAGGAAAACTAAAACTAGAAACTAAATTTTCTGATTATTGTCTTCCTACAATGCTCAAGTGCCTTCTAAATTTATTTATTTATTTTTATTGTGAGAATACCGTACAGAGGAGTTACAATTACATTTCTTATTAAGCATTGTTGCCTCCCCTTTGTTTCCCCTTCCCCCCCTCCTCCCCCACCCGATCCTCCCCCCCCACCAAAGTTGTAAAGTTCGTTTTTCGACATAACGACTTGTACATCTCATTGTTGCAATGGGTCCAGGTGTAAAACTTCATTATCAAAGAAGAAATATAACAATAAAAACAAAAGTAGTGCACCTGGGTATTTGGAAGAAACATCATTCTGAAATGACAATACAATGAATAATGCTATTTTTAATAATCATTTGAGGGTGAATAGAACTCAGTCATTAAGACACATCTTTGAAGGCAAAATGAAAATAGACATGGATTTGAATCCATGTTTATATTTAGATCAAAACATGTAATACAGGCAATTCAATTTTGAGTGGCTAGTTTACCTTAATTATTTTATGACTGAAGTAACTATTGCATTTACTATTGTGTAGACATAAACATAAATGGGAATTGTTGCAAGAATTAATTTGGAATGACAGCAGATAGCAAATTCAATGACCTTTAAAAGCCCTATATGTCTAAATTCACTGATCCATTTGTTATAGTACAGGGCCAGAGTACTGAACATAAAACTGTGGTCAACTAAATGATACAAAGGTTAAACTCAGAAAGGTTACAAACAACTAGTTATTAGACACATATTAAATTTTGACTTATTCCCAATAATGAACATTATGTAAGTTTTAAAATGGGAAAGACTCTTAAATTATCACAGTTTCTAACTTTTAATAATAATTTTAGGCAGGAGAAAAGAGGTGTTCTAAACCCAGTTACAAGGCACATGATGAGTCCTGGTTCAGTGGCAAAGCAAATTGTTTCCATCAACTTTTTGCTAGCAGGCTAATTAATATTTTAAGCTGACTTTCATTAAATCACTCTCTATATATACTTCTTCTTAAAAGTTAACACGTACATTCAAATAATTACATTGAAGAAAATGGAAAATAAATATTTTGGGGGTAAGAAGTATTTTGGGGGGATAAATTTAGAATAAAAAACAGCACCTATGGGACACAGAACTTTCCGGTCAAAGTGAAAAAAAGATTGACTCATACAACAAGGGAATATAAAGTCAAATAATTGGAGAATAGATTTTAAATTCTCTATGCAAATGAATCTTAGAAATTTGCTATAGATTAAAGGGAAAGGCTGGATTTTAAGGTAGCTATGGCAACCTCTATCTTTATCCATTTTTTTAAAACCTGCGTCAAATATCAAAATGCTTCTCTTCTTCAAAGTATAGACTCTAAAATACATGTAATGAGAAACAAGAAAGGAAGAATATTTTGTTTTTAAGGTATGGGATTGTAAAAATTCTTCTGAAAACAGATTTGAAATCTTTTTATTCACCTGTCGCTCACCATAATCCAGTTCTTTTTCTTTCCTTCTTGACAAAAGACCACAGAACATTTGGGTTACTCCTTGGCACTGACAGCACTAGGCATTCCCCCCCTGTGTACCCCCACAGACCCACTGTACGCACCTTTACTATAAATCAAATCTATTCATTCTCCTTCACTATCCCCTCCTTCCATAACTGAGAACTTGCTGAGCAGATATTTCATCTTATTTATGACTGACTTTCCAGTGCCTAAGAATGTCCGCCAAAAAGTCGGTGTTCAATCAATGTTTCAGAAATGATGGAAAAGATAAAGAAGCTAAAGAACAAAAACTTCTTTACTAAAGAAAAAGGAGCTTTCCTCCATTCAAGGTTCCCTATGTAATTATATCTGGAGACAATCTGTATTTTTAGATTCTCAAACCTAAAAATTACTCTAGAAGGAAATCTCAAGTGATGATGGGTGTTCACATATATTAAAAATATAAGATATGAGAACTCTTAAAATGGCTTTCTTAGGCTAGAGTAAATTAGGAGACTTCATGCTGTCAGTGTCCCATATAAAATAGTTTAGGCCTGTTGCCTTTCCTGAGGCAAAAGCTACATGGGGAAGCAAATAAAGTAAATATACTATGAGAAAATTTCAAAGATCACAAATGACATACGTATTTTGTGCTACCTTCTCTCTGTCTCTCTCTCTCTTTCTCTTATCTATCTATCTATCTATCTATCTATCTATCTATCTATCTATCTATCTATCTATCTATCTATCTATCTATCTATCTATCTATCTATCTATCTATCTGAGCCTGGGCACTGTCACTAAGCATTTTTGTTCAAGGCTAGCATCTACCATTTGAGCCAATTTCTGGCTTTTTAGTGGTTAACTGGAGAAAAGAGTCTCACTGATGTTCTTGCCTAGGCTGGGTTTGAATTTTAATCACCAAATCTCAGCCTCTGAGTAGCTAGGATTACTGATATGATTCACCTGACCTTGGCTTGCAGTGTTTTGTAAATTAAAAAACAAGCAAAAAAAGAAAAAGATCTTCTAAAGCAATCCAGACATTTACATATTTGCTTTACTGGCAAACTAAAATCCATCAATGAAAGAATTTTAATTTTTCAAATTTTAAAGATAATATAAAACGAGAGATTAGAAATGAAAGCATAATGATTAACAACGGTATCCACTAAAAAAATACTTACTCAAACACTGGTTAGAATAAATGAAAGGAAGAATAGAGAACAATCTCTAATAAAAGGCTAACTTTGAACTTGATTGAATCTGTCACTTCAACCATTTAAAAGCATCATTATAATAATGCAATTTATTGCAAAATAGAATTTCATTCCCTATGACACTTCAATAACATTATCTTCTGAATTTTACTGTTTCAATTTATTTTGCTTTAACATATGAGATTCTGTTATCATTAAAATTAACAGAATACCAAAAAAAAAAAAAGACTGACTTGGTTGTTTTATGTGGAAGACCAGCCAGTTAACTCTAGTGCTTTATGTTGGTTGTTAATGCTTAACTGCATGATCATGTGGCTGTTTACACTCAAAAAAACGGAATCACTTAATAAAAATCCATCTATCCTTAGTAACACTGACTTCAGTATGGCCTAATTACCATATTATGGGTGAAAACAACAAAAAATTCTCATTATACTACCTACTTTTTATTCTTTCACCAGTTGATTCACAATTACTTTAATATCTGATTCCTATCCTAGGCCCCTCACCACATCCCTAAGCAACAGTCCAAAATACCTTGAAACTGAAGGTGAAATATTGATTTTACTTTGAAGTATGATTTCTCCATTCTTATTTTTGAAGAAAAACAACCTTGATAATTGATGGAACATGGGAAACTAGGTAAACACATCAATAATGTTCTAATTCAAGGTTTTCTGAGCTATAAAAAAACTTCAAAGGTTTTTCTTTTTTTAATTCAATGTCTTTAAAAACAACAAGTGGTGATGGGAAGGGAGGAATGAGAGGGAAAGGGGGAACAGCTAACACTAAGCAAATGGAAAGAAATGTAAATATCACCTGATATGGAAAAAATAATTGTATTCATAACTTTATAGACCATGATAATGACAATTTGCCTTGTGAAGGTTAAAATGTTTTTGTGATTTTAAGTATCACTATTCCACAATACTGTGAAATATGTAAAATTTACCTAATATGTGAAATTTACCTAATCTCAATTTAAAATAAAAGGGCTTGGCAGGTGGCTTAGTGGTAGAGTGCATGACTTGCATGCAGGAGGCCCTGGGTTCAATTCCTCATCATATAAGCAGAAAAAGCCAGAAGTGGTGCTATGGCTGAAGTGGTACAGCGCTACAGTGCCCAGGCCCAGAGTTCAGGCCCACAACCGAAAAAAAAAAAAAAAAAGAAAGAAAGAAAAAAAAGAAAAGATTGGGCTGGGAAGGTGGCTCAGTGGTAGAGCGCTTGCCTTGCATGCCTGAAGCCCTGGGTTCGATTCCTCAGCACCACATAAGCAAAAAGAAAAAAGCCGGAAGTGGCGCTGTGGCTCAAGTGGTAGAGTGCTAGCCTTGAGCTGAAGAGCTGAGGGACAGTGCCCAGGCCCAGAGTTCAGGCCCCACGACCGGACCCAAAAAGAAAAAAAAAAAAAAAGAAAAGAAAAGTGAGAGAAGGGGTGGGTTATGAGTGATGGGTGACAATGTTGTCAGACTCTTTGTATTCATATAGTGTTGTGTAGAATGGGAACTTCTTTTTACAATCACTTAAAGATAATAAAACATATTTTTAAAGATGCAAGTAAAAGGAACTCTTACAGATTAAAAAAACAACAAAAACAAAACACAAGTTTCAGAAAAGAAGAAGAGGGTCTGGAAAGTGAGAATGGTCAGAAAATATGAATTTTGAAAAACCAAAATGGGATTAAGATTAATGGCAGTATGCTATTTTTAATTTTATACAGGCATGTATAAAACAAAGAGTGAGAAGCCCTCTTTTGAAATCAACACCACTTTTATAATTTTTACCTAGCCCAAATCCCCAAGGAGTTAACAGCAAAAACGTTTTTTCTAGATGTTATGTCGAAAAACGAATTTTACAACATTGGTGGAGGTGGGGAGATGGAAAGGGATGATAAGGAGAAACAAAGGAGGAGGCAACCAATGCTTGATAAGAAATGTACTCATTACCTTGCCCATGTAATTGTAACCCCTCTGTACAGTATTTTCACAATAAAAAATGCAAAAAGTATTTTCTTAGTGCTGAAGTAAAACACTGGTTTTCAAAATTAGCTATATTTTAAAACTAGTGCCTATGTAAGTCACTTTCTTCCCTTCACAGGACAACTGTGACATTTCACTTTTTATCTAACAGAAAACATGGAAAAAGTCTGCAAAAATCTGTTGCATCTTTTTTTCTTCTTTTTTCTTATCTATGTTGTTTCTTGCTGGATACTTAAACTTGTGAGTTATTAGTTAATAAACTTTTAAAATTACTATGGAAGTACTAGCTTGGTATGAGTCAAACAATTAAAAGTAATAATATAATGAG
Organism: Dipodomys ordii; assembly: GCF_000151885.1. Taxonomy (NCBI): domain Eukaryota; kingdom Metazoa; phylum Chordata; class Mammalia; order Rodentia; family Heteromyidae; genus Dipodomys; species Dipodomys ordii. Next base: position 9,718,498 of record NW_012267288.1, on the reverse strand, counting down.
AACAGCAGTGATAATATTAATTCAAACTAATTTAGTAGTTACCTAAACTTTCTGTCTTAGTTTTCCTTTGTTTGTTTTTTGTTGTTGTTGTTGATTTTTGGTCAAGGGGCTTGAACTCTGGGCTCAAGGCTAGTGCTCTACAATTTAAGCCACAGAGCTACTTTCGTTTTTTTGGTGGTTAATTGGAGATAAGAGTCTCACAGACTTTCCTTGCCCAGGCTGGCTTTGAACAGTGATCCTCAGAGCTCAGCCTCCATAGTAGCTAGGATTACAGGCCTCAGCCACTGATACCTGGGTCTGATTCAGTTTTGTATAATATCATAGTTCTGAAATTTAAGAGGAAGAGACTAATTAGCTGTGACTTTAAACTGTAAATGATTTTATAATTTTGTGAAATGGGACATCTTTAAAAACAAACACAGTCTCTACATAAAGATCATAAGTCCAGGTCTGTCACTGATTTATTCAAATTATCTTACCTTCAATCCCCAGTACCATTATGAATGTCAACATTGGGCCTGGGTTAAAAAAGGCACAACATTCAGAGACTGATGATGCATACTAGATTTGCTAGAAAGCAACAAGGCTTAGAATGAAGAGCTGGGCTATGCCCTGTTCTTCTGTATACTTAAAGGGCAGTTCAACTGGATGGAGAATCTGCGTAAACGCAGTTTGGCATTTTAAAGCATAGCATGTACCCAAACTGCAATTTGGTTTTATAATCACTTGTACTTTCAGTGAAACATTGATATCCATTTTAAAGAATATCTTCTTAGATATTTGAATACCCCATTAGTTCTTTGAATAGCCCGTTTTACTGATATACTGTAGTTGCTTTTTTATTGTTATTGACTAATGGCACATAATTTATTCTCAATGATTAAATAAAACAGTCTGACATTAATCTGAACTTCAGTTAAGAATAAAATACAGGTATATCTATACTAAGTTAGATTTAACACTTCCTTAATACTGTAAAGATTCAGGTCACCCTATACAAATAAGACTATAGAAAGACGTTGACTGAAAATGCAAAATCCAGCTAAATACCACTCACTATTTCTAGTCCATTTAACAGCTATGTTATAATCTTTCCTACTAATGTTATCCACATGGACTTCACTCATTTGGTTGGAAAAGTACTATTTATGCATATCCTTTGTATTTTGCCTAAGTGTTTTGGCAGGGAGGGGGGGCAAAATCCATCATAATTATAGGCCATTTTCTTTTTTTCCCCCTCAATAACAGTTAGAATGTAATATATAAAATGACTATTGAAAGTAGATAAAACTAAAGATTCCAAATAAGCTTGGGAGACTATTTATTACATTTAATGAAACCTCAGACTTCTAAAGTTTAAAAATTTTTAACTGTCTATGTTTCTTGAGATCCAAGTGCTTTTAAAGCATAGTTTAACAAAGATGAAGTTATCTAAACATACTAAGACAACTGTAAGCTTTAATATTGTTTATATATGAAGTAGTTATAATTAGTAAATATTATGTCATTTTTCTTTTGTCCTAATTCTTTTTCTCTTTTATTGCATATAGCATAATGCCGCTATTCCTCCAAGGACTCCACAGCATGGGATATGAATAGTATACTCCTAAATAAATGAATTGCTCAATATCCTATGACCATCTATACATATTCCATCCTCAAACAGCATACCAACCTTTTACCATTAAGGAGATAACAACTTTCTTTTCTCCACGATGCATGACATCTTTCAGCAATGCAGTTGTGGCACTCCTACTTATTTCCGTGAAGAAAAGCTCTGCAGTTGTATGGCATTCATCATTTGACAAACACAAGTATTTTCTTTATCAATCAGTGCTTACTGTACTTACTAGAAGTAACTGTGAAATACTCCTGGACCCATTAAATTTCTGAAGAAGAAAGCTAAGATGAAGGACATGCCACTCCGAATTCATGTGCTACTTGTCCTAGTTATCACTACTCTAGTACAAGCTGTAGATAAAAAAGTGGACTGCCCACAATTATGTACATGTGAAGTCAGGCCTTGGTTTACCCCCAGATCTGTGTATATGGAAGCATCTACAGTGGATTGCAATGATTTAGGTCTTTTAAATTTCCCTGCTAGATTGCCTGCTGATACACAGGTTCTGCTTCTACAGACGAACAATATTGCAAAGATTGAGTATTCCATAGAATTTCCAGTAAACCTTACAGGCCTGGACTTATCCCAAAACAATTTATCTTCAGTCACCAACATTAATGTAAAAAAGATGTCTCAGCTCCTTTCTGTGTACCTGGAGGAAAACAAACTCACTGAGCTGCCTGAAAAATGTCTATCTGGACTGAGTAACTTACAAGAACTCTATATTAATCACAACTTGCTTTCTACAATATCACCTGGAGCCTTTATTGGCCTACATAATCTTCTTCGACTTCATCTCAATTCAAATAGACTGCAGATGATCAACAGTAAGTGGTTTGATGCTCTTCCCAATCTAGAGATTTTGATGATTGGGGAAAATCCAATCATCAGAATCAAAGACATGAACTTTAAGCCTCTTATCAATCTTCGCAGCCTGGTTGTAGCGGGAGTAAACCTCACAGAAATACCTGATAATGCCTTGGTTGGACTTGAAAACTTAGAAAGCATCTCATTTTATGACAACAGGCTTATTAGAGTGCCCCATGTTGCTCTTCAAAAAGTGGTAAACCTCAAATTTTTGGATCTAAATAAAAATCCAATTCACAGAATACGAAGGGGTGATTTTAGCAACATGTTACACTTAAAGGAATTGGGGATAAATAATATGCCTGAGCTGATATCTATCGACAGTCTTGCTGTGGATAACTTGCCAGATTTAAGAAAAATAGAAGCTACAAATAACCCTAGACTGTCTTACATTCATCCAAACGCATTTTTCAGACTCCCCAAGCTAGAATCACTGATGCTAAACAGCAATGCCCTTAGTGCCCTGTATCATGGGACTATCGAGTCTCTGCCAAATCTCAAGGAAATCAGCATACATAGCAATCCTATCAGATGTGACTGTGTCATCCGCTGGATTAACATGAACAAAACCAACATCCGGTTTATGGAGCCAGACTCGCTGTTTTGCGTGGACCCACCTGAATTCCAAGGCCAGAATGTTCGGCAAGTGCACTTCAGAGACATGATGGAGATATGTCTCCCTCTTATAGCTCCTGAGAGCTTTCCTTCTAACTTGGATGTCGAAGTTGACAGCTATGTCTCCCTCCACTGTAGAGCTACTGCAGAGCCACAGCCTGAAATCTACTGGATAACACCTTCTGGCCAAAAACTCATGCCTAATACTCTGACAGAGAGGTTCTATGTTCATTCAGAAGGCACGCTGGATATAAGTGGCATCACCCCAAAAGAAGGGGGTTTATATACATGCATAGCAACTAATCTAGTTGGTGCTGACTTAAAGTCTATTATGATCAAAGTGGATGGTTCTTTCCCCCAGGAGAGCAATGGATCTTTAAATATTAAAATAAGAGACATTCAGGCCAATTCAGTTCTAGTGTCTTGGAAAACAAGCTCTAAAATTCTCAAATCCAGTGTTACATGGACAGCCTTTGTCAAAACTGAAGATTCTCATGCTGCCCTAAGTGCTCGAATACCCTCTGATATCAAGGTATATAATCTATCTCATCTGAACCCAGCTACTGAATATAAAATTTGTATTGATGTTCCCACAGTCTATCAGAAAAATAGAAAACAATGTGTAAACGTCACCACAAAAGGCCTGGACCCTGATCACAAAGAGTATGAAAAGAGTAATACCACTATAGTGATGGCCTGGCTTGGAGGACTTCTGGGGATTATTAGTGTGATGTGTCTTTTCAGCTACTTCTGTCAAGAAATGAACTGCAATGGTGAACATATCCATGTAAAGAATTACTTACACAAACAAACCCTTGCATTCAGTGAGCTTTATCCTCCTCTGATAAACCTCTGGGAAGCCGGCCAAGAAAACAGTACATCTTTGGAAGTGAAAGCAACTGCCATAGGTACACCAACAAATATGTCCTAAAAACAACCTTCTAAACCTACTTCAAAGAAAAACTCAAGACTGCAGCTATGATTTAAAAAAATATAGGAAGAGAAATATTAATTTCTAGAAAAGGGGGTTAAACTTCACCAATGCTGCTTCTGACCAAGGGAAATATGTACAAGTTCAGCATTTTAATTAACTGGCTTCAAAGGGTACTGTGGCAACCAAATAAAATAATTCCATTTTCTAGGACTTTCACGTAACTTTTATGTCTGGACTACAGTTAAAGTGAACAAAAACATTTCTGTATTTTTTTTAAGTATATAAGAGTAGTTGAACTGAGCAATACCTCTCCTGTGTTGTATTACACACATTAGCCACGAGTTTTTGCAGTGACCAGATAAACTTGAATTGACACGTGGTGTAATAAAAAGGACAAATTCTGTAGAGTAGACACAGTGAGTATGTGGACCTTTTTTATAAGGAAAAATACATTTTGGATTAAAATCAATTGCTTTTGTCTTGTTTTTTGTTTCTAAATAAAGAATAATTTCTGGGAAATAACATCTGATCATATATCATTTAAATGACATCGTTTTCAAGTGTGCTTTTCTATAGAGAAATTTGGAATGGTAAAATTAAGAAATGTCTTGGGGATTTTGTTGCAATTTTGTGATGCATAAAAATCAACTTAAAAAGTTTTTTTTATCAGTATTAAAAGGCAATAACTGTATGGTATTTAACACTAATTATCAACCAAATCAAATCTCCCAAGAAATTATATATTCACTTAAAGATCTAACTGGAAATTATATATTCACCTAAAGATTTTTTTACCAAGCAGCTTTTGAGGTGCATTTAATTATTAGTTTCAAATAATGTAAATCCAATACCTGAGCAAATGAATGTCTTATTTCACTAATTAATATTAGCTCAGCTTTAGGATGCTTGCTTTGCAGAAAATAGTGCCAGATTTCAGTAGGGCTTATTATCTAAATGCAGTTTTCAACTTTTTTCTGTGATTTTATTTTATTATATTTTATTTATTTATTTGTAGGTCATGGGGCTTGAACTTTTGGCTTGGGCGCTATTCCTCAGCTCTTCGGCTCAAGGCAAATGCTCTACCTCTTGAGCCACAGCGTCTGTGATTTTAAACACAATGAGCTCCACTGAAATAGCAAGCAAATAATTATTTTCTAGCAAGGATGTCCTCTTTCAAAACCTCAGTTTTAGAATTTTACTATGAATTACATGAGACTAATGGTAAAAACTAGTCCATCTATTTTAATATATAAAAATGACAGGACATAGTGAAGACTGAGCATCTATTAAATATTTCCTTTTCTCTTTTTGTGATTTCAAAGATTTAACTTTATTTTCTAATTTGTTTAGTTTCATATTAAAAATAAACATCTTTGCATATTGTGGATATTATCTCTTAGTTACACATCTAAAAATATAGCATTTTCATTATGTAATGAATTTTTCATGAATAGCATTATTTCTACACCAAAAAGATTAATTTTGTTAAAACTCAAATTTAGGTTTAGTTTTATGAAATATGGTTTTTATATCTTATTTAAGAAAGATATTGAAATAATTTTACTGCATTTTATTCTTCAAATGACTGAGAGTTTAAGATTTTTAATATAAAAATTTAAGAGGACAGTTTAAAAAAAACTAGTAAGGTTCATTAACAAATTTAGGATGAAACACAAAATAAGATTCAGCCCTCTAAGACTATAATTGAGGTGACCACACATCACAGTTTAAAATAGTGTGAATTATTAAAATAAAGTCAAGAAACTCACTAATTCTCTGTAAATCCTTTGTACGATTTAAAAGTGAAAGAATTTCATTTGAAAAAATGAACAAATATCATTGAGGGATTCAGCTAAACTTGTTTTTACAAAACCTCTCAGTCTTGCAAAATTAAATGTATTTTATATGAAGAAAAAAATTTCAGGAAATATCAGAAACTATCTACAATAATAAGCCATAATTTTAAAAGGCAAATTACTTATCTGTACAAAATGACATGGCTCCCTCATTAATTCATATTGTTCAGGTTCATAGTCAAATGTGTAGCTTTCTTTACAGTAGCTTGCTGCATAGTCCCAACATATCACTGCCCTGTAAACATTTCCAACCCTGCAGTCACGTCCATTTATTTGTTAATATTAGACATTTCTTTTGCAATATAATTGACATTTTCCAATTAATTTCTAGCTATTTTTGACAATGTAGAAGGTAATTTCTATGGACTCTTTAAAACAAAAGGATAAATGTTGTTAATTTCAACACAACAAAAACATAAAACCCACTAATTTAATGCATTTCCCAAACAGAAATTTTACAACCTGATGAATCACTATCACACAGAGGCTGACATTAGAATTTATCAGCAAGCCACACTCATATATCACAAGAAGTTTCAGCACCACGGACAGAGCTAACTGGACCTCAGCTATTTGTCAAAAATATAGGCGCTGAAATACACCTTATTAGGATGCAGGTATTGTATGGTTCAGCAAGAACTTGAACAAGTACCTTGTATGTTTCCTTTAAACTTATGTACATGAAGAACCATCACAGATAGTAGAGCTTACAATACATTGCAAGCTCTTTTTTTTTCCGAAAACTGTTATGAAATAGGCCTTTGAATAATCATCTACTAAAGAACAGTAAAATGAGGCATTTGTTTACAAATGGCTTAAAGCAATCATGGTCCTATTTATTTTCTTAAATTTTAATCTAAAACACCAGTAGGAGAAAAAAAGATAAAAACATTTTCTTCAATAAAAGAATGGTGTTTTATACTCCATATGTTATCTCCTAAACCTGACATAAAATTAAGTACTGGTTAAAGTAGCTGATTGCTTTAGTTGATCTTTAGATAGTCTCACTTTATACCACAAGCATTCTACATCTATCGCCTATAGTTGAAATTAAAGATATTCTCCATGAAGTCATTTGTTTGTCAACAACAACAACAAAAATCTCCCTAAGTTTTTACCTGGGCTAGCTTCCAGTTAAAATCTTTCCATCTCTACCTCCTGAGTTTCTGAAATTACAGGAATGTGCCAAAACTCCTAGTAACATGTTATTATTTTAGAGTACTATCTAGGTTCCCAAAGTCCAAGTCGAAATGTTAAACATCAAAGACTAGAAATTTTTTTCCCATTCTCCATAGTTTTACAGCAGTGCTTCTCCCACTATCCTAAACAATGCATTATTAATTAGATTATTTTTGGGGAAAACTACAATGGAAAGAAAGGTTACTATCAGTACCATGAAGTTTTGGAAAGAGCAAGAAATTAACCCGAGTGTCAGCAGACTATTTTCTGCTCTTAGGTGCTCAGTTAAAAAGTGAAGATGTTTGATAAGGACAAAAATGGCCTAGATTTATGTTATTCTTCTAACGCAAAGGAAAAGCTAAAATATTTTACATAAGTGAAAAATTAGATTTAATAATATAAAAACTATAAATTATGTATCCAATCTTGATAAAAGTTATTAAAAGACAAACCCTTCAAAACATAGGTGATTCACCTTCTTGTAAAATACATAGATATTTTCTCAATGATAGAACTTCTCATTTTCTTGGGTGACAAGGTTTCTTTAAGTTTTTATTTTATTTTATTTTGTCATGGGGCTTGAACTCTGGTCCTGGGCACTGTTGTGAGCTCTTCAGCTCAAGGTGAGTGAGCACTCAACAACTTAAGCCACATCACCACTTCTAGTTTTCTGATTGTTAATTGGAGATAAGAGTGTCACAGACTTTCTTGCCCTGGCTGGCCTTGAACCGCGATCCTCAGATCTCAGCCTCCTTAGTAGCTATGGATTACACGCGTGAGCCACTGGCACCAGGCTCGAGTCTTTAAGTTTTAAGTAGGGAATGCAACAGTTAGCAAAGTTTTTTATGCCTTGAAATAATTATAAGGTTGTTTCCCAAATCTGACCTAACAATTTCATTAATGAAATAAGCAGAAAGCTTAAACATTGAATATTAAGAACTCATTATTCTCAAATGAAGACCTATGTTGTGATATAGATATAGATATGTAGAATACAATTCCTTTTTATTCCTACTGATCAGAGACTAGGCTCTCTCTCTCTCTCTCTCTCTCTCTCTCTC
>NW_012267288.1:9700031-9708325 GCF_000151885.1 Dipodomys ordii | reverse complement strand
AACTCTGGGCCTGGGCGCTGTCCCTCAGCTCTTCAGCTCAAGGCTAGTGCTCTACCACTTGAGCCACAGTGCCACTTCTGGCTTTTTTTTCTTTTTGCTTATGTGGTGCTTGAGAATCGAACCCAGGGCCTCATGCATGCAAGGCAACCGCTCTACCACTGAGCCACCTTCCCAGCCCCTAATGTCACATTCTTTAAATGCATGTATATATACATATATAATACAATATAGGATAATTTTATATTAATTTATTGCAATATATGCTATTTTAAAAAGTAAAACACATGAGTACTACATGAAGTTAAATACAAAAAAAGAGAGAATCACATTTTCCATGGCCCACATATACATTTTTATAAAAGTCTGCTATTCTGGCTACTACTTAACACAAAGAAGCTGCTAAAGATATACACAAGGTAAGAAATCCTTATATATTGGTGAGAAGATATATTAATGCAAGCACTATGGAAAACAATACAGATTTTCCAAGAAGTATTAAACCTACATACATAGAGTTTCCATAGCCATTCACAATAGCCATGCTATAGAACCAGCTTTGATGCTAGTCACCAGACTAGAAAAATGTTTTATATGCAGGGTGTAAAATATATTATTTAGTCCTCAAAAAGAATAAACTTAGCCAGGTGCTGGTGGCTCACACCTGTAATCCTAGCTACTCAGGAGGCTGAGATCTGAAGATTGTGGTTCAAAGCCAGTGCAGGCAGGAAAGTCCATGAGACACTTAGTTCCAATAAACCACTAGAAAACTGGAAGTGGCGCTGTGGCTGAAGCGGTAGGCCAAGCTTGCCTTGAGCTGAAGAGCGCAGAGACAGCGCCCAAGCCTAGAGTTCAAGCCCCACGACCAAAAAAAAAAAAAAAGAAGAAGAAACTTATGTCATTAGAGGAAAAATGATTAATTGGAGGAAAAATAAGTTAATAATGTTTAGTGAAATAAGCTATACAAAAACCAAGTATTTTTGTCATCTGTAAAATATAAAGTTTATACAACAAGGTGACTTGAAAAAAGAGGGACTACCAACTAAGACAGTGTGAGAAGATAGGCGGGAGTGGATAATAGAGGCGTTGAAAACTGGAAATTAAGACGAAAATGATGCATGCATGTATGGAACGGTCAGCAAAATTCCTTAACAGGAATAATGAACATAAATCATGATTTTTCAAAGCCATTCATTCTTCCTTTGATAACACTTACAATACTGTTTCTGTCTATACTATTTTCAAGAAAGTTGCCCAAACTCCTTAAGTGACATCAAAACCTTCAATCTCCAAATGAATGGACACCAGAGATTACCCTGCCATTTTCCTTTCCAGCCCACAGACCTACCAGTGACGTGAGTGACCAATGTCACCCTCCTCTATTCAGTCTGTACTTTGAATGTCAGAATAGCTTTGTGTGTTTTTGCCAGTTGCAGGATGTTAACATAGGACCTGAGTATTGTCCTTGAATTTTATTTATTTGTTTATTTTTTGCTTAAGGATCTACCACTTGGGCCACCCATAGATCCACTTCTAGCTTTTTGGTGATAAGAGTCTCAGAGACTTTCTTGCCCCAGCTGGATTTGAACTGTGATCCTCATATCTCAGCCTCCTGAGTAGCTAGGATTATGGGTATGAGCCCCTAGGACCAAGCAATCTTCCATTTTTGTGAAACTTTAGATAAATATCTTTTCTGAGATATTATTTCTTTCTAATCCTCATCATTCTATTTGGGAGAGTAGAAAAGAAAAAAAAATCTAGCCTATATCCAAAGGACAATCCAACAAGATGCTAAGCTTTAGTATAATTCCTCTTTTTTAAAAAACAAAAAGTCATTTAGGCTGTATGAGAGAGATTCTACTAATAACTATATTATATATTAGAAATAAGAAAAATTAGGCTAGGGAAGTTTAGGTAACACACTAGAACACAAGCAACAAAAACGGAACCATGTAATCTGAGAGTTATGTGTATAGTTGGGAAAGATGAGGGAGAACTACAGAAAGGGTGACATTGATCAAGATGCATTGTACTTATCAACTGATTTGTTGAATTTAAACATGTTTGCACAGCTGTCTAAAGATAACAAAAATACATTTGAAAAAGAACACATGAGTGACAGATTCTCAATGGCAGTAGTGAGAGAAGTTTGGTCTCCACAATAGAAGGAAATCGCTAAGTTGTTAGCTTTTTAACACCTACTGCAAACTTTGAAACTTTGTATGTATTGATATCTCATAGACAAATGGCAGCAGAGATAGAAGGGAAGGATTTGATGAAAACTGAATAAGTGCCTGCAGTTGTTTTATTCTGTGTGTGTGTGTGTGTGTGTGTGTGTGTGTGTGTGCACGCGCGTGCGCACGTGTGCATGCACACATGCACGAGCACATCTGGTACTGGCACCCAACCAGTACATGCTAGAAAAGCACTCCACCACTAAGATACATACCCACTCCTCAGCAATTATTCTAATAGCAGAGAATGCACAATCTCAGCCAGAAATTACATTTCATTGATTGCATACTTTAGAAAGTGAAACATGACACAAACTAAGAACTGAAAAGAGAAACAGTGTAATTCCATCTTGACAATGCTATCCATGGTCATTAGAAAAACCAATAAACTTTTAGCAACAACCAGGAAAACAACTGCAAGCACTAGAACGGAAAATTAGTGAAAGGTATTTGTTCCCAATGAACATTCATCCTAACTTTTATCTTTTAACATCCTAAAAACAGTCGAACACCATCAAGACTTCGGATACTGAAGACATTATATATTATAAAATTAGAACTTGAATTTGTTTCACACTTGATTGGTTAACATTTTAAAGTCTCCTTTCACGTGAAAATAAATCTCTACCCCATAGCAAACTATTCGCAAGTTTCATCAAAGTGAACAAGTCATTCTGACTTTGTATATCCTATTCTTGTATTTATTTTATTTTTCACAAATTAGCATTTATTTCATTAACCATTCAAGATACTAGACCAGCAAGTAGAAAACACTGAGTATCTATTGATTAAAATAAAAATCAAGAACCAGTCAAGAAACAAGTGTGGAATTGCTATTTAGCCTATCTTTTTTTCTTTTTTCTTTTGGTGAGTCGTGGGGCTTGAACTCTGGGCTTGGGCGCTGTCTCTGTGCTCTTCAGCTCAAGGTGATTGCTCTACTGCTTGAGCCACAGCGCCACTTCCGGTTTTCTAGTGGCTTATTGGAGATAATAGTCTCATGGACTTTCCTACCCAGAATGGCTTTGAACCATGATCCTCAGATCTCAGCCTCCTGAGTATCTAGGATTTTACAGGCATGAGCCACCAGTGCCTGGCTTGCCCTTCTTTTTTGTAGTGATTAACTCAAAGGCCTAATATTGTTTCTATTAAGTCTGGGACAAATTAAGAAGCTAGCTAGAAGGGAGGAAAAGATAGTGTCAGAGATGGTAAAGGGGTAGAGAAAGATGAACTTGTTACATGCAAACACACTGAGGCCACTGAGGCTCAGAAGAACTTGCCTGCAAAGTTGTGCTGAGATTAAAACTCTCCTTTGTGATTCCAACATTTGCAATCTGAAACAAGTCAGAGATGGCCTACAGGAATCTGATTAATATGTGTAAAACCCAGTTATCTAAATTACAATGCCAAAAAATTCTGAAAATGTAGGTAAACATCTTTGAATTATTAAATAAGGATATTTTCTTTTAAATTTCTTACAGATTTCTAAGCAAAGTGCCTCCATTGGTAGATTCTGTAGCTTTCCTCTGGTAATGTTTTCATGTGTTCTATTCACAGGAAAAGTAGATAGTGTTCCTCCTTCACAGAGATATGTTCTAAGACTGAAATAGCTGAGAGAGTACCAAACCTACATATAGGGTTCTATGGGTTTGTTTTTCCTACACAGACAGATCTATGATATGTCAATTAGAGTAAGAGATTCACAATAACTAATAATAACAGTGTAGTGTAATGCATGTTCTATGATTATAGATACTCATGGATGTTCTCAAAATGTTGTGCCACATTCCCCTTGAGGTGATGAAACATGATACAATGTCTATGTGATGACAGGAAATGATGAATGACACAAGGTTCCCAATTTAGTATTATTCGGTTTTATAATGATTCCTTGAACAAGGGCACTATAGAAGTGGAACAGGCTGTAGTGGGAATGTTGTGTATGTATTTTGGATACAATAGACGAAGGGAAGATTCGTGTCCCTGATTGAATGGAGCTAATGTGATATATTGAATTTAAAATAATTCACAAGCCGGACGCCAGTGGTTCATGCCTGTAATCCTAGCTACTCAGGAGGCTGGGTTCTGAGTATCATGGTTCAAAGCCAGCCTGGGGAAGGACTCATCTCCAATAAACCACTAGAAAACCGGAAGTGGCACTTGGACTCAAGTGACAGGGTGCTAGCCTACTTGAGCAAAAAGGAGCTCAGAAACAGCGCCCAAGTGCAGAGGATGAGCCCCAGAACTGGTAACACACACACACACACATACAACAGCAGCAACAACAACAACAAAACACAATTTAATCGGTATTTATTTACTTGCTGATTCATTTCACTAATTATGGCAAAAAAATAAATGAGAAAAGATGGTAAGCCAGATTCACAATTTTCTATCACACAAAATAAAACTTATACAAAACACTGACATATTGCATCTTACACTTAGTAAGATCATTTTTTTTCTATTTCACACTTGCAGAGCACATTGCTCAAACAAAAATGAGGCACATGTAATCAAGTTTGATAAGCTAAGAAGCTGAGCAAATGATAGGAAAAAATAATTTGATTTGAGGAGTAAAGATATTAAATTACCACCTCAATGCTCTGAATGATAAAAAGCATAGAGTCAAAAGCAGTACAGTTCCTTAAAACCATGGGCATTTTAAGAGCTTTATGTAAAAGGCAAAGGAGCAGTGTTAGAGTTTTGTGAAAATTTTAATATCAATGAGTTAAGGAATTATACTTTTAAACAGGTATTGCCTAACTCAGTTGGAATGTAAATGAATTTACTATATCTTTGTATTAGCCTGCTTTAAAATACAAAAATGTATTCCATTTATTTCTTTCAACATATTTAGAGAATGTGGAAAATGTCATATTGCCTAGAGTAATCTTGATGCTTTTGTTCTACTGGAAGAAACAAGATCCCCTTTAGCTAAAGGTTTTCTTCTGCTTTTGTCTGTTCAGCACTAGCATAACTAGGGTGACAGTCCCATAAAGAAAATAACCAAAGGCACTCACTTTGCCCAGCAACTTGGCAGTCCTCCAGCACTGACATTCAGTGCCCTAAATTAATTTTTGGGGCCCAGGATTAAAGTGAGGAAGGAATAGTGTGCCTTTCTATTTAGTTGTGTTACTTTTTTTTTGTTTTTAACTACATGGCCAATATAATATATTGTTTCTAGTCATTTTAAATTTTAATAACCATCCATCAAAAAATGATATCAGTTGTTCTCAGATTTAACTTATCAATAAAATCCTGAAAATGATTCATAATAAATAAAAAAGTTGTCCTATAAGAAAAATAAAAGGCAGAAGGTTCTGGGAAGATGGCAGAGGAGAAGCTGGAGGCTAAACAAGCTCTCACAAAGAAAGCAGTTTTAGTGTTCCAGTGAACGAAATCCTAAGCCAGAGAATCACCATGTGCCTTCACAGAACAGAGAGACAGGCCAGAGAGTGAAAATCCAGGCAAGGAGACAGATCTGAGCACTTGCCGACAGCTGCGGCTATGGTGGCGGCCTGAGCCACCATACCTACAACAGAGAGTCTGGGACAAAGGAGCCAGATGAAGCGGGTGAGCAGATTCTACTCAACACCAGCAAGAACTGACAAGGAGCAGATACCTTCATCCTGTAGATCACAGACGAGAGACAAGCCAGGAACCAAGAATCTGGCATGAGTAGAACCCTGATATTCTCACTCCTTCTCAGAAAGCTGAAGAGGGAAGGCCATCCCTCCCCTCTCCCCCCGCCCCACACCATTGGAGATCTCCATCTTTGATAGTGACAAAGGCCCAGCTGAGCAGCTAGTTCCAACTCAGGCCTTGGAAGAAAACAAAAAAATCATTTAGGAGGTCACAAGAACCTGACTTGACCTGGCAGGCTCAGCTCCACCCAGGGGAAAGTCACACAGCGCAGGCAGAGATAGACAGGAATTGCATGATCAGGCTGAGAACAGACAAAGAGAAAGTCAGGAATGGCATAAGCAGGCTGAGAACAGTCAAAGAGAACTACAGGAATTGGTTATTTGAAAAAATTAACAAAATTGACAGACCCTTAGCAAATCTTATCAGAAAAAGAAGACAACAAACCCAAATAAATAAACTCAGAGATGAGAATGGAAACATCACCACAGAAAAAACCAAGATTCAGAACATTATAAGGGAATACTTCTCAAAACTTTATGCTAATAAGTTTGAGAACTTGACAGAAATGGACCTTTTCCTAGCAAATATCAACATGCCGAAACTAAACCAAGATGAGTTAAACTATTTTAATAGTCCCATATCAAGCATTGAAATAGAAACAGCAATAAGAAACCTCCCATCTAAGAAAACTTCAAGACCAGATGGTTTTACAGTAGAATTCTACTAGGCATTCAAAGCAGAGCTTACACCAATAATCCTCCAACTCTTCAATGAATTCGAAAGAGAAAGTTCACTTCCGAACTCATTCTATGAAGCCATCATAACCCTCATTTCAAAATCAGGCAGGGACTCATCAAAGAAAGAGAACTATAGACCCATTTCTTTGATGAACATCGATGCAAAACTTCTCAACAAAATTTTGGCCAATCGACTTCAACAATTCATCCAAAAAATCATACACCACGATCAAACAAGATTCATTTCAGGGATGCAAAGCTGGTTCAACATTCGCAAATCAATTAATATATTCATCACATCAACAAGAGCAAGGATAAGAACCACATGGTTATCTCAATAGATGCAGAAAAAGCATTTCACAAGATCCAACACCCCTTTATGATGAAGGTGTTGGAAAAATTAGGAATCCATGGAAAATTCCTCAATACAATAAAGGCTGTATATGACAAATCTACAGCCAGCATTATAGTTAATGGTGAAAAATTAAAGCCATTTCCTTTTAACTCAGGAACAAGACAAGGATGTCCACTCTCTCCACTTCACTTCAATTTAGTGTTAGAATGCTTAGCTACAGCAATAAGACAAGATGCAAACATAAAAGGGATCCAAATAGAGAAAGATAAAACTCTCCCTCTTTGCAGATGACATGATCTTGTATTTAAAGAATCCCCTGTACTCCATTCTCAAATTACTCAAGCTGATTCAAAACTTTGGCAGGGTATAAAAATAACCTTCAAAAATCAATGGCTTTTCTATATGACAACAATGAGAAAAGCGTGGCTAACATCAGAAAGCAACTCTATTCATAATAACCCCACAAAAATAAAATACCTAGGAATTAACTTAACCAAAGAAGTGAAGGACCTCTATGATGAAAACTTTAAAATCTTGAAAAAGGAAATCAACACAGAACTTGGAAGTTGCAAAAACTCCCATGCTCCTGGATTGGAAAGATTAACATCGTGAAAATGGCAATACTTCCCAAGGCTATCTACAAAATCAATGCAATACCTATCAATATTCCAACCTCATTCTTCAAGGAAATAGAAGAGGCAATCCAAAAATTCATATGGAACAATAAAAGACCCCGAGTAGCAAAACCAATACTTTACAGAAAGAACGCTGCTGGAGGAACATCAATACCAAATTTCAAACAATACTACAAAGCCATAGTAATCAAAACAGATGGTACTGGCACAAGAACAGACCTGAGGATCAATGGAATAGAACTGAAGACCCAGAAATGAACGCACAGACCTATAGCCATTTAATCTTGGATAAGGGAGCTAAAAAAAATAGAATAGAAGAAAGACAGCCTCTTCAGTAAATGGTGCTGGCAAAATTGGTTAATCACCTGTAGAAAACTAAAGCTATATCCTTACATATCACCCTGCACCAGAATCAACATATGGATCAAAGACCTCGGAGTCAAAGCAGATACTCTGAAAACATTACAGGATGGAATAGGAGAAACCCTAGGTCTCCTTGGCACAGGCAGAAATTTTCTTAATAGAGACCCAGAAACACAACAAATCAAAGAAAGGTTGGACAAATGGGATTGCATAAAGTTGAAGAGCTTCTGCAGGGCAAAGGACATAACTAGCAAGATCAATAGAAAAGCCCACAGCTTGGGAGAAGATCTTCACTAGCCATACAACAGACAAGGGTTTCATATCTAAA
>NW_012267288.1:9695997-9699495 GCF_000151885.1 Dipodomys ordii | reverse complement strand
GAAATGGAAAGACTTGGAAAAAATTATATTAAGTGAAGTAAGCCAGGCCCAAAGAAACATTGGACCCATGATTTCCCTCATTTGCAATAATTAGTATATGTCTGAGACAAACAGAAAAGGTCAGATAAGTTGATGTTAAGTGAATTGAACCCCAAGATAAGTATACAAATGTTGTTTTTCTTTCATGCAATTGTTTTTAACATATTTATAAGACGATTTCTTTGTCGCTTTGTATGTTCCCCCCACACACACACAGTATATTTAACCCCTTCTTTCACTGTATTTGATGTTGGTATACTTTTTGGAGGGGAAGGGCAAAAACAATTATTTAAATAGGGATACTGGTGGACCCATTGAAACAATGACATGTATAAGTCGTTATGTCAAAAAACGAACTTTACAACTTTGGGGGCGGTGGTTAGAGATAGGAAGGGATGGGAAGGGGAAACAAAGGAGGAGGCAACAATGCTTGATAAGAAATGTACTCATTATCTTGCCCATGTAATTGTAACCACTCTGTACAGTAGTTTCACAATAAAAAAAAGAAAAAGAAAAGAAAAGTAAAAATCAGCTAGATAAGATTATATAAATGTGGGTGACTGCTTTTATTTTAATTGTAATGATCATTTTTGGTAATCACGAATCTAAAGGTATAGTCGTTTTGCCAATAAAGAGTAAAGAATTTCTTGATTTAGTCATTTGCCTGAAATACAATTTATTTGTAAATCATTTGAGGCAAAAGAGAATTGTCCATATATCTAGGAAGAAAAATAACAAAAAATAAATAAGATGCATCCAATTGCCACAAACATAGCAACCAAAGTTGTTTTAGTTGACATGATTTTTAAAATCTCCGTTCATTTGTAAATTTTACATTCTGCTTGGGCAGGGCACTAGTGGCTCATGCATGTAATCGTAGCTACTCAGGATGCTAAGATCTGAGGATCATGGTTTGAACATGAGCAGCAAAGTCCATTAGACTCTTACCTCCAATTAAACTCCAAAAAAGCTGGAAGTAGAGCTGTGTTTCAAGTGGTAGAATGGCAGCCTTGAGCAAAAAAGCTTAGGGACAGTGCCCAGGACTGAGTTCAAGCCCCAAGGATGACTGAAGAAAAAAATGTGCTTGGCTAGGGTGACACCCAATGAACAAATTAATATGATGTCCATTTGGTAACCCAGTATTTCATAAATAGAAGTGATAAGCCAGGTTCATTTTAATCTATGTCCTATTTATATTTTAAAATGAAGAAAAAATTGGAGTAGAGTTAATGAAAGAACTCAACTGAGATGTACATTAGTAGTTCTGGGGATTCCTAAAGACAATATTACCCAGAAGCAAAAATACTGAATAAATTACAGGTACAGTAAATAAAATGCAACCATGACCAGAATTGACTATGTTGATATTTCTTTGTTCAATAAACATTTACTGAGAACAAAAATGTTGAAAGCATGGTAGAAGCCAAGGTAGACCAAATAACTTAAAGAATTATCAATGGTGAAAAAACTATGAAGGAACCAGGTACCTATGGCTTATGCCTGTAATTCTATCAACTCAGGGAGTTGAAATTTGAGGATCAAGGTTTGAAGGCAGCCCAGCCAGGAAAGGCTGTGAGACTCTTACCTCCAATAAACTACTCAGAAAAAACCAGTAGCTACAGTAGCCACTGTAGCTCAAGAGGCAGAGTGCTAGTCTTGAGCTCAGGGAGAGGAGCCAGGCCCTTAGTTCAAGCCTCAGGAATTACACACACACAAGTA
Organism: Dipodomys ordii; assembly: GCF_000151885.1. Classification (NCBI taxonomy): domain Eukaryota; kingdom Metazoa; phylum Chordata; class Mammalia; order Rodentia; family Heteromyidae; genus Dipodomys; species Dipodomys ordii. The sequence goes on along the minus strand of NW_012267288.1, from coordinate 9,697,737 downwards.
TTACTACAATTGTACCTTCCATATACATTGGGGAAAATTCAAGATAATTGTTGTTTTGGTCTATATATATATATATATATATATATATATTTGTAAAGATACTGTACTGAGGGGTTACAGTTCCATGAGTAAGGTAATGAGTACATTTTTTTATTGAGCACTGTTACCTCTCCTGTGGTCTTTTCATAGAAAGATCTAACTATATTCCATCAGTCAAGTGTACTACTCTGAATAAATACTTATCCTTGGTATGCATACTAGTTATCCAGATAAAGAAAGCTTCATACGATATAGATAATTGTAATTAATACTAATATGTACGTTATTCATCTCTCCCATCAATAAATAACTTTTTCTAAGAGAAAAAATGTACAATGGTCTCTTCTGCTGGCCTTATTGCAAAGTTAGTTATAACTTGAAGTAGCAATGATTGGCTAATCAGAAACATTTTGTACTTATATACTCAAGATATATGAACAGTATATACCCAGGTAACTCAACTATGGATAATTTTTGCTTACACATTCAAATTCCAGTGTTCTGAATTCTAAATGAAATTCTAAATGGTAGTTGTGTATCTTTCAATCCACTATATTTCACTGATTGTTATATTTGCTGGTGCACAAACAATAAAATTTGGAATGTAAATTATGAGAAAACTAAGAAATATAACTGGGCAGAGCTGAATAAATTTCCATGGCCAATCCATTTTGACCAGATGGCTTTTTGCAATTTTGGAAGTATCTTAACTCATAAATGTCACAGGGTGTGCGAAGTGAAACATCACCATCTGCCTCAACTCAAGGAATTATTGCTCCTTATTCCTGCTAATGGTAATTCCATACTGTTCTTCAAGTTATTAAGGCTGTTGGCCAATTGAGAAGAAAAATTGTTCATTCTTCTCCTAAAAGGGTAATTCAAAAGCAACTGGGGTAAATGACTGAGAGACAAAGTAAAGTACAAATATTTATACTTCTTAAAGTATACTTCTTAAAAAATCAAGGACTTTTCTGTCCAGGCTAGCTTTAAATCATGTTCCTTAGATCTCAGACTTCTGAGTAGCTAGGATTGCAGGCATGAGCAACCGGCGCCTGGCACTAACAATTTTAAAGTTTAGATATACTTAATCACCTCAGGTAAATTTTAAAAGAATGATAATTTACTCCACTTACACCTATCCATGTTTTCCTTTTCTATCTTTCTGTAAAAAAGAATTTTATCATATTTACATTAAATCAACATGAGTAGTACATTATTATGAATTGTTAGATCTGAGTTATACAGTATACTATAATCATAATTCATTCTGTACAATCTTATGCTCCCTACAAATTAATGGTTTCCTCTATTCCTTTTTTCCCCATTTGCTTCCTATTCAGTGTGCTTATACTTCATTTCAAAACTCTTTACAGAATTGTACATCTAAAATTATCTCTAGTCTATTATGGTATTCTTACCTTTATATTTATCATTATACATCTATAAAGCTTTTAAAGAGTCTTTTTGAGTTTAGTGACATTTTAAGGAAATAAATACACACATATTCAATTGACTGTATTGAACAAGGAGCTAGCTATACAGACCTTTTTTTTACATGTTTTTTTATTGTGAAAATACTGTACAGAGGGGTTACAATTACATAGGCAAGATAATGAGTACATTTCTTATCAAGCATTGTAGCCTCCTCCTTTGTTTCCCCTTCCCATCCCTTCCCATCCTCCCTCAAATCCTCCTCCCCCT
>NW_012267288.1:9682973-9692972 GCF_000151885.1 Dipodomys ordii | reverse complement strand
CACACACACACACACACACACACACACACACACACACACACAAACACAGAGTGAGAGAGAGAGAGAACAAAAAGCATTTCAAATCAATCACAACTGAACTCACATTTGACCAATTTATTTTTAGCAAACTACCTGTCAACAAGGTCACATAATGCTGGAAGCTAGAGACTCAAGTCAGATATACTACCTACCCAGGTGCTGAGATTTGGAGGACAGCAATTTGAAGTTACCTCGGGCAGAAAAAAAAAATCCCTGAAGACTGCTTCCCCAATGTCACCAGCAAAAGGCAGAGCTGAAGGTGTGGCTCAAGTGGTAGAGCACCCATACCAGCTCAGAAAAAAGCTGACAATGAGAGGCTCTGAGTATAGACACAAAAAATGATATAACTGTAAATATACTTTTATGACAAAAATATAAAACAAGTCATGCAAATTTTGGGAGAATCTCAAACAGACCATCCAAAACTTCTCTTCATAAATCAAGATCTGTCTCTTGTGTAGTACACACATAGGTGCCATGCCAGGATATTCCACTGAGTTTCAGTTTTTATGATTTTCAGTATCTAGGGATTTGTCCCAAGCATTCCAGGCACACAATTGGTCTTTCCAGTGTGGCTATCCCTCAGTGAAGGCCATCAGGGGACCCTCAGGGGTAAACCCCAAAGTTCACTGAAAACAGACAAGATTATTCCTGTCAGAAAAGCAGGATAAATATAACATTCTTTATTATACAATAGTTACCATATATGTAGTGAAGTTTCTGCTTTGTCTTATACCTTAAGATTCTCTATTAGGAATAAATTAAGGTGGAAAGTGACAATACCAAACAAAAAAAGAAAGAAAAAATAGAAAGTCAAATCTGTGTTTCTTAAGTGAATTGGCAAATTAAGCTGACTTGCTGGGTCTTAGTTTCCTCCATATTAGGTAAGCGATTTAGTTGATCTCCCAACTGGTTCTAATACTTCTATTATTAATTATAAAGATATAATTCTGACCTTACAAATTCTACTTTATTCATTTGCCCAGACTTGAAGTAAATGTGTCAGTTGCTAAAGTGATCACTACTAGATTCTTGTAAAGTTATCAAATGAAGGCTATAATAAACCTGTAGTAGCATTTACCCAAATGATCACAAGCAAGGCCATACAGAAGCCACCAGCACAGCTATGTTCACTGCAGCATTATTTACCATAGCTAATATATGGAACTAACCCAGATGACCCTCAATAGATGAATGGATCCACAATGGAATTCTATGCTTCCATCAGAAAGAATGATATCGCTCCATTTTTAAAGAAATGGAAAGATTTGGAAAAAGTCATATTAAGTGAAGTAAACTAGACCAAAAGAAACATACAGTCCATGGGTTTCCTCATTTGTAATAAATAGTATATTTCTAGGATAGTTCTAGCAGAGGATCACAATAGTTCAATAGCTACCTACATAGGACCAAATAAAATGATGCTAATCAAAATGAACTCCAAGATATGGGGTCTTTTTGGTTGTATTGACATTGTTCTATCAGTGTATTGTATCAAGTTATCTATTTCTTTTTTTCTCCCTTTGGTTTATCCCCCATAGTCAGTGTGTTTGATTCTGGTACCCTGTGTCATATGTGTGTGTGTGTGTGTGTGTGTGTGTGTGTGTGTATCTGACTTGGGGAAGGGAAGGGGAATAACAAAATTTTGAAACGAGGACAAAGAGTAAACCAAAGCAATAGTGGTACTTAGAAGACACTAGATTAGAATGAACTTTACATCTTCAGGGGTGGGGTGGGGATATAATGGGGAAAAAAACGAGGAGTAGGTAACAATATTCTATAAGATATGTACTCATTACTCATTAGCTTACTTATGTAACTGTAACCCCTCTGTATATAACCTTTATAATAAAATAAAATATTTAAAAAAAACCTGCTGGGGCTGGGAAGGTGACTCAGTGGTAGAGCGCTTGCCTTGCATGCATGAGGCCCTGGGTTCAACTCCTCAGCACCACATAAGCAGAAAAAAAAACTCGGAAGTGGCGCTGTGGCTCAAGTGGTAGAGTGCTAGCCTTGAGCTGAAGAGCTGAGGGACAGCGCCCAGGCCCAGAGTTCAGGCCCACGACCAGACCCCCCCCCAAAAAAAACCTACTTCAGAATCTAATAGTCATGTCAATGGATTATGACCAGGAAAAAGGACAATATATAAATTTTTTGTGCATTTTATATGAAACAAAATTATGGTTCTTAAGTCCTTTGATATATTTTAGAATTTCTATAATCATTTATTTAGAACCTTTTTCAAAATTATATGAAAAATTTTAAATAGGATATGTGGAAAAAATTAACTTAAAACCTTCTTTGTAGGCTTTTACTTCAAATTTTCCTATTGAAAGCTACCATAGAAAAGAAAACAAAGAAAACTGAACAACTTGAACAAAGACAAAGGGAAAAACTGTCAAGCTCAATTTTGGTGAGTCAGTCTCTTCTCAAAATCTACCACAATAAAGAGGAAGACTTTTCTCCAGTGTCTGAGTATAGTAATATTTAATTCCATGTCACATCAAGAAAATGGCAATATTGCCAAAGGCTATCTACAAATTCAATGCAATATCCATTAATATCCCAGCCTCATTCTTCAATGAAATAGAAAAGGCAATCCAAAAATTCATATGGAACAATAAAGACCTCGAATAGCAAAAATAATCCTCAGTAGAAAGAACAGTGCTGGAGGAATAACAATACCAGATGTCAAACTCTACTACAAGGACATAGTAATCAAAACAGCTTGGTACTGGCACAAGAATAGACCTGAAGACCAATGGAATAGAACAGAATACCCAGAAATGAACCTACAGACCTACAGCCACCTAATCTTTGATAAGGGAGCCAAAAAAATAGAATGGAAGAAAGACAGCCTCTTCAGTAAATATTGCTTGCAAAATTGGTTAAACACTTGTAGAAAACTAAAGCTAGATCCTTATATATCACCCTGTACCAGAAACTCCAAATGGATCTAAGACCTCGAAGTCAAAGCAGACACTCTGAAAACATTACAGGAAGGAATAGGAGAAATTCTAGGGCTCCAAAATTTTCTTAATGAAGACCCAGAAGCACAATAAATTAAAGAAAGGCTGGACAAATGGGATCGCATGAAACTGCAGAGCTTCTGCAAGGCAAAGAACATAGCTAGTAAGTCAATATAGAAATACGTATCCACCATGAAATGAAAAGAACATAAATGAAGACAGAGCCTCTAAACTTAATTGTCAGTTATCTTTCATCCCCACTTCTCACTTCAGCTCTAACTGTTATTTGAACATCAAATAGCTTAGTTAAAATAAGAAACCCCTACAGTCAGAAGCATGACAAACTTGCCTGTATAATTTCCATAAATGGAATCAATTTGTACACGTGTTGAAAAAAATTCAGAAGTAGTTCAACATGCAGGGTTCATTTTGATATTTTTCTTTCCTGAACAGATCAATACAATTAACATCTATTCTGAATTACAGGGATTTGGTTAAAAATAATTCATGTTAAACAGAGGTTCTCAACATCATTAAGAGAGACTGAGAAACTGGGCCAGTGTGCACGAGAGCACAAATCATAGAGGTCATGCGTGTTAATGAGAAAAAGAGCATTTATTAGCTTGCAATTTAAAATGTAAAGTCCTTTTCTCTCAATGGTTTAAAACAGAACAATACTTTGTACCTGAGGACAGGAGAAGGCGGTGCCCTCAATTAGATGAACAACTCTTCTGGCTCTAAAACTTTTATTGTTGTCACTGAAATTCATCATTTTAGATTCTGATGTTTTGTGTTGCTATGGACAGAAAGCTTCTGAATAGAACTCATTCTGTAGTATTTGCCTACATTGGCCAAGTTTGTTCTTCTTTTTTAAAGATATATATATATATATATATATACACACACATATATACGTATATTTAAAATAATATATAACTTATATATTTCATGTATATCTTATACGTTAATGTCATGTATATGAGATACATATATATATATATATTCAATAGCCCCAAAACAATATATTTCACTGTTTTTTTTTGAAGGAGCTACAATCAAAATTTTGTATTTACATGTTTATTTTGAAGCTAAAAATGTTCGCAAATATAATAGGGGAAATCAGCATGTCATTTAAAAAACTAAAGATTTTATTGTATGTGAGAAGGAAACAAACACATGAATTACTAAAACAAGTGAAAGCTTAGATTAATTCTAATTAGGTATAGGCTTTCTGATATGTGTTTGACAAATCTTATATCAGCTCTTCCACTGACACCATGCTAAATAAGTCAATACTCATGACCCCATGTAATACATACTCTTGGTTCAAAAATCTAAGGAATAAGTCCCTGACAGGATGAAGTATCTGTCATGAGATAGGGTTCTTTATTAAAGGCCAAATGCTATTGTATCATTTAAAAAAGAAAAAGAAAATGCAATGATCTAGACAGTACACATTTTTAAGAAGACCTGCATGCCATATCTCATACCTATAATCCCAGTTTCTCCAACTCCAGGGGCAGATGACAGGAGGATTTGCTACCCAGTTAAAAACAGCAATGACAATGACATCAATTAAAAGTCTAAGGGGTTGAAGTTCAATTTACCTGGTAAAGTGTTTTCATAGAAATCATGAATTCCAGCCAGGCACCGGCTCACACCTGTAATCCTAGCTACTCAGGAGGCTGAGATCTGAGGATCATGATTCAAAGGAAAGTCTGTGAGACTCTTATCTCCAATAAACCACTCAGAAAACTAGAAGTGGTGCTGTGGCTCAAGTGGTAGGGTGCTCTTCTTGAGCTGAAGAGCTAAGGGACAGCGCCCAGGCCTAGAAATCAAGCCGTGAAACAAACAAAAAAAACCCATGAATTCCTAAGGTCAAACTCTAATAGCAGAAAAGAGGAGAGGGGAAAAATGGGTAGAGCTGAAGGTATGTCATTGTGTACAGACTGATATTTTAACAAAATTATTGGTTATTTGCTTCCAAATATACACCAATTTCAAATAAAAGTTATTTTTCTTTTTCTTTCTCTATTTCCTTCCTTCCTTCTTCCTTCCTTTTTCCTTTTTCCCTCCCTCCCTTCCTCCTTCCCTCTCTATCTCTCCTCTCTTTCTTCTCTCTCTCTTTCTCTTTCTGTCTTTCATTCACTTACTCTTGCTCTCTCTTTCTTTCTGTGTGCCAGCCCTGGGACTTGAACTCAGGGCCTGGGCATTAAGCTTTTTAAATCATGGCTATCACTCTACCACTTGACCCACATCTCCACTTCTTGCTTTTGGTCAGTAACTGAAGGTAAGAGTCTAAAGGATTTTCTTGCCTGGGCTGGCTTTGAACCCTGATCTTCAGATCTCAGCCTCTTGAGTTGCTAGGAGTAGGTACTCAGAATAACTGTGGTACAATCCACTCCAAGAAAACACATTCTTATTTGAAAGAATAACAATAGTAACATTTTGGTGCCTTACAGACAAAACATGAGATACTGCATATCTGAAGCTACTCATATGCACAAACTGTGATGTACTCAAAGCTCTAAGAGATTTCTTTGTTCCTGTTATTGTTGTGCATTCTTTATCCTATCTTGTTTGGAGAATTATTCCAATTCCAGATTATTCCAATTTCAATGTCACAGATAATATAGTGAAACCTTCTAAATGACAAGATTTGGTGAGTGGGTTAATGAAAATTTCATATCATCAGATGATTTTTACTCATAGGGGATACTCACCAAATCATAATGAAATCTGGTACACGCAGAGACAAAGCCAAGAGCACAGATAATACTTTGTGCCTCCAAATTATTTCACAGTGGAGACAAAATGTACTAGAGTAAACCTAAATAACTACTGTTCCTTTTTTTCCTCCAATACTTCTAAACTCAATACACAATACAACCACATTCCATTTCCAATTAGCCAGTATCTATTTAGTGCCTATTTGCCAGGTACAATAATAAGTTCCAGAGATATAGCAATGAACAATATGGATCACAATTTCATCTCTTGTAGATCTTAGAGTTGAAATCCCATGTCTATTATATTGGGAGTTTATTATGGGAAAAAAGCATCTCTTGCACAGAAAAGCTGATCCTAATGTGAACTAGCAGAGCAGCCTAAATACAACAGGTCCATCCCAGAAACTCAAGGATCCATCTTTGCTCTGCTCCCATGTATTTTACCCTTTTCCTCACTTTTGACTATACAAATTACTTACTGCTGCTTATTTGAAGGTTCTGAGGTAAAACCTATTAAACTACAAAAAGTAGAAGTTCTGAGGAACTAGCCATATAAAGAAACAGAAGACAAGAAAGAAACATGAGTTACTTTGAAAGATTGCTCTTGAAGAGGCAAATTAGGCCTCTTGAGTATTAATCATAGACACTTCTGGACTATATGCTAACACTATGAAACCATGTCGAGAAAAACACCCTAATGGTAGTTACAGTCTTGCAAAGGAGATAGACATTACAGAAAGGATCGCTAAATATATAAGCACAAACTGTAGTAAACAAAGGCCAACTGTGAATCCTGTGTTACAGGGACCTAACATGAACTGTGGGTTCACTGAGGATTTCCCTGAGAAAGTAATGCTTACCGTGGGATACTCAAACTGAGGAGGGAAGCTATTGGTAAGTGAAGAGAAGGGATAATTTTAAGGGTGAAATTTGTGTGGCATGTGTAAAGTGTTTGCAAAAAGCAAAATAGACTCACAAAAAGATGAGAGATAGGGAACTGAGAAAATGCTGAAAAACAATGCTAACAACAGATTATCAGGCAACTACACCAAATAATAAGCCTGAAAGGCTAATTTACGAGTTTTGTTGTTCACACAGTAAGGAATGATTTCCTGACATACCCACATAATGTGTTTAAAGGGAATATGTCATAATAGTTAATATGAAGCACTGAGAAACTAGAGGACAGAAATAGAAAGGAAACTTGCTTTTCAGGATAGTTTGTTGAAGTGTAAGTGCACATTTATTATCTATATAAGAGAAAATAGTATTAAATATGCTTATATCACTGGCTCTATTAGAATCCTTGATTGACAGGATGGTAGTAGCTAAGAAGCCAGGGAGAAAGTCACTACAGTGGTGTGGATATGTACAGGTATTAGTTAGAGACAGTAAGGAGTGCAGAATAATGAATGCTTTTATCAGTAAAGTTGTTTGCCCTACTATATCAACTAATAGAAACAAAATGTGTCAAAGGGAAACATGTCACACACAAAAGAATGGATCAAAACTCTAAATGTATAGTTATATGACTCACTATGAGGAAATACTAATTCAAGACTAAAATGGATAAAATCAGCTTATCACAAGTTTGTCTCGGATGTCTTTTAGTGCATCCAAAAGGAGATGTCCAGTATAGAAGTTGGGACCTCCAAAGGTGAGATATGGGATAATAATATACCCTTGAAAAAAGGTAGCATAAAAATATAACTAAGCAGTAATTTAGATGATATAGAATATTCTTTACCACAAGTTATTTTAATATATAATCTTAAGTTAAAACCATTGATTTCTTCTATCAAGTAACTAACTTCCAATAATATACATTGAACATGGTAAATTTCCAAAAAAAAGTGATGAGCCAAGTTCAGAGGTTCACACCTGTAATCCTATCAATTTGAGAGTCACAGCTCAAGAGTATCAGGGTTCAAGGGTATCATGGGCAAAAAATTCATAAGCAATACATCTCAACCAAAGCTGGGTATGGTAGTTCCAGCCTATCATCCCAGCTATACAGGAAGCTTAAACAGGAGCATGGTTGAGGCCATGCTGGGCATAACTGAAGCCAAAAGGCCTGGGTGTGGAAGTAAGTATGAGGCCTGCAGTTCAAACCTCAGTTTTTTTGAAAAAGCAAAAAGATGAAAGACCCTATCAAACACTCTTCCTGAATCACGCAAAATGGCACACAATTCAGTTAAAATGTTTTGGATGGCAGAATCTAATTATAAACAAGTCACAGATGGCAAATACGCATAGAAGTTAACAATAAAGGAGGCTCCCAGAATGGATGTATGAGTCAGTGGGACCATTAAAACCAGTGATTGCCAAGTAAGATGCTACAGGGATAGTTTGCCCTGCAGATGAGTCATTAGATAAACACTTCAACTCCCTCTCTGTGTCAGCTGAGCATCAGAGTAAGTGCTGAGTCTGGAAATCAAAAACACTTAAGCAATATTAAAGGCAATGTTAGTCTCATGAACCACTTCCCATTAGGGAGCATAACTCTAGGAAGCAAAATCTGAAGAACATGGAGGAAAAAAATGTGTAACACTGAGAAAAAGATTAGTCCAAATGATGATCTAGGATGGACTATTAAGACAAATGCTAGAATGCATTCTATGGACATGAAAATTGAAGTCCGTTCCAAGCAGTTATTTAAAAAATACGAAAGGTACAAGGCAGATATATCCTAACTTGGGTGAGATGAAAAGAATGCAAAAAAAGCCCCACAATATTTCTAAAGAAACAAGACAAAAACTCCTGAAAGACAGAAAAAAAATATGTAATGCGGTATAACCAAAGAGAAGTACAATTGCTAAAATGTCATTCAGGAAACTAAAAATGTTAAATAAAATCTTATATTTCAAAATGGGTGGGTATGTGCTGTTTTATTTATGTAAAATCTTTTTATGACAACTAGAAGAAGGAAGGACCTCCATAGGGCAGAATTTTCTCAATAAAAACACAAGAAAGTCAGGCGCCAGTGGCTCCCGCCTGTAATCCTAGCTGCTGAGGAGGCTGAGATCTTAGAATCACGGTTCAAAGCCAGCCCGGGCAGGAAAGTCCCTGAGACTCTTATGTCCAATAAAACCCACTAGAAAATCAGAAGTGACGCTGTGGCTCAAGTGGTAGAGCCCTTGCCTTGAGCTGAAGAAATGAGGGATATCACCTAAGCCCAGAGTTCAAGGCCCACAACCAACAAAACAAAAAAAAACCCACAAGAAGTTCTGACATATGCAATGCCAAAGATGAACTTCGACAGCATGTTAAACAAAACAAAAGCACTGCACAAAAGATGAAGTGTTGTACAACTCGATTTAGGCTAATGGTGAACACAAATCCAAGCAAAAAGAAAGTAAAAGGATTAAGGACATGCTAGGGCCAGGAGAGAGGAAGGAATGGGGAATTACCACTAAACATTGGGCGTTTTTTGGGGGTTTTTTGGGGGGGTTATTTTTAAAAAAGGCATTCTTCAATTATGTAGACTTAATGCCTACACAAATCTATAAACATACTAAAAACCATCGAATTACATAGTTAACCAGTATGAAGTTGTTTTAAAAATGCTTTAGCAGATGATAATTTTCACCTGAGGCAGAAAGACTAAAGACAGGTTAACCTGAAATAATAGCCATAATTTGAGTCTTTTTAGCTTTCTTTGAGGTCATTTCATCGATCTATTTCTTTTCACTAATTCTAGAAATTACTTCTGAGATTATATGTAATGTGATATTTATCGTCAGATGCTCATAGTATGTTATTGTCAAATGGTTACACTTATTTAGCAAACACAGGTGTTCTTAAGGCCTTCATAAATAATACATCACTGATTTTCCAAAGCTATTCTTTGAGATTGTTATTATCATTAACACCAAAAGAAAATCAACAGATAACAGTGCTAGATCAAATCTAGACATGCTTGTCTCCACAGCATATACTACTAACCATATGCTGTGTAATTACTGCAATGAAAATACAACAGGTTGTGTTCAAAATGTCACAAATATAGACAAAATAAAGGATGAAAAAGAAACAACCAAAAATAATTACCTAACATTTTAAAAGATATATTTTTATTGTAAAGATACTGTACAGAGGGGTTACAGTTACATGAGTAAGGTAATGAGTTCATTTCCTATCAAGCATTGTTACCCCCTCCTTTGTTTTTCCCTTCCCTCCCCACCTCCCCAACTCCCTTCTTGCCCCCTGAAGTTGTAAAGTTCTTTTTCAACATGGTGTCTTGTATATCTCATTGTTACAAT
>NW_012267288.1:9677082-9682183 GCF_000151885.1 Dipodomys ordii | reverse complement strand
TTTTTTTTTGTCAGTCATGGGGCTTGAACTCTGGGCCTGATCACGGTTCCTCATCTCCAGCTCAAGGCTAGCTCTCTACCACTTCAGCTACAGCATCACTTACTTATGGTTTTCTGGTGGTTTATTGGAGATAAAAGTCTTAGGGACTTTCCTTCTCAGGTTGTCTTTGAGCCACAATCCTCAGAATTCAGCCTCCTGAGTGGCTAGGATTATAGGCGTGAGCCACCAGCGCCCGGCTTACATAACATTTTATTTTTATTTTTTATTGTGAAAATACCGTACAGAGGGGTTACAATTACATGAGCAAGGTAATGAGTACATTTTTTATCAAGCATTGTTGCCTCCTCCTTTGCATCCCCTTCTCATCCCTTCCCATCCCCCTCCTACCCCCCCCCCACTCCACCGCACCAAAGTTGTAAAGTTCATTGTTGCAATGGGTCCACCTGTATTGCTATTTAAACAATTTGTTTTTTCCTCTCCCCAAATTATACCAATATCAACTACAGTGAAAACAGGGGTTATACCGTGGGGGAGAGACATCCAAAGCAACAAAGAAATAATCTTATAAATATGCTAGAAACAATAGCAAGAAAAAAAAACCATTTAAATCTTTATCTTTTTATAAATAAATTTTTTCACCTTCATATATAATTCTCAGTTACAACTCTTGCTAGAAGTCAACCTATATAGAAAAGATACATTCTGAAATGCTACTAAATGATTCAAAGAAAGGCTATAGTAATGAAAATAACTGGTAAAGGTACATGAAAAAAATTGCAAGTATCAGGACTGAGTTTTAACAATGTGGTAGAGTGCTCTCCTTGCATGGATATCCAGCACTGAAGGAATAGAAAAAAAAATGTGTAGGCAACAATGCTTGATAAGAAATGCAGTCATTACCTTGCCCATGTAATTGTAACCCCTCTGTTCACAATTATAAAAAAAGAAAAATGTGTGTGTGTGTGTGTGTGTGTGTGTGTGTGTGTGCGCGCGCGCGCATGCGCGCGCGCGGTTTTTAAATAATTACTAAAACGTAATAGAAAACAAGAGAAATGTAAACTCGTTATTTGAGTTATTTACAATCATGCTAATATAAACACAAGGGTAATCTATGTTCAAGGTAACTTTCCTTGAACTTTAATCTATAATCTAAAAATACATTTGTGGGCAATTTATCCTAAGAATTCCAAGACAAGATATCTATGTGCATTGTAGTACTGTTCTCAATAATCAAATTATGAAAACAGCCCAGATGCCCTAAATCTGACAAATGGATCAAGAATACACACACACACACACACACACACACACACACACACACACACACAATTCATCCATTACGAATAATGAAACGATGTCATTTGTAGGGAAATGGATGGATTTGGACAAACCAGATTGAGTGAAACTAGGCTTAGATAGACAAAGGACATATGTGTTCTTTCATATGTGGAAATTAGACCTAAAATACAATCAAATGAAAACATATAGAAAGCCATATGTATTTATGAATGCGTATATGTGCATGTGTCACATACACACTGATTGAAGTATGGTGTATGCAGGGTTGTTTCCCATGGTATAGCCCTTTGAACAACTGACAAACCATTTAGTACAGTGAATGCCAGGAAGCTGAAAGGGGTGAGAGAAAGCAGGTAGGGGGTGGGGACAAATCAATGGAGACAGGAATAGTAGGTGAAAACATTCCTAATTCAATATAATACATGAAAATAAGACTAGGAAACTGTAGAAAAGACGTGAGTATGAGACAGTTAGGGAGAGTGATGGAATGAGTGACACTGAAGGATGTGATATGCAAACATAAATGGACATGGTCAATTGAAACCTTGCTCTACAACTATTTGGGTAATAATAATAAAAGTAGTAGTAATTACCTTCCTTTTTTGGAACATCTGGAACATACAGTGGTCAATTATCTACCAAAAGTATCCAAAAACCAACTTATAGCTATTCTCTTGTGCTATGAATAATTATATAGCAATTCACCAGAAAATTTGGGTTATGTTAGAAAATAAAATACTGCTAGAGTTCCAGCTTACTTTTTCAGTTTTATTTTCAATACTACTTTGTTTCATTTATTTTTATTTACCTACTCTTAATATATGGTAACTTAGAATCCCATTCATGATATGAAAGCCAAACAGAATACAATGATCGCTGCCAAATCAATAATGATTGCAATTTGATATAGGTGTTGATAAAAACCCACCAAACTTCCAATGCTTTGAATTTTAAATTAATTCCTTATCATATATGCAGTAATTTCTTATTTCCCCAGCCTGTTCCAGGACATGTGGTATACTCTCATCTCTAGCTAGTCAAGTGGGGTCCTTGTTCTGTCCAACTGACAAAGTTTCCTTTCAACCACAAGGAAATAAACTTCCTGGCGTTAAAGTGTACATTTCTTGTTATCTTTAAGATCATGTAGCAAACCAGTCATCTTGACAGTCCAAACTTGGAACAAATCTCCAACTGAGTCATTGGGACCGAGTTTGACAGACTTGGATTTAATTTACTTAGACACTGAGCTGGCTTCACATTTTACAAAGGAAACAAAGCCAAATAAGGAGAGGGAAGGTTGAATATTTCCTGTGCTTTTTGCTTTGCTATCAAGCCCTCAAAATTCTTAAACAATTTTACATTCTTAAAGTAAAGACAATATCCCGGTGTCTATAGACATACATATGTATTGTATATGAAAGGAAACAGCCTTATTACTATTCTCTCTTCACAGAAATACTCTACTAATATTTTTGAAGCTTGCTTTTCCCTTTGGACTCCTAGCAGATTACTTCAGGTTACCTGCTCTTCTGCATGCCGTGCACTTGACCAACTGTGCCATTTCATTAGCCACAGTCCATCCCTGATGCCTGGAGAGATTATAAGCATGGATGGCTTTTACTCCTTAGGAAAAGCTGTTTCCCATCAGAGCACTTCTCTGTCTGCTTGTGTTAGGGTCATGGTGTTACAGAGGAAATTGTCACAGGGACTGTTGAGCAAGCTAGCCAGTATAGCTCCTCTGTAACAGAAACTACTACAAGTAGTTGAAAATAAGGCTTGAATTTTATCAAAGTATAATATCTATGCAGGCTGACAAATGCCTGAACATGCAGAAGCTTCAATCAGTATAGGGTGGACTTCACTAGCAATTTAGAGCAAAAAGGCCTCCATTCTACTGATACCCATTTAGGATAATCTAGTTTGTTTTTATTCTAGATCTTTACAAGATGTGTAAGAAGATCTCACAACCCGCGTACATGGCATATAGGACATAATGAAACAGGCTCAAAGACAATACAAGGATCTAATCAGCAAAATCTAACATGTAGCAAACTGTGTGCCACTTAACCAGCCTGATTTTCATCCAATAAATTATAAGGGGGAAAAAAGGGAAAAGGAGAAGCCGAAACTAGTCTATGGAGTTTAACATAATTGTAGTATATAACTAAAATTCAGAATAATGGACCTGGTGTAGGATCTAATTTACACAAATAAACTATGAAAAGTAAGGAAAACATTTATAAGGTACTCATGAAAATGTAAGTATTTGGTACTAAAATTTTATTATGAAATCTTTGGAAGTAAAAATGGTATGATGATTACATTTCATGCACTTTATATTTTATAGATATTGAGGGAAATATTTAGAAATGAAATACTAATATATCTGAGATTTGCTTGAAACTAGTCTTAGAAAGGAGGAAGTAGGTGACTATTTGAAGTTCAGAAATATGTGCACAGTGTTTACCATAATCTTTACTCATCAATAAATTTTAAGGTTCATATGCAATGGTAATTATTTATTTTCATATTCCTCCCTTATCTATGAGGGATACATGTCAAAACCACTAGGACTTCCTTCAAGCCACAAAAAGTTTACAACTTGTTCCTATACATCCACAGATGCCTACAATAAAATTGAAATTACAAATGAGGCACTGCAAAGGATCAACAATAATAACTAATAAGAGAAGAGAACAATTATAACTATGCATTATAATACAATTTTCAGCATCTCTTATTGTGCATTGGATCCACTATGGAACAAAAGAAAGGTTACTAGAGCACAAACACTAAGCTACTTAGGCAGTCAATCTCACTGAGGAAAATGACCAATGGGTGGGTAGCATATATAATGTGGATATTCTACAGAAAGAAAAACCATACCACCCAGGAGGGATGGAGTGGGATGGAGTAATATTTAATCATGCCACATACAACACTATGCAGTTTAAAAGTTTGAAATTATGATTTCTGGAATCTTCCATTTCATATTTTTAGAACATGTATAACTAAATCTGCAGAAAAGTATTTAACAAACAAATTAGAAATCTGTAGGTCTGTCTCTCTCTGAATTGTTAATGTTACCACTTCATTGCCTTTACTTATACCACCTTGCCCTGTATGTATAACTTTTCCTATGTTCCTCAGCAGTGCAAAAGAAGTATAATTGTTCATTATTCCCACTGTATCCTACATGCATCTCTACTGCTGCACACATCACATTAATAGTTTCTTACTCTGCAAAATCTTCAGTAGCAAATGTTTTGGGAAAGTAAATCTTAATTTACTTTGCCACTACAATAAGAAAAACAATAGCTACATATATTCAAAATTATACTTTGTCATCATCCCTAATAAATGAGATTAATAAATGAAACTACTTCAACTCAGTCTGCAAAACTCTCTCAAAGCACAGCACATGCCAGCAGGATATTCTGCTTACTCTATCTACAAATGAGCTTCTCCTTATTATACACAAAAGCCATCATTATCTCCAAGGTTGTACTACAAAAGTAATTTATCCCTACTTTGCTTTCCTTTAATCCAATTGCCTCAATTTCTCTTAAATTATTATTTACCTCTCTTAGATGTCAAGTTATTGAGTTAAGAACCAATTGGTCTCCTTTTGGGTAAAAAGAAAAATGAAAGAAAAAATATTACGGCTGACTGGTAAGTTGCTGGCTGGCAAGCTGAGCAGATTTCTGGTTGGGCAATTGTTGCTTTGAGGATTTGTTGTTAGGGGATTTAATTATTTGAGTTCCAGGTATATTTTAGACATGACAACCTTATCTGTTGTATG
>NW_012267288.1:9669323-9670302 GCF_000151885.1 Dipodomys ordii | reverse complement strand
CGCTCAACCACTGAGCCACCTTCCCAGCCCTCCTCAAAGCTTTAATTAGTCGCTATCTTTGATTGTGCTTGACTCCAGAAAAGTTGGTTAACTTTCAATATTCTAACATTTAGTCTCAATTCTGTCATCTCTTTTTTACTGCCCTATACAAGAAAAATAAACTGTAAATGGTCTGTATAGAATGGTGTCTAGGAAATTTAGCTTCTGGAGTTCTCTGAGCTCTTCGTAGTGGTTTGAAAGGAAAACTAGTAGCATATTCAAGGGCTCACCAAAGGAAAACTTTGTGAGAGAATTTATTCTATAAATAATAATCCAGTAGTCTGACTGCAAATATTCTTTATCTTAAAGGAGTCAACTTGTCATACCTCAGGAGAGACTAGTCTAAAGAGGCCTTGAGCACCTTGAACAATGAAAAGATTAGCACAGATGGGAAGACCACAGGCTGGGATTCTAACTATCCAAAGGCGACAGGATATAGCACAGAAGATCTGAGCCAGCTACAAGAATACAGTACTCTGTGGTGAATAGACCAAAGCACTGAGAAAATTCAAATCAGAGACATTTCATGGTATCAGGTATTAGTTTAAAAGAAATGAAGAAAGGGAGGGAGAGCAAAAAGAAGGCAAACCTCAGACAGTAACTGGGAGACAGAAAACTGTCCAGAAAGACAGGAAAGCAGCAAAGCAGGGAGGGGCTTGTCACTAAGTGCAAGGCCTCGTTCATAGGACATGTTGCAGAAAGTATTGGGTCAGTAGGGGATTCACCATGGACTTTGAGATGGACAAGAACGTAACACAGTATGAAGTGTTTAATACTGAGGAGCAGGAAACTGGCCAGTTGAAATTGATGGTTACATGGGTATGAAAGGCAAAGCAAGCATCTAATAAGAGTCCAGTGGGGGTTCACAAACAACACCTGTTTGGTCTTAAAGTCAACACAAAGAGCTTGGAAATGATTTTTTTGAGTTTTTTTTTTGGGG
>NW_012267288.1:9660663-9669273 GCF_000151885.1 Dipodomys ordii | reverse complement strand
ATGATCACAAACAAGACCATACTAAAGCTACCAGCATAACTATGTTTATTGCAGCATTATTTACCATACCTAAGATATGGAATGAATCCAGATGCCCCCCAGTAGATGAATGGATCAAGAAAATGTGGTATATATGCACAATGGAATTCTATGCCTCCATCAGAAAGAATGACATTGCCCCGTTTGTTAGGAAATGGAAAGACTTGGAAAAAATTATATTAAGTGAAGTAAGCTAGGCGCAAAGAAACATAGATCCTATGGTTTCCCTTATTTGCTATAACTAGTAGATGTCTGAGACAAGCAGAAACGGTCATATAAGTTGATGTTAGGCAATATGAACCCAAAGATAAGGACTCAATAGTTTTGCTTTCTTGTTATTGTTTCTAACATATTTATAAGATTATTTCTTTGTTGCTTTGTATGTCCCTCCCCCACAGTATAACACCTATTTTCACTGTAATTGATGTTGGCGTAATTTGGGGAGGAGAAAGGAAAAAACAAATCTTTTAAATAGGGATACAGGTGGACCCATTGCAACAATGAGATGTATAAGATGTTATGTCGAAAAACCATCTTTACAACTTTGGTGCAGGAGGGGACATGGGGGAGGCGGAGGGGGGGAAAGGGATGGGAGGAAGATGGGAAGGGAAGGGAAGGGGAAGCAAAGGAGGAGGCAACAATGTTGATAAGAAATGTACTCATTACCTTGCTCATGTAATTGTAATCCCTCTGTACAGTATTTTCACAATAAAAAAAAAAAAAAGAAAACTGGAAGTGGTGCTCAAGTGGTAAAGCGCTTGCCTTGAGCTGAAGAGCTCAGGGACAGCACCCAGACCCACAGTTCAAGCCCCATGACCCAAAAAAAAAAAAAGAAGGAAAGAAACAAAAAGAAAAAAATTAAAAAGACAAAACAAAACAAAAACAAATGCAAAAACGTGGGAGCTTTATCAATAAAAAATTTAAATGTTTATAGGTATGCCAAAAGCAAATACTATTACAGCATAAATAGAAGAGAAGAATATATGCTTTAAAGAGATAGCTTTAAAATATCACTTTAGGAGCTGGGAAGGTGGCTCAGTGGTAGAGTGCTTGACTTGCGCGCATTCCTAACATCACATAAGCAGAAAAAGCTGGAAATGATGATGTGGCTCAAGTGGTAGAGCTCTAGCCTTGAGCTGAAGAGCTGAGGGAAAGCACCTAGGCCCAGAGTTCAGGCCCCACACCTACCAAAAAATATCACTTTATATGTTTGAGAATACTGCCTTATGGCATACATGCATACTACTAGTTACTAAATTCAGAAAGAAACCTCTCATCAAAGCAACATATAAGTCATTATGACTTGGAAATTTTAAAGCAGATTAATTCACAGGAACTCAAACTTTTTTTGTCATTAAAGTGAAAGTCCAAGGCAGGAAACCTACTAAAATAGAATATTTTGTTTTACAGATCATGACATACATAGTGTAACAATAAACACCTTTACCACCATATTCAGTTAGTGCATTGCTATAGTGTGATTTAAAACACATTCCATAGTTTCTTTTTGATGAGTAATCATGACTTTGTAACCTTTTGAACTGCTAAAGCCACTTTGATTTACACTGTATAAATAAACGATGCCTAGCCATTATTGCTAAAGATGGTAATCACCCAGCTTATGGACAAACCCAGTCCTTACTAATCAGTGTTTGCTGCATCCATGTTGCTTCTTTTTACTTAAACCTTCCTTTAGAAAATACAGTAAGAGCACTTAAAGTTGCAATGAAAAATGATTAATTTTTAAGAAGTATATATCAAGATAGAAAAAAATACTCATTTTTAAACAAGAACTATGTATTTTCTTTATGGTATGTGCACAATAAGGTCACAAATCTCCAAAAATACCAAGTCTAGGACACTATGAAAATCTATTTTTCACTGAATGATTTTTCATATCCATTCAGCATGAATGATCACCTTATTAAGCACCAGAGACTTTTCTCCCTAACTGTATATCCCATTGTACCAAATCTGGTTAGATGAAGCAGAAACAAATTCATATTTCCTAACACTTATTCAAATGCTTTGGACTAGAAAGAACTTTGCAGATAGGCTCTACATTTCATCAAATTATTTTCCCAGTCAGGTTCATACTAACAAGCCTCTCATGTACCACTGCCTTTTCTTTTTTATGAAAAAGAAAAGAATCCCCACTAATTTCACAGTACAGTGATTCATTCATTACTTAATCTTGTTTCCTAGTCTATAAAATTAAAGATGCATATGCCCTGTTGTACCACATCATTATATTCAATTGTTGGCTAAAAAAACTATTTTAAATGAAATGAAATCAAATCTTGTTTAAGATACCTTTCATGGATATTTTTTAAACCTTAATTTGTAGAAAATATTTTCAGATTTATCTTGTATTTAACTGACTGGCAGTTCATTTTTTTAGATTTGTCAAATTTGGTTTAAATACATAAATAATGAATAATGGTAGACAGGTACTCACATTATTACATACAATGTATACATTTTTAGGTATTATAATGCTATACTACATTACACACATACACATTCTCTAAGATAACATAGAACAATAAGAAAATGTCACTGACAATGTTTTGTCTATTAGAAAGCAAAGGAGAAAAGAAGTAGCTACTCTGAAGGAACACAATTTAAATTGGGTCTGGGTAGACATTTCCCTTCTGTGAAGACTTGCAACTTTAGTTAGAGAAATTGGGATCCTATGTTTTTGTAAGTAACAATGACAAAATTTGTTAATTTGTAATAACAATTAACCTTAGAAAGACATAATAACTTCATCTCAAAAGCTTCACTCTATACATGATTCACCCAATTTCCTCTATTATATAGAAGCTGACAAAAAAGATATGATATTTTGTGGTTTAGCTATAATTAATATTTGGAAAGATAGAGCAATAGATGATACCAATCTGAATAAATTATAATAGGTATGCTGGTATATTACTATGATGAAATCCCTGGGTATAACTGAAAATAAATGATTGATGTATAATTGAAAAATAAATGAGAGAGGGTCTATGGAAAGATAGAATGAGGGTAAATATGGCCAAAACACTACATTTATGTATGAAAAAAGAACAATAAATCCTACTGGAACTGTTTTAATAAACAGGGAGAAAAAAGAAGTGAGGTTGATGAAGGTATATTGTATGTCTGTAAATGATACCAAAACACACTTGTATAACCAATATATGCTAATAAAAATAACCTTAAAATATCTATTCTATTTACCAGGTACTGGTGGCTCACACTTGTAATCCTAGCCACTCAGGGTAGGATTGCAGTTCAAAGTCAGCATGGGCAAGAAGTATGTGAGAGTATTAACTCCAATCAAAAACACCAAAACACTTGAAGTGGAGCTATTGTTTAAGTGGTAGAGTATTAGCTTTGAGCACAGAAGCTCAGGGACAGTACCTTGGGTGCCCAGAAAGGTACCAAAAAAAAATCAATGACTACAGTTTTGGAAATTGTTGTCTCCAACATTTTGCTATTAAAAATAAGTTCAATATGATCATTCTTATATAGTTATATTTGTATAGACCTTTTGTTATTTGCCTAGAAGTAACTTCTAGAAGTTAAACTTCCTCTTCGTGTATATTATTAAAACCCTTATCTAGAAAAATGACAGCAAGTTATTCTTAGTAGGAAGACAGTCATGTTCAAAAGAGGAGTATACCTGAACTCAACATTATGATTTTAAACTCAGAAGACAAACTTATACTATCAAATATTTCCAAATTTAGGATAGTCTAATCACAAGAATTTTTTTTTGCCTTGAAAGGATTTGGTCCCAAGGATTCAAGGCAAAATAAAACATTAGGATTTGTGTTATAATAATTAATCCCTAAAACAATACAAACCTAAAGAGACTCATGTGAAATAATAGGGAAAAGTCTTTCCTCTTTTCATGCATTAAATTCATAAGAATTTAATCTTTTTTTCCAAATCTAACCTTATTGTAGTATTTTTCAATAAGGCCATGGTTTTGAACATCAAAACTGATTGATAAAAACTATACAACTGCTAGTCCTAGAAATGATTATGACTGGACAGAATACCTTCTTCAATATACGTGCTTATCTGCCTTCAGTAGGTATGGTTTTAGAATGCTGTATTCTCAACAATTAATCAAAAGCTCCATGCCACTAATTCTTCCCAGTGAATCTAAATTTTTTAAACTATCTCTGAGGAACATTGGTTTAAATTCTTTCATAACAAAAACCTTAACCACCTGCTTATAAAAGCTGACTTTTCCTGAATTGTGGACATACTTCACACAGTGGAAAAAGGAAAAGAGAAAAAAAATTATACTCCAACAGATTGATACCTTTTCATTTTAAAGCACAGTTATTATATTATAAAATTGTATAAACAAAAGCATAATTATACAAACACATTAAGGTATTCTGCTATATGGAAGCAAAGCAACAAAAGTTTAACCTCCATGATGACATTACTGAAAGGCATTATGGTCAGAATTCTGTGTCAAAAGTTTGATTAAAATTTTCTAGTCTGTAAGTGTTCTCAAATTCAATATTCTGTATCTAAAATGATTTTTTGTTATACTTTTTATCATTGAAGAAGCAAAAATATATGAGAAAATTATAAATAAGATTGTTGAATTTCTGTGTGTCAAAGAAATTTAATCCAGAATTTCTAATACATGAAATATGATAGATAGATGTTGCATAGATACACAAAAATTTCTAACTAATGTTGCATATAAAAATAAACACAAAACCTATTGTCAATAAGCAATTATAAAGGTGGGCTTTGTAATGTATAATACAACCTATTATAACATTTGCAACTAAACACTGTTCCATACAAGTAGTAGTAGCAATTAAGCTTGGAGATAATTATGTGCTTTTACAATAGCTAAGAGTAATTTTAGAATGAAAAACTGTTATGAAATGCAAATTTCACTTCCATCCAAAATGCTAGTTTCAAATCACCCAGCTTTTCAGTAATTTTAGGACATTGCCATATTCATGGATGCTACACAATTTTCTATGATCCTATTTCTAAACAGGTGAGAAGTTATGATATGCAAACAGTTGCTCAAAAACATGTAATTATATATTTTGTTGAATACAATGTACATCACTGGGAGGGTTATTCGTTCCAATTTTCTTGAAGTATCAAACTAAAAAACAAAAGAAATTACTTCAGTTCTCTCATCTACACAATAAATTCTAGCCCCCAATTTAAACTATGCAGTCCATGAATCACAGAAAATCTATACACTTCGTAGATCCATCAAAACTAAGAACAGCTAGGCACCGGTGGCTCACACCTGTAATCCTAGCTACTCAGGAGGCTGAGATCTGAGGCTCACGGTTCAAAGCCAGCCCAAGCAGGAAAGTCTGTGAGACTCTTATCTCGAATAAACCATTAGAAAACCGGAAGTGGCACTGTGGCTCAATAGGTAGAGTGCTCGCCTTGAGCTGAAGAGCGCAGGGACAGTGCCCAAGTCCAGAGTTGAGCCCACGACTAACCAAACCAAACCAAAACAAAACAAAACAAAGAACATCACTGGAATGCCCATGACCAAAATCATACATAGTCTTTATTTATGAATTTTCTTTCATGTACTCAATATTTGGAAAGTGATTCCCCCAAATATCAAGATGCATATAGAAATTCTAATATAGATCATATAAAATTATGAGTATTCTGAAATTTAAAATGTTTCTGTCAGTATTTTATTCAG
The DNA here is from genome assembly GCF_000151885.1 of Dipodomys ordii. Lineage (NCBI taxonomy): Eukaryota > Metazoa > Chordata > Mammalia > Rodentia > Heteromyidae > Dipodomys > Dipodomys ordii. The sequence goes on along the minus strand of NW_012267288.1, from coordinate 9,663,527 downwards.
AAACTGTACTTCCAGTTTGGCTTAGTGTTTATTATTTTCCTGATTTAAAAGTGTCATCTAGATCAATTGTTTTCCTAGAAGAAATACAAGTTATTCTTGCAGACTTATTTTCTCAAGTTTTCCAAAATAAGAGTATATTCAGCCAACAAGAGTAAACTGAATTAATTCCTTTCTTTCCCTCTTTCTTCTTTCTTTCTTTCCTTCTTCCTTCCTTCTTTCCTTCCTTCCTTCCTTCTTTCCTTCCTCTCTCCCTCTCCCTCTGTCTGTCTGTCTGCTCTCTCTCTGTCTCTCTCTCTGTCTTCCTTCCTGTCTTTTCTTTCTGTTTGTAGGGTGTGAGAGGTCATAGGGTGGAACTCAAGACCTGGGTGCTTTCCTTGAGCTTTTGTGTTCAAAGCAAGGCTAGGACTCTACCACCTAAGCCACAGCTCCACTTTGGCTTTTTTGGTGCATAACTGGAGATAAGGCTTCCATGGATTTTCCTGCCTAGGCTGGCTTTGAAATGTGATCCTCAGACCTCAGCCTGCTGGATAGCTAGGATTACAGGCTTGAGTACAGGTGCACATAAACTTTCTATACAAAGTGATAGAGAAGAAAATACATTTAAAAAGGCAAAATATGTTTATATCTTTATGAAAATTTAAACTTTAGACCAGCACTGTCTAATAAAAATAAGATGTATGAAATGTGTAATTTCAAATTTTCTAAGAGCCTCATTAAAAGCTAAAAAGGCTATAATTTGGATGGTAAATAGATATACACTACATATTTTCACTTCAACATTATAAAATTACTGATAAGGTGTTCTACATTTTCATGAACAATTCTTCAAATTTAGCATATATTTTATACTTAGAGCAGATATCAACTGAAATTAGGCTTTTTCAATGCTATTTCATAGAAAATAGCATTCATTGCACAGTAAGGACCATTGGTTCTCCACTTATTAGGATATATGACTTCTAACATTCTAATTATTGTTAAAACTAATTAATGATGCCATGTGAAATTCTTTCTCACCTTGCATATGTGACCAAAGTAAGTCAATGTCAAATATCTCCAAACAAATTCAATAGTAAAGGCAAAAGTGTGAAACAATATCATAATTATGTTTATATTATAAAATTGGAAGCTTATAAAATTATATTTAAAACATTCAATATAATCACCATTATATAGGACAAATAAATCCAGCTGACCAATCTGTAAGTTGTGTTATTCTGCATTTTACATATATTATTCCTGGGCAATTTTCATCTCGCACAGTTTCTAAGTATTAGTGCTGATTCTCAGATTTAAATGATGTGTGCTTTAGGGCTGATAGGGTGAATAAATCATTTTGCTTCTAATAAAATCTATGACCCAACTGGCTTTTTACTCACTATCATATATATCTTGAGCATGTTTCATGTAGTTTGAAGACTTAATGTTTTATTAAGATGGAATAAATGCTATAAATTCAATAGCTAAGAATACTACTGAGGAAGTTAGAAAATAAAGTATATCCAAGTACAGTTAAAGGAAAGTGCTAAAGGTTAAAACAAAATTAGATCAACAGTAAAGCAAGATTAAACACAAAGCTCAAAGTTAATTTCTTCAGAAAGGTGGTAATTCTACCAAACTTCTGGTGAGACGAAATGAAGCAAATAATAATTAGTGCAAGAAGAGTCCTTCAAAAAGTGCAATCAGAGATACAATAGAATTAGAAAAGATGAGAGAATTATATGATTAACCTTATACTAACAAATAAAAAACCCTTATGAAATAGAGATGCATTTATGAAAGAACACAGTGCAAAAGATTAAAATATAGATAAATATATAACATTCCAAAAGCAGATTAGCTTAAAATCTTCCCATGCAAACCTCAGACTAAGAGATTTTGGGGTCCAAGTCTTATCAGACTTTCAGTAAACAAAAAAATTTCAATCTTATGCTTCCTCAGAATTGGAGGAAAATGGAAAAAAATAAGGATAATTTATTTTCTGTTTAAAACCAATAAATATTAACAATAAAGTGCAAAAATATAAAAATAGAAATATGCTGCCTCACCTCTGAATGAACATGCAGATATGGTGAACAAAATATTAAACATCATATTGAGTAACACCTAAAAACATTTCTAATGTTTGGCTAAATTCAACTTTTAGGAATGCAAGGGAGATTACAATGAAAAGCTTTATAGCTGGTAATAGAACTCAGTAGTAGAGCACTTGCTGAACAATTTCAAGGCTGGATCTGATCAACAACACAATTAAGAGAAAATTATTATCATCTCAGTAGATGCAGGAAAAGCTTTGGAAAAAATTTGCCACCTCATTTTGATAAAATTCTTAGCAAATAAAGGAAAAGAAGATCCCCATTAAAATCCTTCATTAGCTGGGCACTAATAGCTCAAGCTTATGTCCTAGCTACTCAAGCCACTGAGATCTGAGGATCACAGTTTAAAGTCAGCTGGGGCAGGTAGGTCCTTAAGACTCTTATCTCCAATTAACCACTAGAAAACCAGAAGTAGTACTGTAACTCCAAATGGTAGAGTGCTAGCTTTGAGCAAAAAGAATTCAGGAACAGCTCCCAAGCCCTGAGTTCAAGCCCCATTACCTACAACCAACAACAAGAAAAAATCATTCAGTAATAACTAATGATCAATAATTAGATATTCTATAATGGTACAACAGTGACCTTTAACCAAAAGAGTATGTTTCAAAACTTCCAGTGGATGCTCCAAACCATTTCAAACCACTGTTTTCTCCTAATTATACATAAACAAATCAAATGTCTTTTTCTATCTTAACAAGTACATGTACTGTGGGTAAAACTTGGAATGTGAATATGACACCAAAATTAAGGTTAATATCCTTTTCCTTC
>NW_012267288.1:9638455-9654993 GCF_000151885.1 Dipodomys ordii | reverse complement strand
CGATTCCTCAGCACCACATAAGCAAAAAGAAAAAAAAGCCGGAAGTGGCGCTGTGGCTCAAGTGGTAGAGCACTAGCCTTGAGCTGAAGAGCTGAGGTAAAGTGCCCAGGCTCAGAGTTCAGGCCTCACGACTGGACCCCCCCCAAAAAAAAATCAAAGGAGAATCATGCCTTAGGCTTGCACTCTTAGTAGAGAATAAGATTTATCTATACCTGGGAAAATGGTACAATACCCTGTGAGCTCTGGATTACTCCATTCAGAAACTAAGTTGAAAAAAGAATTACTGAGATGGGCACTAATGCCTCTAGTCTGTAAACACAGATGCTCACCAGGCTGAGAAAAGGAGGATATGGTTCAAACCCAGAACAGGTAGAAAAATCCAAGACACCCCATCACATACATTGTCAGAAAAAATTATGCCTTTCTATGTACTCCATTTAAAAAGTACCATTTTTTGCATAAAATTAATTTCATTTAGGTATATATAAAGAACACTGTATGGGCATATTCTTTGGTAACTTTGTAATCTAATTTTGGTCATGTTTTCAGTTAAAAAAGACTTGATTTTGAATATTAAAATTATTTATAAGCATATGTTTACCAAAAATTTGAAAAAAAATGATTTGCAAAAATGATCTAATTATCTGTGATTAATTTTTACTTGTAGGATTTCTTAAGTTCTTTTTGAAATACCTGTGCTTTTTATTTGAGCATTCTAAACTCATTTAGCTAGAAAACCAAACTCCCTGGGGTCCTATTAAAAATGTTGCTAAGCAAACCATCTAGCAGCATCTATAAACAGGAGATTTGGAAGTCAGCCCGTCTTACAAGGCACAAGGAGGTCAGTGCCTTTTAAAACAGCACATTAAGGAAAAAAGGTGTCTTACTGCTGTACCAGTTTACTATGTAGGGGGGGTATGGGGAAGGCAAATACACACATTTATTGATCTATGCTAAATTTGCTGGTTTACTCCTGCCTTAGATACATCTACACAAGGTCTACCTTAACTGAGTAACAGATCTAAAGATGATCTTAAAGACCTACTCCATACCTTCTATGTAAGGTTATAAATTATATTTGGCCTTTTCCCACATTCCTTTTATGGGAAAGCTTTTGTCATGCTTGAATTTATCTGGTCTCTGAAACTAACATTAAAAGTAAAGTTGCTATGGTTCTTTAAATGGGTACTAGATAAGCTGCTATAGAAGCATTGATTTATTAGGGCTAATATGACAAACTGATACAAGCCAGGAGTCTTTTTTTTTTTTTTTGGTCTTGGGGGATCATTCTTGGAGCTTGAACTCTGTGCCTGGGGGCTGTCCCTCATCTCTTCAGCTCAAGGCAAGTGCTCTATGGCTTGAGCCATAGTGCCACTTCCACTTTTCTAGTGGCTAATTGGAGATGAGTCTCATGGACTTTCCTGCCCAGGCTGCTTTTGAACCACAACCCTCACATCTCAGCCTCCTGAGTAGTTAGGATTATAGCCACTGGCGGCCAGACCAAGCCAGGGGTCTTAAACAACAGAAATGGTTGTCTCACAGTCTGGCATCTGGAAATCTGAATTAAGAGTTGCTTTCTTCTGAGGACTGGATGGGAGAATCAGTTCATGTGCTTCTTCCTCTGTGGTCTGGCAACCTTAGGTTTTATGTAAATACTGAATGTTAGGTCACAGGCATCTTCACAGAAAACACAATCCAACCCTTTGATAATTCATGAAGAATTATACCATGGCACAGTGATATTTCCATATTTCCATCAGAACTAATAACTTCACTTTTTTCCTGTCTCATTTGTTGTGTATGGTCGATTTTGTTATTTTAACCTTCTCTATTAGACTTTAAAATATCAGCGTTAATTCGAGTTTATTCATAAAAGAGATGTACATAGACTCGAAAATGATTTATAACATATGTACATACTTTTGATTAAGTATATTTATATGTTATTTTGTATTTTGACACCTTTTATGTATTAATATTTGGAAGAAAAAAAACAATTTGAAGAATCTTTTCCTCAAAAAGGGAATGAAATTTCTTTGTTAAGTTCGTATTAGGTTGTCCCCCCTCAGGAGCCTCAATAACTAAGCGGAGAAGTTAATGCAAAGGTCATGCCAAGAAATTTGGAAGTACAGCAAACAGAAGAACTGGCAAGGAGATAAAGGCCAATTTAAGGGCAGAAATCTGCTTCTGTGGCTGTTCCAGATGATTATGGCAAGCAGAAAAGTCCAGAATAACTAGCAAAAACATAGAATCCAGAAATGCCAAAGTTTGAAAGAATTCATGGAAGAAGGTGAGTCCACAACATTACAGTGTAGGCCAATAATACCTTAATGATGAAAAGCCTGAGGTAATCATTTTCGAAATAAATGGGCAAGCTGGTAAGTAGCCTCAAACAACTACACAGTGAGATCAAACAGATAAGACAGCTCTAGAAAAGGCAACCTACAAACTTACATATTCACTATCATGTCTTAATAACAAGGTTTGGGGTTTCCTGTCAAGGTCTCCTCCTTCCTGGTTTCCTATACTTGGAAAATCTTAAAATAGAATCATGAAGATTGAGATACATGATTGTTTTATGTGAGGACACCTAATTCCCATCTTATAATTGGAGTCTACTAGATACCTCTGACTGATCAGGAAATAAAAGTTCCTCGGGAGGTTTGATTCATTTATTTTGCTCATTTTGATCTTAAGAAATCAGATTAAAAAGCCTAAACATTTATTAGTATAAAGAAATGAATCCAACTAGATTTATTTCAAGAGTACATTGTACCATTTTCCTAAAAGGAAAAGCAGGTATAAAAGACACACACAAAAAATATAGCTTTCATACACACACACATACACACAGAGCATACATTCATATTTAAAAATATCATGAATTAAACAGTCCCATGTGGATTTCCCAATATTATATCTCTGGAATTATTAGAATCTCAGTAGGATAACATAAAACCAATGTTTTGAATCACTGATCTTAAGGGAAATAATATTTGAGCTTCCTTGTTTTCTAAATATCACAACAACCATTTAAATGTTTGCCTTTACAGCCCAGAGAGACAGACAGAACCATTAAGGGACAACCTGTAAAACTTAAATCATTTAAAGCTTTCTTGACTCTACACTTCCTAGATTCAAGATTTATCTGTCTTAAAAAGAAACATGGTCAATCAAATATTTATGAAAAATAAATTCATAAAATTGAGTATTTAGGACTATAGACAGAGTTTGGGAGTGGTGGAATAAGCCTGAAATCCTGAAGGAAATGGATCAACATCCTAATCCAATTGGACATTACTATAGCTTGGATCTGTAATGTCCAGATACATGTTTCCCAGCTGGTGGAGCTATTGGGAGATGGTGGATACCTTCAGAGGTGGGGCTTTAGAGGAGTAAGTAGGTCACTGCAGGTGTGACTTTGGGGGTATTTGGGGACTCTAGCTCCTTCTTCTCTCTCTGCTCCTCTTCCACCATGTCATTCCTATACCCCACGAAGTTGTAACTAACCGCAATAGCTCTAGCTGACCATGAACCAAAACCTCTGAAATTGTCTAGAGTTCACTTTTTCACATATTTTGTCAGGGTGAGGGGAAGCTTTTAACACATGCATTAAAAAGAGGAATTAGAAATATAAAGACAAGGTAGGTTATAGGTGAGTAAAGGAACAAAAGAATTGCTGCCTAAAGAAAAGACCATGAAATGGATTCAATAAAAAAATGGTGCAAGGCATTTGATAATTTCTTCTTTGGTTTAACTATAAATAACAGTATTCTCAACAAAAATTAATATATACTCAGAAGAATTTCTACAGTACTATGAACACATATAGTATTGGGGCTACATTCTCAAGATAAATCATATATGTCATTTGCTAAATTGCAAATGATCTGAAATATAAGAGACTTTCATATTAAAAGTATGCACTATAGTCCTATTTCCTAAGCAAACTCAACTTCAAGATCCTACTATACATTAGAAAAGAAATATAGTAACTATACTTTATATTATAAAAAATGAACATTTTATATATACTTAATATTTGCTGAAATATTGGATTAATTCAATATTAGGTTCAATGTTTAATCTGTCTTACACTTTGAAATACTTGGATGAAATTTCTAATCTGTTGAGATTTCCTCAATGTAAAATTGAATATGTCAGATTATTAAAGCATTTTATTAAAGGATATAGTACAGAATCAATGAGACATTCATTGTATTATAAAATGAAATGTAAACTCCCCTCCTTTACATAATCAAACATACTGACTGCAGATGGTCAAAAGTGTTAAGTGCACTCTTATATAATCTTCCCATTGGAAAAGGGAGGATAATGTAATTTTTCCAGGAAAAGTACCATTTAACAATAAGGAAAAATTTGAAATTTTTAGGGTTTAACTTGTGGCTCTGCTATGTACTATTAACTTGCCCTAGTCTTAATTTCTGATCTATAAAATAATAGTAAACACATAACAGGGCTACAATGAGATTAAATGAACTAACATGCAAAATGCAAAGGAAATGCCTGTCTTGCAAATATTAACATTCTTGCTAATGATCTGCTACACAGGCATGCTATCAGTGTGATACTGACATGGCTATTTTTAACAATTTCCACAGAAGGGCATGAATAATCTTCCTCAACAATTCATGGAAGACTACATATGGATTTTTTTCATATGCAAAATGAATAGAAGTCTTAATTATGGAAAACTATTTATGGATTGCACGAACCCATGAGGGAGAAAAATGTTGCCACTATAGGATGAAAATTGAGGCAATATAAATTGTTGAATTAATTGTCCACATATGGCCTCTCACACACATTTTATTACACACTTTGGGCGAGCTACTTGGTAAACTCTACAACCCTGAGAATGTGAAGTCTGTATCCACACAGTAGAAAAGGAACACTAGAGAGGTATGTACTGGTTTGGGGAAATATACATTTGTTTCTTTTCTCATGTTTGGAAAACAGTGAATTACAATTGGCATATTCACCCTAAGAAGGCAACACTGAATGAGTATTTGGAGACAGAGAGTTTTAATCCCTAGTGAAAAGATATAACTTGCCTCCTGGGATGTTTAGCTTATTATCAGAACAAATCAGGGTGAAATATAAACCATGGCAAAAGAGACAATAAAATGATATGAAGCTTAATCAGTTATGTGAAATAGCTGGAAAACGTAGATAAAATATGAGAGCATATAATATGCTTACAACATTTAAGAAAACCACAACAGTAATCAATTATATACTGTTTATTATTTTGTAATCTTCTTGTGTTGTAAGGAAAGAAATCTAAAACTTCAAGGTACAATTTCAAAAAATAATGACCTTATAGTGAGGGCAATTAAATGCTTACATAGTATTTGGAAATTTTCTTAAAATTGGACTGTAAATATTAGCATTCTCTTAGATATAAATCTCTCTGAACACAAAATTTTTCACTACCTGCTAATATTATAAAGGAAAATTACACACAAATATATAAGAAGATAAAAAATAACACTTTAACACTTGGCTTCAATTTCATTAGAATTATTCTGTAATAAACAGTATATTGACTATAACTGTAGACAGATAATATTTTACAACTAACTGAACTAAAATTTTTAGTCATTTCACACCATAAATCTCACTGCATGCTTAAAAAGGAGACAAGCAAGGCAGGTATTACAAATCATATAATGGAGGCAAACGGAGGCTTAATGACTTCCTACAGCTGGCAAGTGGCAAAACTTGGAAGTCTCCTGACTTCTAATTTAATGTACATTACCATGAATACACATAGGCATATGTACATGACTAGTATTTAGAGCCAAAAATATATGTCTTCACTGTGTATTTTATTTTTGCAGCCAGAACTCCACCAATCCAAAAATGAGTTCCTGAAATTCAAAGCTCAGAGTATTTACAGGAAAAATATAACCTAAATCTTTTGGCCCTGGTTTGCTTATTTTTTAATTTCATTATTACATCCTCCCTGCTTCAAAAAATTCTATTACTGTATTAAAAACTATTAACCAGTCTTCTATTGACTTTAGTGAAACAATTATTGAAAAAAGAACATAGCCCATAAAACATGTGCATAAGAAACAAATATAATCCCTTCTTGGTACAGAGGCACAAACTCAAATGGCAGAGAGAATCTGAAAAGTATTTTGGAATCAATATTTGTGCAGTAAATGATCACAAAGAAATATGAAAGACAGGGGAGCTATGCATACATAAAGTTGAGCATCAAAACAGTGTCTTAAAGTAAGCTGGAAAAATCTCAGATATTAAAAATAAATCAGTCCCATGTTAGAATATGAGACATACACTGAGCAATTAATAATTTATTTTTGCAATAATTGTACCTTCACATTTTATCAGAGTAAATACTAAAACCAGGTGCCAATAGTTCCTGCCTATCAAACTAACTAGCTGGGAGGCAAAATCCTAAAACCCTATCTCAATATATATAAGGTAGATTTACCTGGCACCCCAGCTGTGTGTGGGGCTGAAATTAGGATTAAAGTTTCAGGTCTGTCTGGGCATAATTTGAGCACACTTGATAGCTGGACAAGATATCATCATTATTTGCCATCCTATCTATGAGGAAAGTGTAAATCTGAAGACCAAGATCCAGGCCAACCTAGCTCACAAGAAAAATCTTATTTTAAAAAACTAAGGGGGCTGGGAGGATGGCTCAGTGGTAGAGCACTTGCCTTGCATGCATGAGGCCCTGGATTTGATTCCTCAGCACCACATAAGCAAAAAGAAAAAAGCCGGAAGTGGCGCTGTGGCTCAAGTGGTAGCGCTCAGGCCCAGATTTCACATCCCATGACCGGACCCAAAAAAATAAAAAACTAATAAAGGTAATATGGTCTAGGGACATCTTTCAAGTGTAGAGTACCTACCTAGCAAACACATGACCAGAAATTCAACCTCTAGTTTGAAGAAGAGAAGGAGGGAAGGAAAAAGGGAAGAGAAAGAAAATGAAGAAGAGAAGGGGAAAGGAAGGGAGGGGGAGTATGAGGGAGTATCATTTTAATGTATCAGAAATATGTAGGAAATCAGAGGAAAGAACTCATTTCATTTTGATATCTTCATAACAGTATGTATCCCAGCTACATAGAGGTAACTATGCAGGTGAATGCACTGTATACCCTTGTTACCATCTTGCTTCTATTTCTAATTTATTCAACATGTGTCCTAGCAGATAGCCAAGAAAAATGCTTTGCCTACACTCTACTTTTACCATATCCTAGGTACTTATCAGTCTTCATCCTCCCAAACAACAAGCTTGCCTCGCTCTAAGAGAGAGCTGGAACAACTCAGGAAGGGCTATTTTTCAATTCAGGAAGAATTGAGTATTGTCTGATTTCTGGTATAAAAACTGTTTGAAACCACCATTATATTTAAAATTTTTACTTTAAAAATTAAAATAAAAAATTACTTTAATAAGCCATAGAAATAAACATCTTTCATACTTTAGATTCTAAAAAAGTTTTTTAAATTCAATGTCCAATGAGATGAGATGAAGTAAACAGCCCTCGGTCCTATGAGAAAGATCCTGCCTGCAATCAAGGTAAGGCCTAAAGTTTTTCACTTCTTTAATCTCTAAAATGCAAATCAAAGCTCTTATGAAATATTGTTGTACATACACTAAGGTTGCTATTATAAAAGGCAAGTTCTTCATTTCCAGCCAATCACATGAAAATTGAGCTGTATACTTTTGGTGAATTCAACACCTATCCCAAATACTGGTAACTCTACAACATTACCAAAGGGATATTTTTCTAATTTCTTAATGCAAAATATGAGTCAGTATTCCCTGGAAAAATGACTCTTCAAAAACTGGTATTGGAAAGACTAAAACTGGATCTTACTCTAACCTTGTATGAAAATCAACTAAAAGCAGATCAAAAATTGTAACATTAAGACCTGAGACTATGAAGTTCTTTAGTAAAAACACAGGGCAAACACTGAAGAGATAGGAAAGGCATCAACTTTCTTGAATCGGACCCAATTTTTAGGAAATAGGAAAAGAATTGACAAATATGATTTCATCAAATTAAAAGATTCTGCCCATCAAAGGACACAATTACCAGAATAAAGATACAGCCCATTAAAACTCTTTGCCTGCTATGTATCAGACAAAGGAATAAGATCTGAAATAAATAAAGATCTCAAAAAATGAAATATGAGAAGAGTAATCCAATTCATGAGTGGATAAGCAATTTGATCAGTTTTAAAAATAAGTTCAAATGGAAAAATAAATACGTGAAAGAAAATGTTCTACATCCTGAGGCATGAAGAAAATACAAATCAAAACAACAATGAGATTCCATTATCCAGTCAGAATATATCCTCTCAAGAGAACACATGAAAAATTTTGGCAAGGATAAATAAGCAGGAAAAGGAACTATTATATACTAATAGTAGAATATAAATTTGTGTAACCAGTATGAAGTATAGAAGTCAAACCACAAATAAAAAGTAGGTCGGTCAGAAAAAAGTAGGTCAGGCAAGAGGTTCATACTTGTAATCATAACTACTCAGGAGACAGAGATCAGGAAGGCTCATGATAGAAGGCCAATTGGGCAAAAAACAAAACAAAACAAAAAACCATTGCTGTTATAAAAGCTGGGCATGATGGAAAGGCACTTGTCATCCCAGTTATATGGGAAGTATAACCAGGAGGATCATTGTTTAGGTTTGCCCAGACGTGAATGCTAGAACTTGTTTAAAAAGAAAAGTAAAAAAAGGGCCAAGATTTATGGCTCAGGTGGTAGAGAACCTAAGGCTTTCTTCAAAGTTCAGTACATGTGAAATTTCTTTCATTCACATGTACATCACATATGGGGTTGAAATGGTCTGCAAATACTTGTACTCTGAGTGTAAGGAGTTAAATAAATCCTAGCTTACACAGTTCTGAGTCTATTTTCCTGGGGTTTGTTTTCTTTTCCTGTAAAACTGGGGTCCTGCAATCAAATGTGGTAAGAAAGCATGTAGTGCAATGTGGTTTAATAGGTTAAGTCCTTTTGAAACACTATTTTAGAAACTTTTAGAAACACTATTTTAGAAGCAAGCATCTTTCCTCTGAATCACAGAAACAAATAACAAAATGCCCAAATAGATACACTTTCTAATTACTATAAGCTCAATGTGCACACAAATTGACAGACTTTTTTTCAATCTTGATTGTGTATAAGATATCTGCTTCATTTTATAAATTAAGATTTTGACTTACTATTAGAATAGGTTTCTATGATGTTTCTAGGCTATTCAAAGATTATTCTAGAAAATAAACCCATCATTTAAAAATAGCATACATTATGGTGCTTAGTTGATGGTATTAGTAAAATGGAGAAAAGGGATAACTTTTATAACCAAGTACTATACCATTTTTTCTATTCCATAATAATTGTTTATTGTTATTACTATATTTACCTTCCATCCTATCATGATATGTAGACCTATTTAAATAAAACTAGGAGTATACATTACCTGATGTATACATTACCATAGTATTTTTGCTGCCAGGAGACAATTTTCACATATACTTAAGGCTCTCATAGTAAGATGGCTTAAGATCACTGTGCCACTAAAGAGACAAATGACCTATGTTTTCTCTCATATGTGGGAGTTATATCTAAAATATATAAATATATAGAAAAATAAATATATAGAAAAGAATAAATATATAGAAATAAAAGAATAAATATATAGAAAATCACATAAAGGGACATATAAATATATGCATTATCAAACTGACTGAAGTATGGTATGTACATGAGTATCCAGTGTTATCTCTTTTAACAATGAGCAGTTTAAACAAAATGAATATCGGGAAGCTGAAGCATGTTTTGTCTAAGATGGGTTGGGTGAGTGAAAAGAGGGGTAAAACAAATGGAGAGAGAAATGGAGATTGTATTCAGTCATTGAATTCAATGTACACATGTGAAAGAGAATGAATTCTATTTTCTGTTCTAATAATTCTATTTTTTACCCTTCTATTTAAAAAATAGGACTAATAGTTCTACTTTCACATATGAGGATAAGGGTGGGGTTTGGATAGGAGAAGGAAAGAATGATGGAAGTGGAGACATGGATGAAGATGTATTATATACAGGAATTGACAGGTTGACTAGAACAACTATTTAAAGATAATTTTACAATGAATTTGTAAAAATATCACGGGCCTAAGTTCCCAACTGCACTTGACTTTAGAGTAATACAATGTAATTCTGTTTTGTTTTGTTTTTTTTTCAAGTTAAAAAGGGTATTTCCCTTTGAAACCTGCTTCTAGTAAGTAGTTTTATACTTACATTAGACTTTTCACTATTTCCATATATTCTTATTCATGTTTGTTTAATAGAATGCAAATTCGGTGAACAGGGATCTTGCTTGAATTATTATATACCCAAAGCTCTAAAAAATGTCTGGCACATCATACCTGGTCAATAAACATATTCAGTAAATTATTAAGTCTTGTATTTTAAGCATATTGAAATGTGGAAGCAGGGAGTAGTTTGGAAAGGAGATAAAACAATGTATGGAAAGGTTGTAGTTTGTAAGGTAAAAATACATTGCTATAACCCTGGCTTAATGCAAGGGATCTGGCTCCACCTAACAGGTCCTAGCTGGAAGCACTGCATTGAGTCCAATCTGATGATCAACAAGAATCACAATGGAAGGCTCTGCTGCCCTAAGACTCACAAAATTGAACTTTCCAATTCTGTAAGAGGACTGAGACAAATTGCAAAGGTTTTATATGACCCTTAACCAATGACCAACATTATTGAATCTACTTGTATGCCACAAACAATAATAAAAACTGCTGGTAACTCTTTTCAGTAGCATGATAAAAGGTAACTGTACATTAATGGCTTCTTATTATTGCTTCCACATTTTTGATTACCTTCTATAGCTAAAACCAGTAGCTACAAATTTTGTAGCTAGCTAATCTGTCACTTCAGATATGCTCACACCCTGCTTACATATGGAAAAGTATTGATTGTTTTTGACTTGGAATAAACATTTCTTACTTCAATAAGAAAAAATAGGCATAAAAATAAAGTGTATAAAAAAAGTTTTAAAAATTTCTCCTATGTCAGAAAAAGGAAGTGATATATAAAATAAAGTATCTTATTTTTTTCCTATCCTCATCTTCAGTACAGTCAATTCTGTTTGCTATCATGTACTGCTAAGTATGGTTAATGGAAATCTGGGATAAAACTCTCACCTACCAGGTGAATAGCAATAATAAAATGAGATCTATTGTCTGTTTTCTACTTTCTGTCATTACCAGGTATTTATCACTTTTTGTGCTCTTAGAACTAACAGTTGGATTCAATCAGAAAGAATTGGGTTCAGTCTCAGGGTTGTTAGGGGTGGAGGAAGTGGGGAATGTAGTTGTGGAGATGGGAGGGAAGGGATGGTAGGGAAAAAACAAAGGAGGAGGCAACAATGCTTGATAAGAAATGATTACCTTGCTCATGTAACTGTAACCCCTCTGTACAGTATTTTCACCATTAAAAACATTAAAAAAAAAAGAATTGATTTCAAAGAATCCCAGACTGTCTCTAACCCAGTTCCCTACAACAAAGCTGATGCTTTCCATTCAAGGAAACCCTAGTCTCCTCTGAAAGTAGTCAGTTGGCAGCCAAAGTAGATCATCTGAGCTAATTACACATCTGAGAAGGAAAAGAACTAAATTTGTAAAAGAAGAACTAGAAACTACAACACAAAGGAGAACTTAGAAAGTAGAACACAAAGTACAAAGTCCTAACTTCAAAAATGGAAAAGGAGGAGTTAAGAAAACAAATGAAATCAATCATGCTCCTCAGAGAAAACATCTATAGGGTAGAAGGTTAGAGGTAAGAAAATGGTGTGAATCTAGGGCAGTCAAGATTTTTAGGATGGATTTAGTTGCGAATATGAGGAAAAAGACACTCAGCCTATAGATATAAACAAAGAATTTAGGAACAGAACTATACAAAAGAAAACAAGAACTGGGACTAGTTTGTAATTAGTCTGGATTCTCCTAAGTCCTTTATAATGGAAATCTGGAAGTTAGCAACTCACTAATCAAATCAACCTTAATTTGTACCACGGCTTGAATGGTTAATCTCATATAGATTGGCCATATGCTCTGAAAGTAGTATCTTGCTATATTGCATAAATTTTTATACCGACAATTATTTCTATACCAAATATTTAAAGTATAGCTTATAAAAACGCTTAAGGCATATTATATATCTATAAATGCAACTTCAATGTTTATTTTGTGACTGCATTGGAACCAAAAAATAAAGAAAACAATTATGTTCTGCTTAACCCCATGCTGTATGGAGACAACAAGAGATGATACGTCAAATAAGTAATGATGCATAAACACTGAGTATCTTTGAAATATATGCACAAATTATACCAATAAAACCTCTCCATCCTGGAAGGGAAGGAAACCATTTTGATGTATGCTAATGTAAGCTGTTATAAGAGATATTAGTCATATATTCAAATTCAGTTCTGATTACAAAACAAAAATATGCTGGAAATTCCATAAAGATCAAACTAATTAAGACACTTAATTGCCTCTGACTAATTATGGAAATTGGCAAGCTAAGCAAGGAAACAAGCTTTTGAAAAGGAGCTTATATTTTAGGCAGTAGCTTCCTCAGCTTCATTTTACTGGAAGTCACTTGTATCATTTCAGATCTGATATTGCAAGCTTTGTCCACAGAGAGTTATAAAGGGAATGCATATGCATTCAGAGTTTAACTGGGACAAGTACAAGCTACACTCTCAGACTTACAGCCAGAAGTTGGCTTGGCACTTTCCTAGACAGCGATGTTGTACGTTGTTTCTCATTAGCATAGCTTCTCTCACAAGATTTTGTTGTTGTTGTTAAAAGAGCAATCCTTCCCACAAGTTACACTTCTTTTTTCTTTTCTTTTCTTTTTTTTTTTTTGGTCAGTCGTGGGGCTTGAACTCTACAAGTTATATTTCTGGCTCCTCCTAGCCCTTGAACTCCATAGGGCAAAATGCTTCACTCAAGAAATTACAATGCTCTGTGAAATATTTGCCAAAAACCAAAAGACAAAATTTCAGATATAAAGGGAAGAGTGTGGACTCTGGAATTCAACTGATGATAGTTTAATAAGCCCAGTTCTGTCAGACGTCACATAATTTCCCTTTCTCATTCTCTGAATTTATAAAAATTACAATATGTTAGGGATTAAAGAGAAATAGGGAAGAAGTAGGAAACATGAATCAATAAGTAAATGATACTCCATCTTTACTAATCTTTACCTAAATGTATGTCAGTTTTCAGATACTGATACATATGATAAATATATTATGCACAATAAATACATACAATATTCCAAAGTACATATATGTTGATAATATGAAGCCGATTACCTGAGTACAAATACTCAAAGTTTTCATACTTCATTAAGGAAAGATCCACTCCATTTGCTCTCTGGGTCAATAAAAAGAACACTCACGTCTTTCTTGAGAACACCTGGTCTCACTACTGCTATTGGGACGATTAGAAACACTTGCAGCAAGAATTACAGCAAAGACAATTCTTTTCAGACTGCCTCAAATTTGGCATTAAAAAAGAAAAACCACCATAGAAAGAAAGATTATGGTACTAAGGGTAGAACTACAAATATAGGCTGACTTCTCTTTCCTCCAGCAGACCCACACACACTGTCACTTACAGGCTATGCAGCCATTTAAAACTACCAATGCATGTATCAGAGGTATATTTGTATAGGAGGGAGTGTGTATGTGTATGTGTGTGTGTGTGTGTGTGTGTGTGTATGTGTGTGTGTGTAAGCACACCATTAATATATAAAACCTGAATGTAGGAAGATTCCATTCATATAAAAAGAACCAACTATATTCCTATCTCCCTCCTCACTCCATATTATCCACAATAGTATTTGTATGATTCTGTATAATTCAAAATATTTTTAAAAAACAATTCAATAAAGATACAACAAATAAAGATGTCTTATGAGTAAGTGTACATTGAAGCAAGAAGCATTGTTTAAGACAGTTATAATTTTGCTTTGGTTTCTGAAGTAGCTTTATTGCTAAGTAGTAGATGAATGTCATCAATGAGTGGAAACAGTCCAAAAGACTCGTATCACTCCCACTAGAAGGAGAAGCTTCAATAAATCTCTAAAGCTATGTGGTGGTCCAGTCCCTGTGCCATATGGCATTCCACCTGTCCCAAGAAGTATTGTTAGCGTCCTTTAAAGCTCCAAATAAAAATACCAAGATATAAACGATCGAGATGCAGTTGGGGATTTTGAGCTATGTGTGACAACTGCAAAAACTCTCCATGCTGTGTGCATTAATGAGTCCCTCTGTAGACACCATTAATACATAAAAGCAATCACCCATAACTCACAGGTCCTTTCTTTTTCACTATGTCTGACTGGGTTCATGGCATTTACCAACTGGAGAAGAACCACACCAGGAGAAACGAGACTGGATGTCAGCAGGCTGACAATCTAACACAACAAATTAAAAAAGAATGCATAAAAAAGAATGCATAAAAAAGAATACACATTATCACTAAGGATTTAGTTCTAAAAGAGCTACGAATTAAACATAAACAAAATTAATCAATATATGTAAGCAAACAGTAATTATCAAAACTGAAATTCATTTTAAGTATATTCTCATAGATTAGAACAATAACAGATTTACTTTCTGTCTGTAACCTAATGACAAGAATTAGAAGGAGAGTAAAACAAAATGATTGTCAGGTCCTTTCACACTACTAGCCAATACTTTTGTTCATTCTAACATGAGAAGAATAAACTGAAATGAGTGATCAGCTTGCTCAGCTTTGACATGCAGAAAAATATATTTTGTTCTAAATTTTATGACTTGGTTGCCAATTGAAATCACATCTGTTTTCATACCACATCACATTGTTTTCTATAATTTGAAATTATTTTTTTCACTTTCAACACTACTTTGACATTATGGTTGATTTTTAGAAATACCTTTACATTTAAAAATAAATATTTTGCTAAATATATGGATACAACAAGCTTTCTTTTTAAACTTACCTATTTTAGGAACACTTAAAATTTTATTCTGAGTAAACGTCTAAAGGTTCCAGCAGATTCCCATCAAGAAAGTTCATGAAACAAAGAAAGAATGCAACTACCTTCTCTAAAGAAAACACCACCCACCCATGATATCCATGTGAACAACTCTGCCCTGAATTTCTGAGCCATTCTTTCTCTTCTGGATTGCTGCATTTCTTCCTAATTTCAAGATGAAATCAAATGGAACATTTAAAACAGAGAGTATTGAATAAAAAAAGACAACAGATTTCCAACATTATTTAAGCTCAGCTGAAAAAAAAAAAAAGAAAAGAAAATCTGATGTCAGCAGTTGGTTCTATCCTGGCACACTATGCAAAAAACGTTCCCAGAGAGGTGATCAGGGGAAAAAAATGGCATTCATAATGCTTGAGGTGCCAAAGATGAAGAAGAGCACAGAAGTCAGAGGACTTCTTTCTCCCTGTCACTGAGTTTGTCCTAGTTTCCATCAGGAGAGGGCAGGTCATCTGCCCTTTCATGGTGTTCATGGGCAGTCTTCTTCAGTTCAAACGTGAAGGGCTGTAATCCAAGGGGATAGTTCCAAGTATGCTTAGTACATGAGAAGCCTCAGGTTTTGGAACAAGCATGCCAAACCTTAGCTAGGAGGTTGCCAAAGGCTGAGCACTGACATGCCGGTCCTGTGGGTATACTTCTGAATCCTGTGTGTGTGTGTGTGTGTGTGTGTGTGTGTGTGTGTGTGTGGCAGGTGGGTGTATTGGAACTTGAACACAGAACCTCAAACTCTCATTTAGTTTTCCTGCTCATGGCTGGTAATCTACCACTTGAGCCATGCCCCTACCTTCTGCTCCCAGGATGGCTCCCAACCTGGATCCTCAGATCTCAGCTTCCTGAATAACCAATGCCTACCTTCCGTCCCCCCAAGCAACCCCCCTCCTGCCGCTACTTGAGTGTTAAGAATCACTAGGCTATGGTTACATTGGTCCACCCTTTGTCCTTTGTCTCACCATTTTTAGGTTCCCTTCCCTTCACCAAATCAGATATCTATCTATCTATCTATCTATCTATCTATCTATCTATCTATCTATCTATCTATCTATCTATCTATCTATCTATCTAACACAGGGTACCAAAATCAAATACAGTGATAACAGGGGATAAATCAAACAATATGTTGGGGGAGGGAGGAATTGGGGGGAGGGAAAGTGTCAGAAAAATTAGGAAGGGGTTATGTAACTAACCTCTCTGTACATCATCTTGGCAATAAAAGTAAATTAAAAAAATAAAACACCCCCCCCCGGGGCGGGGGCAAGGTAGTAATCACTTGGCCAGTAGTTTCCAGAAATGCTCTTGAAGCAGAAGGACAGGGATGCAGGGATAGACCCATGGCCATTTGTGCACACACACACACATGCACACACCTTGATATCCTTGAACTGCACTTCTACT
>NW_012267288.1:9632056-9637705 GCF_000151885.1 Dipodomys ordii | reverse complement strand
AGATGGTGGTGCTGATGCACATGCTCCAGGTATATGACTAGCACAAACGTATTCCTCTTCTCTGCTCAATATGCATCTGTCTCTCATACCTCTCAATTGTTAGAAGCATGTAAGACCATATCTCAACTTTTATCATGGTGATGAGGAAATCAGTTTCAACACACAACCTAGGAACAGTTTACTGCCTAATTATTCAAGAACCTGGAGAATTCACGTGTTAAGGACAAGGTCAAAACAAATGCACACTGGGGAACAGGCTACATTTTTTTAATGAAAATTCTCTTCCAATTGTTTTCTGTTACTTTCCCCTATTTCCAGTGTTACACTTTCTTATCTACTCAGTACAGCATTAATTAATCCACTTAGTTCTGAAATTAGACTTAGTGGTAAATTCAATTTTCCCCACTAAGCAAATATGCCTTTATACTAAAATGGAAAAAAAAACTCCAAAAATGTAGATAAAACACAAGGAGACATTAACGTTGTCTAGGACAATTGCATATATGGTATATTGTGGCAGGTGTATTGTGACAGCAGGTTGCAGCTGCTGCTGCAACCCAAAACCCAAGGAAATTAGGCTCTCTAAGTTTAATGGCCAACGAGACTTTGCCTTTGATCAGGAGAACTCAAGAAGCAGAGTAACAACATGGACAACGGATGCAATCAGGTTCTCACTATTACAAACAAGCGAAATGTAATCTTGCAGCCTGGCAAGAGAACCCAGATATCCAGGCCAAAGCCACCCAACCCATATTATACACATACTTAAAATACATACCTTCAAGTAATTCAAATTCTTCAATTTCAAACACAGTATTGCAGGAAAAATTAAGCGGCTACATGATTAAGTTCTGACCTTATTACATTATGGAGAATGTTGGGAATGAGACAGACGTTATACCAAGCTTTAATATGCTCCACTTAAATACTTAGCCTTTTGATTTCAAAATAAAAATTGAGAAGTATACACATATCCAATCCTGAATTTTGTCATTCAAGGAAAGAACTGATTCATCCTGGGAAGAGTTAGGGACCCATGATTGAGGAGGACTGATTTTCTGGTACAAAGAAAAGGATATCCAAAGAGTGGCTATTTGAGAACCTTGGTGTTTCTGACACTCTCAGAGAGAGAGAGAGAGAGAGAGAGAGAGAGAGAGAGGTCATTAATGCACATTAGCTTGTTATTCAATTATTATTCTTATAGAATAATCTCTCCATGTACAATAGGAAGATTGTATACACAATGAGATATTTGGAGCTAAGGATATTTTCAATGAGCCAACTTCATGAAAGACCTGATCACATCTATAAATATGGGTTATAAGAAAAATTGTTCATGTTGAACTACATTCCAATGGCATCAACCCGCTCTATTAGTCATGCTGATTAGAAACACTACTGAGGGGGGGGGGAATAAAACTTCTCTCAAGTAACAAAGGGAACAAGTCTTAGAGAATAGTCCAGATATCCCACAAGCTGAAGGGAGTTACTCAGAAGAAATGAGAATATTTGCATGTTCTTTTTATTGTGCCTTTCTCTAATCAAGGTGCTGCAGAATTACATTTCTTGTAAATAGAGTGAAAGTAACAAAAACAATTGGAAGGGAAAAAAGTTGCAGACAAAAACATTTCAAAAGCAGAAACCTTGCCTCTCTGGTCTCAGAGGCCTGAGAGGTCTTTGTATCAGTTTTAAGTATTGGAAGACAATACTTCCATGTCACCAGCTTTTCTTAATGAAAAACATGAAATACTACAAAAGGGCTTGCCAAAAAGGAAATTACCTGGACATTAGTGACTATAACAACTGCACTAATAATAAATATGACCAGTTTTCTCAAAAGCTTTCCTCTAATGTTTTTACCCTCAGCTCATAGATTCTACTTTAAGTTCCCTATCACTGACAACCTAAGCACAGCAAATAATCAAAACAAGAAAGACATATTAGTTTATGTTTTCCTAAACCCTATAAATACTGAGGAAATTATAGCATCCTTCTGCAAAGAACTCTAGCAAAATGAAAGTAAGAATGAGGATGCATGAAAACAAAGATACTTTCAATGAAGAAAAGTTTCAATCACCATTCTTCATAGCTTTTGTAATCTTGAACTAACTTGGTAATTTCTCCATCTCCAACTCACCCCAGTTAGAATGAGGACTAGAAGAGCTTGAAACTTCTGAGAGGAAAGATTTCTGTTCTAGCTTAAATGCTTGTTCAGAAAAATTGCTTTCATAAATTAAGCGTAAGTACCAAAATCTGTGTGGATATTACAAGTAAGCCTTTGTTTACAGAGGCATCTTAAGGGTCTTAGTGGGTGCTGATGAATATTACCAGGGGGAGATAACATGGCCAGTTTCATTACATCAAAATAAATAATGATACAAAAACTGTCTGCAGATATGTTTCAAAATATTGCTTCACATCACTTTTTTTACACTAAATTAAATGCCTGGCCAATAGCTAAAATCACTGATCACTGAGCTGGTAGGTATAGGCTTTATCATTTCTTTTTTATTTCCAGAGCAGCACGACAGTTATTCTTTTTTATTCCTCTACGCTTTCCATGTACATGTCCTATTTTTCATGCTCAAGGTAAACAATGATATCTAAGCAAAACCATTTTTCCCGGTTCTTTGAAGTCTTCAGGTTTCAATTTAAAATTAAATTGAGCATTACCAAAACACTAAGTCTGAGATAATATAGCTTCCTCAACTACCATAAAATAGTCTTTTAAGCTTGTCAAAAAAGGAATATCTTCTGCATTAACGACATCATATGTATTAAGACTGAGGTAAATCTTGTAGCGTTAGTAGCATAAATGGAGAAGTACGGTAAAGAACAGAGGCTAAAAGCAGGAGAGTTTGGGTCTGTGACATTTGGGTCATATACTATGTATGTCGTAATAATATAGGAGTTTGGGCAATTAACAATTTCTAGAGCCTTCGTTTCAAGTATTCTCACCTCAAATCCATATTGTCATAATGGAAATACTATTTCTCTATATTAATCAGGATTATTAAAAAGTATGTAGCAAGGTAAATAGATATTTCTTTGTGGCTGTTTTAGTACAAGGCTGGCTCCACACCACTTGAGCCACATCTCTATTTCCAGGCTTTGGGTAGTTAATTAGAAATAAGAGTCTCATGGATTTGCTTGTCTCTCCTGGATCTGAACTATGACTATGATCCTCATATCTCAGTCACATGAGCAGTTAACACTATTGGCATGAAGCATTGGCTGCCAGCTGTTCATAAATTTTCTGATAGCCCAACTGTCTTACAAGCCTTCAATTCATTGTGGTTATATGACTTAATACAATTCACAGAACATTATTTTGCATGTTTAATGACATTCTTTTTCAAATATTCTTTGTAAAATTCTTCCCTCAAAATGTAGGAAAGAAAATCAAGGAAGAAGCAAATTATTTTACCCTCACAACATAATTTAAATTCCATTATGGTAGGCAAAGTGCATTCATAATTATCAGTCTCATTTGCTAACAGAGTACTTTCTGAAATATAGTTTAGAAACTGCAACAAGGTAAAATGCTGTTCAGATATACTCATACATACAAACAGAACATCTGTATTATTTTACTTCTAAACAAACTACCCTGATTGATATTGATTTTTAATGAATTCTTTAAAACAAAACTCTCCAAAATAAATACATATATATTATTTGCTTCTCACTAAGAAGTACTTTAAGTCAGTAATGATCCATCTTCTAACATAAGAACATTTCAGTATTTCTTACTGTAGAACATGTTTTAGGTCTAATTAACGCTTGTAAAAACTTAGGTCAGGCTAGACAGAAATTGAGCTCTGAGCAAAGTGATAAAAACTACTGTAAAGGGTACTTTACCTTTCATATTATTTCTATATGCATCCCTCCCCATTCCCATCCAAATGTAATACTCCATGATTCAAAACAAGGCTATTTGTATTTCTATAGCCAGGAGCTGTACAACAGAGGTAGCTATGCAACAGGGGGATTATAATTAGAAGCAGGAGAAGGAAGTGGCCACATGAAAATCTGTTGTTTTAAAATATGGCAAATTGAAGCAAATACAATTTATAGCTACAGAGAGCAAACTTATAGGTAACAACTTTACTTCTCACGTCTTTACCTCTACTTTGGCTGATTAACTATGCACTGCAAGAGGAAGGAATGATTATCTCTCCTTAGGAGTCAGCCAAAACAGGATACAACGATGTAGTTTTGGTCCTCATTAACCACAGATTACTCTATGCCTTGATTAGATTGTGTTATTCTAAAATCCTTTTATGCTATTTAATGTCAAGTCAAATTATTTTAAAATAGAATGACTACCAAATGAGTTCAGTGACAGGAACTTCATAAAACTGTTTCCTATTTTGACTTTAAAAATATTTGTAAATTGTGCCCCACTTCTGGCTTTTTCTGCTTATGTGGTGCTGTGGAATCAAACCTAGGGCCTCATGGATGCAAGGCAAGCGCTCTACCACTGAGGCACCTTCCCAGCCCCTTAAAGTTTTAAACTATATATTCCACTGGTATTAACTTTATGGATAAACTTGTTAAATACTGGAAATGAAATATTTTAGTGTATTCTATAGTTTCGCTTGAGAGGAAAATGTATTTAGGAAAATGCTAGGAGAGTTTTAAGCTCATGATATTTCTTATAGTCTTTCATGCAAATTCAATACTCTGTCCTTTGATGTTTTTTAGGTACATCAAGTTATCTTAAAAGGAAGCTTAACAATATTGTGCAAAGAAAGGAACCCAAAAATCTCTTAAACTTGTCTAATAGAGCAAGCACTCTACTGTTAGATGTCATTCTTAGGGTTCGACATTTCCTAGCTCAAAATGTCAGACTGCTGCTATGCAAAAAAATATGTTTCTATAAAAAAGAAGCAGGTGAAATGTTAAAATGTTCATTTTCTAGCTCCTCTATAGCATTGCTGAGGGTACAACCTGCATTTCTTCAAGGCCCTCAATGCCATCCTGTGTCTGCTGAATTGTGGGAGCAATTGTCCAGGCTCCAGCATCATTCATCTCTGGGTTAGATACCTCCCCTTGCCCCTCCAGCTTCACTCTTCTGCTTCTTACATTGATGTGTCCTAAGAAGCTTATCTGTATTGACAATAGCAGAAATATTATATAGGGTTTGCTTAATACACCATAGTAGAGGAAGAATGTGAGAAGAGGAAGGTCAAGATATGATATACACATGAATTATCCCAGCCAATGGTAGGCTGAGCTGGAATATTGCAAGTTCAAGGCCAGCTTGGGGTGTATAGAGAGATCTTGTCTAAAAAAAACATTTTGTTTCTGCTCAATAGCTTGCCTTCAAAGTCATTTAAAAAAGGCCAACAGCTTCCTTTGTCTGAAAGTTAAAGACAGTAAAGAACCTATGGCCAGGTGCCAGTGACTTACTCCTGTAATCCTAGCTAGTCAGGAGGCTGAGATCTGAGAACCAAGGTTTAAAGCCAGCCCCAGCTGGAAAATCTTTGAGATTCTTTTTTAAAAATTTTTATTGAAAAGTGACATACAGAAGGTTTACAGTTACATGAGTCAAGAGTCAGGTAATGAGTGCATTTTCTTTTGAACAGTGTCATTCCCCATTCTCATTTCTTTGAGATTCTTATTTCCAGTTAACCACAAAAAAAA
>NW_012267288.1:9622724-9631576 GCF_000151885.1 Dipodomys ordii | reverse complement strand
GGGGGGGGAGATGGGTAGGGATGGGAAGGGGAAACAAAGGAGGCAACAATGCTTGATAAGAAATGTACTCATTATCTTGCCCATGTAATTGTAACCTCTCTGTATGGAATTTTCACAATAAAAAAAAACTGAGGTGGAAAAAAATATTTGTAAATTGTTTCAAATTTTTAAATTTTCCTGTTAGACAGTGCTTTCAGTTGGTACTTAGTCTGCAAACTGAGTAATCCAGTACTGACACTAACCCATCAAATATAATTCTTTTTCTTCCTACTTTTTCTAACAAAGATTAATATATAAAATATTTTATCTTAATGAAAGCAAGTAAATTATTTCAAAAGATGGATAACTTAATTCTAGTTTAGCAGAGATTTAAATTAGTTGGTGTCTTGGAGCACAAAAAAGTTAGGAGTACTAATTAATAGGAAATGCATAAATGTTGATACTGAGGAAAAGCCAATGTTTAAAGACGTTAGAAAACAGATGAAGAAAAGGGTTGAGGGGAGATTGGCATGAGACTTTTTTCTTTATTTTTCTATCATTTATTTACTTATTCGTTCAATCTTTCATTCTAGGATATTGAAATTTAGCCAGTTTGAGAGCTAAGGAGAAATTAAAATGCAAAAAGAAAGTTGAGGAGTGACTATGAAAACTCTTGGGAGCTTGGAAGAGTAAAAGAAGAGCAGATTTATTTGCTCTTAGATTTGAGTTCTTTTTCTATATTTATCTTTTATTTTTATTGTAAAGGTGATGTTCAGAGTGGTGACAGTTATATAGGGCAAGTAATGAGTATATTTCGTTTTGTATAGTGTCACCTCCTCCCTCATTTTCTCACAAATTTTTCCCTCCCACCCTCCCTCACATTTTCAACATACTCTCTAGTGAGAATTGAATTCTGATGCTCTTTTTTCATTCTGAGAATAAAGTGCAGAGTGAAAAACTAGTTAAAAGACACAGAAAAATAAACTAAAAGGAATTTGTATCCATGGGGAGAAAGGTTTGGAATGAAAGACCTAGAAAGTTTGTAAAAATCATATAAAACATCAAGCACAGATCCCCAGCATTCTAAATAAAACAGATAATGCTTGCTTCACTCCATCTTGATTGAGGGTAGGATGTACTACAGATAATCTTCAATATGTAGAAAAAATCTGACTGGTGAGTGTCAAGACCAGTTTGGAAAAAGCCTCAGTTCACTGGGCAAAAACAGAGATCAGCAGAATACCTTTCTATTAGCATATACTTAAGAATTTCTAGTTAATTTATTCAATAATATTTTTAGAAGTCTAATTTTGATCTCTATTGACAGTTTGTGTGTGCCTATCATCTAAAATACTTACTTTGGTCAGACATGGGTCAACTTTCCACTGGTTTACTGTAAGTCTCAAGGATATGTTATATATGTTCTTGTTTTTCTCCTTTTTGGTTATTAAGTAGTTGTAAAAATGATGTATGTATATTTTGATATTATTAATTCTGTAAACATTTTCCTGTCTCCCATTCCACTCCCTTTTTAACTCAGTTACTCCTGAAGCCAAGTTACTCACAAAATCACAGCTACATCTTTGGGATTGGTAGAAAATCTCCACAACCCATTTACTCAGCTTAGACAGATACAGCACTGTCCAGGTACAGCACTCTGGACATATGTCTGTCTCCAAGGAGTGATTAGCCCCTACAGAGCAGGAACTGGAGCTCTTCTACTTTCTAATTCTTCCCTGGAAACTGCAAGGATTCAACTGTTGTTGCTCTTAAATAAACATGGATAAAGTCATTTTTGCACCCCTTGTAGTATTCTTTTAATATAAATAAAACTTTACCTAATGTGTCAGAATCATTCACATGTAGCCATGCTAATCCTCTCATTTATGTTACACCAAGGGCAGCCTCTGGGAACGATTCCAGAGATCTTCGGCAATATCGATCCTTCCTCTGTACCAGCACTTCCCTTATGACAGTATTTCTTACTGTGCACCATGGCTATTTTCTTTTCAGGCTTCTTCCTTTTAACAACTATTATCTCCATCAATGCAAGAACTTTATCTACTTTATAACTTGAGCCACTACCTGGCCCAATGCCTAGTACACAGCAAGTACTCAATAAATATCAGTGGATGTATAGTATTTACCTCTCCAATAAATAGCTGTGTAGCTAAGAAAAATATTAATCCGTATTTGTTTCTAAATGAAAGAAAAACACTTAAACATTATTTCCTTCACAAAGGTTCTTTTATAAACTCTTGCCAACTCTGTGAGAAAACATTAACCATTATTTCCAATATAATATTACAAGTTAAAAAATTACTTACAAAGACATCAGTTGAAACAGAACTTATATTTGGAAAAAAAATATTTCTGGCCTTTCCTCTGTCTTCCAAAGCTCGCTACCTCTAGAAAGAATCAATTTTTACAACAATATTTAGTAGTAGAAAGACACTCAATTTCTACTTTATTTTACTGTATACCTAAAATATGCAAAAAGGAGAAAAACATTTTTATTTATCATTTTAGTAGAGTATTTTGCTTTTGCAGGAATATATTAATTATGTTTTATAAGAATAACAAACTTTTATTAATGTATTCCTGGAAATTGTTGCAGAAAACTAAATTATTTTTAAAGTAGCAATTAAAACTGCCAGCATTTGGTATATTATTTAACATATTAGTTCTTAAAACTGGTAATATGTATTATCTAAAACTTACATTGTAAAGCATATTATAGAGGCACTGAGTAATAGATTTTTCACTTCCATTTATACTTACATAGAATTTCAAACATTTTATTAAATCCATGGATTAATGTCATTTAAATTTAAAGTAATTTAAATTTAAACTAATAAGGACAGTGGAAATCTAAATCCCATTAACATATTTGAAAGATATATGAGGGAAGAAATCATTTTTTTTCCAAAGCTTATCAGTTCCGTTTCAACTGATGCCAGTTTCTACGATCTCAGTACAAACTACACTGATATTATCATTTGCTTTTGAAGACTAATTTCACAAGAACATAAAGTTGCAGGGGATAAAAATGAAACAAGTTGGAAGAATAGGGCTAATGCTATTGGGAAAAGTCACTATATCCAAAGTAGTGTTCCCTTTTGTCCACATCCCTGCCAGCATTACTTTTCTTGATAATGGCCATTCCAACTGGGGTGAGGTGGAATCTCAATGTTATTTAGATTTGCATTTCTTTTATGGCCAGAACACTTCTTCAAGTGTCTATTGGCCATTCTTATTTCCTCTTCAGAGAAGTCTCTCTTTAGGCCTTTAGCCTCTATTAATAGGGTGGTTGTTTCTTTGAGGATCTATGGGGACGAGACTGAGGGGAGGTTAATTTCTGGAGCTCTAAGTATATTTTAGTGCTTACCTATGACCCACTGCTAGGCATTTACCCAAATGACTACAAAGAAGGCCCCACTAAAGCTATAAGCAAAACTATGTTCATTCCAGCACTACTTACCATAGCCAAGACAGAGTATCAACTCAAATGCTCTTCAGTGGATGAATGAAGCAAGAAACTGTGGCACACACACACACACACACACACACACACACACACACACTGGAATTCTATGCTTCCATCAGAAAGAATGACATCACCCCATTTGTAAGGAAATTGAAAGACTTGGAAAAAAATCAGATTAAATGAAGTAAGCCAGTCCCAAAGAAACATAGTCTCCATGGTTTCTCTCATTTGTAATAATTGGTATATGTCTAGGATAGTACTACTAGACAATCACAATACCTCAATAACGATGTTCATATGACTTTATAAAATGATGCTAAGCAATACGAACTACAAGATATGGACACAAGAGATTTCTTTTTTTCTTTTTTCTTTCATTTTTTTAAAATTTTTCCTTTGGTTTACCCTGTTGTCACTCTTTTGATTTCAGTACTCTTTGCACTGTATATAAGTTTATCTGATTTGGATATGGGAAGGAGAATCACAGAAATGGTGAGACTAAAGGACAATGTGTGAACCATGCAACAGTGATACTCACAGGGCACTATGCTGGAAATGAACTTTACAACTTGGAAGAGAGGAGAGTCTGGAGGGAGGGAAAGTGGGAGAAAACAATGTTCAAGAACAATTGTCCTCATTTCCTTACTTATGAAACTATAACCCCTCTGTACATGTACCTTTTTAATAAAAATAAAGATTAGTGTGTATATATATATATACATATATATATATATAATGTATATACCCAAAGTAAAAGTTCAACATTTTGTTTAAAATTAGTCACATACCTTTATTAAAAATAGTCACATACTTTTATTAATTACATTATATTTTCAGTGGGTAAATCTACATTTAAAGCAATTTTATGTTTAAAAAGAAATTCACACTGGTGGAGGAGATGGGGAAAAACCAGTTGTTTAAGGATACAGGTGGACCTGTTGCAACAATGAGAAGTACAAGTTGTCAGTCCAAAACGAGTTTTCCACGTCGGTGCGGGGGGCGGGGGGAAGGGGAGGGAAGGAGAAGGATTGGGTTGGGGGGGAGGGGGGAGGCTGGGAAGGGATGTGAAGGGTAAACAAAGGAGGAGGATGCAATGCTTGGTAAGAAATGTACGTATTATCCTGCCCATGCAATTGTAACCCCTCTGTACAGTATGTTCACAAATAAAACAAAATTAAATTTAAAAAAATTTTAAAAAAAGAAATTCACAAACATATTTTTGGTAAAGGCTTATTGTGGGCCAATTTTTCCTTCAGCATGCTTTATATAGTAGGTGATTCCAAAAATCTATATTATCTCCAGAATACTATACAGTTAGAATCTCAAAATTATTATAAAATGAAGTTCATCTAAACAAACACACACAGAAGTTATCTAGGGTCTAAAGTTACAAGCTTATTTGAAATGTGTAACCAATCTTAATTTTTTGAACATTTTTTATTATCTTTAAGGAGCTGTACAAAGGAGTTGCCATTCACCAAAGCAGCGTATGAATACAGTGCATCTTAATCACCGTCACCTTTTTCAACATTTTCATCCACCCCTCCCAACCTAGCCTGTCCCTTACCTTAATTTTAGGTTATGTATTTGACATAACTTAGGTTACACTTCTTAACACAGTAGTCTATCTACACAAAGCATCCTGATCTGCGTTTTCTTGCCTGCATTTTCTCTCCCCTTCCCTATTCTTTCTACCACTCTTTCGTGGTCTCAACCTCTCCTTTTGCAAATATTCATTTCTTGGTCCTTATTTTGTTGGGCTCTGAAATATACTAATTCTTTAAAAGGATTAAGTCAAAGCTAATTTTAATTTTTTAAAACAAGTTTATTTCTGGATTCCCCAAAATTAAATAATCACAATAATTAATGTTTTCAAATGAAATAAAAGGCCATATTATTCCCAATAGGAAGACAATGCTTTAGACTGCCAACCTTATACACAGTACTGGGCAAGAAGAGGCACAGTTCTACTCGATGGTCAGAATCGGACCATAAGATCAATGTTGGATAAAAACAGTTCCAGATGAAACAATGAAATATTCTTCCTTAAAGCTTTCCTCACGATCATTGAAAATAACATTGCATTTTTTTTTTCATTCAAAAATGATCATGGAGAGGTGGGTGCTGGTTGGCTTATGCCTGTAATCCTAGCTACAGAGAGCTTGAAATCTGAAGGTAGAGGTTAGAAGCCAGCCCTGACAGGAAAGTCCCTGAGACCTTTTGCCCCAATGATGGTTTGAGCTGATAGTTTGAGCTGATGGTTTGAGCTGTGGCTCAAAGTGGGAGAGTGCTAGCCTTGAGCACAATAGCTCAGGGACAGCAAGAAGGCCAAGTTCAAGACATATTATCGACAAAAAATGAATAAAAAAGCTTTCTCTTCTTCCTTTTTCTTATTCTTTTACAAACTTCTAGTTATCAAAGGAATAGAGATTCACTGCAAAATGAGATAAAGATAAAAGGAAAAAGGAAGAAAACATAAG
This sequence comes from Dipodomys ordii, assembly GCF_000151885.1. Classification (NCBI taxonomy): domain Eukaryota; kingdom Metazoa; phylum Chordata; class Mammalia; order Rodentia; family Heteromyidae; genus Dipodomys; species Dipodomys ordii. The sequence continues at coordinate 9,625,630 of NW_012267288.1, read as the reverse complement.
CAATGCAGTGAAATAGAAAATAAAAATATAAATCCTCCTAATTTTTCCTAGTTATTTCCTCCGGAAGAAACCTGTTAATTCCCTGACAATCTTTTTTCATTTTTCTCTGTACATAGGCTTGTTATTTATGTATCTATATAATATTTTTATACAAATCATCCTCACACTTCTTAGTTTTACATATTATTTTTGTAAATTAAAATGTTTAGACATTTTCCTAGAATGTACAAAACTGACAACATGGACAGAAAAGTCCATGAGACACTTATTTCCAATTAATCACCAAAAAGTCCAGAAGTAGTATGGTTCAAATGATAGAATACCAGCCTTGAGTGAAAAAGCTAAGGACAATGCCCAGGGCCTGAATTCAAGACCCAATACCAGGGAAAAAAATTAAAAAGTTGCTCTAAGATGAGTGCAATGGCATACAGCTCCATTCCCAGAGAGTCAGAGGCTAAATTCTGAGGACTAAGATTTGATGCCAGCTTGGAGAGATAAATCTCCAAGATTCAATTACTAACAAAAGGTCAGAAGTGGACACATGGCTTGATTGACAGAGTGTCAGATGTGAGCAAAAAGCACAAGCTGGAGCTCAAAGCTCTCAGTTCAAGCCCTAGTATCATGAGCACATGGTTCTCATGTACATACATACACACATACATAAAATAAAAAAATTTAAAAATAAAACTAAAAGGGCTTTAGGGTAGAATATGGTAGAATGCCTGCCTAGGAAGCACAAAGCCCTGAGTTCAAACCTAAAACACACACACACACACACACACACACACACACACAAACACACACACGCTTGTACTAACAATCTGAACACAGCTGAAGGAGTTTATGTTAAATGAAGTGGCTCAGCCAAACACAAAAGCAAGCACCGCCCATGTTCTCAAAAAGTCAAAAAAAGTGTTTGCATGGTATAATATTAGCCATTAGAGGTGGGTAAAGGAAAAGAGAGATGGAGATGGATATTGCCACTTTTGACCACCACAGTAGAATGACTCTAGTTCACAGCTATTTATTATATGTCTGCAAAAAAACAAAAACAAAAAACCCTGTAAGAGAGTAGTTTGAGGATTTGCATCTAATAAATTATAAGTGCTAATGTCATAGGAAAGCTAATTAACCAGATTTGATCATTTTATATGCTTCATACATATATAAGATGATCACCATGTACTGTTACTGTACATTATTATGTGTCAATAAAAGTAAATAAATGTATGTTTTTACAAATTGCCCTAAACTTCCATGAATTCTATAGATTTCTTGCCAATATTTTAAAATAATGGTATATAATTTTCTATGACCTACATTCCAGAAAATACTGAAGGTAATTCTCACAGAGAGTTTGTTGGACAAACGATTTTGCTAGAAATAAATGGGGTATTTATAGGAAAACAATTCTCAGCATAAAATAACTAATCATTTGATGAAAAATTATCCATATGTCTTTAAAATAACAAAGATAAAATAACCATAGAATTGGGCTTCAACTAAGAGTAAAATTAGTCATTAGTAAAAAGTGGAAAACAAATATTCTAATATCCATTTCAAGAAATCCAAAGATTCACTAGAAGAATGGGAAAAATGAAGCATTCACTATATTTATTCTGTATTATTATATTCCATCAAGTGAGAAATTGATATAATTCTAAAGACTGAAACTGCAGTTTAAGATGCTTAAATAATTTCTATCCTCTGAAAATTTCTACTAACACCAAGCAAAAACTTCAAATCAAAATATTTTTCACACTTGAAAATTGTGAAAATTGTCACACATTAGTGGAAGTTTAGAGGAAAAGATCTGCCTTGTGAAATTAAAACAAAAAAGGTAACTTAGAAATTGGTAGACTGATGACATAGCATAAAGAAAAATTATATGGATAAGTTACTTTTAGAGATATTTAAGTTTTTATTCATCACTTTTCTCCATTAATTCTAAGAATAACATTTTGTAGCTGTGATTACCTATTCTCCAGGATCAAGAATGGAAAAATGAAGGCTTCCTTCTACCCGCTTTGAAAATCAGGAATGCCTAAATGCATACCTGAGAGATTACAGGTGGCAATAGTTATTATCTCTAGTTCTCATGTGAACATGAACTAAGATAACGAGCAAGTGTCTAATACCATGACAGTGCCAGCTCACTCAGTTTTTACTACTGCTCACCAAGAGACAGTGATTCACACTCTTCCCGGGGTACCTGATGCTGCAATAAAACTGAACCATTTCCCATGCATGCCATATTCATGATACTTCCTCTACAATCTACGTCTTTCTCCTCCATTATCCCTAGTAAAAATCTCCGTTCTTAGCAACACTTTTACAAATGTCCACTTCATTTAGTCTTTTTCCAATGTCTGTTATCAGAGTTCACTGTGGGTGGGATTTTGTCTTTCTATTATATGTGGCCTTTAGAGTATAGGACCATGTCAAAAAATTCCTTTAGATATTTTTGTTATTATCTTTAAGTAATTGTACAAAGGGATTTCAACTCAATATATCACTTTCTGATCAATGTCACTTACCTCTTTCATCTTTCTTGCCCAGCCTTCCCTTCAATTTATCTAAACCCATTTTAAACTCCTGAAAAGGATGTGCTTTCTTATCTCTTTAATATCCTCAGTATCTACTATAGTATATACAAAACTATCCACTGATTTGAAGGTTTGGCAGAGAGTTTATGTACTTTTAGTTAGGTACACAAATATAACTTTATTCTTTCAAAATATGACTTTTCCAGAAACTCTTCATTATCTTTTGAAGAACCAATTAATTGATTGATTAATTAATTAAAATTATATTGCTTTATAATTTAAATTTTATGACATATTAATTTATAACCTTATTGAGTTAATATCTTAAATTAATGCAATATTAATTTATTACATTCTGTC
>NW_012267288.1:9619694-9622674 GCF_000151885.1 Dipodomys ordii | reverse complement strand
TACTAACACCAAGCAAAAACTTCAAATCAAAATATTTTTCACACTTGAAAATTGTGAAAATTGTCACACATTAGTGGAAGTTTAGAGGAAAAGATCTGCCTTGTGGAATTAAAACAAAAAAGGTAACTTAGAAATTGGTAGACTGATGACATAGCATAAAGAAAAATTATATGGATAAGTTACTTTTAGAGATATTTAAGTTTTTATTCATCACTTTTCTCCATTAATTCTAAGAATAACATTTTGTAGCTGTGATTACCTATTCTCCAGGATCAAGAATGGAAAAATGAAGGCTTCCTTCTACCCGCTTTGAAAATCAGGAATGCCTAAATGCATACCTGAGAGATTACAGGTGGCAATAGTTATTATCTCTAGTTCTCATGTGAACATGAACTAAGATAACGAGCAAGTGTCTAATACCATGACAGTGCCAGCTCACTCAGTTTTTACTACTGCTCACCAAGAGACAGTGATTCACACTCTTCCCGGGGTACCTGATGCTGCAATAAAACTGAACCATTTCCCATGCATGCCATATTCATGATACTTCCTCTACAATCTACGTCTTTCTCCTCCATTATCCCTAGTAAAAATCTCCGTTCTTAGCAACACTTTTACAAATGTCCACTTCATTTAGTCTTTTTCCAATGTCTGTTATCAGAGTTCACTGTGGGTGGGATTTTGTCTTTCTATTATATGTGGCCTTTAGAGTATAGGACCATGTCAAAAAATTCCTTTAGATATTTTTGTTATTATCTTTAAGTAATTGTACAAAGGGATTTCAACTCAATATATCACTTTCTGATCAATGTCACTTACCTCTTTCATCTTTCTTGCCCAGCCTTCCCTTCAATTTATCTAAACCCATTTTAAACTCCTGAAAAGGATGTGCTTTCTTATCTCTTTAATATCCTCAGTATCTACTATAGTATATACAAAACTATCCACTGATTTGAAGGTTTGGCAGAGAGTTTATGTACTTTTAGTTAGGTACACAAATATAACTTTATTCTTTCAAAATATGACTTTTCCAGAAACTCTTCATTATCTTTTGAAGAACCAATTAATTGATTGATTAATTAATTAAAATTATATTGCTTTATAATTTAAATTTTATGACATATTAATTTATAACCTTATTGAGTTAATATCTTAAATTAATGCAATATTAATTTATTACATTCTGTCAATTAATTTTATAAAATAATACAAATTTAAAATATATTAATATTTTACATTATATTAATAATAAATTAATCAATAAAGTTTATGTCTAATATATATTAAATACTTCAGTTCTCTAATTTACACATGTAAGTACCATTATTTAAAGAAATATATTCTAAAAGGAGAAGTAACTCACTTCACCATAGTTTCCTTTAGCAATCAAACATTATCATCTATATAATAATAATCAAAAAATAAAATGGAAACATGAATATGGAAGATGTAAAATAGTAAAAACTTATAACGTGTGAAAGTTTAAAAGCAAATTCAAGCAAAATAAAAGAAAACAATTCTCTTCAATTCAATAAGAAATTACTGTATATCTGGAAAAAGATGAAGAGGCCAATGAAGAGCACTCAAAAGTTATTATCCTATAACAATGTTAATATATATAATTTTACTTGAGAAAGAAGTTTACAGAATAATAGCATGATGAAACGTACCATTTAGAAGCAGCAAAAGCTTCCATTTTCACTATTATTCTCTTTGTTCAAGAAGCTTTAGAGTAGTAAATAATTTACTACTGTCATTAAACTCATCTAGTTATGTTATCATAAGTTGCAAATTTGGCTAAGGTAAAAACTTTAATCTTATAATAAGAATGGATGTCTATTAGGGATTGTCTTAAAACCACTAACTTCATTTTGGTAGGTATCTTATCTCACATAAAATATGTTGCTAGACATAAAGTGTCATTGGTTTACCTCTAAATGATCCAGCCCCTTCAGGAAACTAGGTGTAGCTTTAATAAAATGGGACTCATAAGTTTTTATTACATTTATAATGAATGCTTTTCAGTTTTATAGGCTCTTTGAAGGAGCAATTTAGTTTCTCTATTAAAACATGAGTTTATATCTTTCAGTACTTTGAGGTTTCAATTTTATGCAGCTACTACTCTAAATATAAATGAAGATATTAAAGTTTTAATAAAGGTACATAGTTATTTTTACTAACATGTGTGGGATATAAGTTTACAAAATTACAAGGAAAAGAACAGAAGAATAAAAATCTTTTTCTATTCTGATTATTTCAGTTTTTTCTATCATATAAATTAATCAATGACTACATCAAGATATATAACATATTTATGCATTAGTAAAGATTTATGGTATTGCCTCTCTCAGAATAAAAATCTATTTTAAATGTCTTCTTGGCACTGTGAAGAGTGTAAGACTTTAATTTTACTTGGCAGATCTTTAAACACCAGTGCAACCATATATTTTCAGACATTCTGAATTTATTTACACCATCAAAGTCTAATTCTACCTCAAAAGCAGGGCTATACAACAAACCCAACATAGCCACAACATTTTTGGTTGTTTAATTTCTAATCAAAAGAGTTGATGATTTACTAGGTCTTGTAGAAGGGACTGATAATTTTTAGTGACTAAGGTATTACTTCAGCCCATAAATACTTAAGAAAAGGCAGAGACAGGGTGGGAAGGTAACTCAGTGGTAGAGTGCTTGCTTTGCATGCATGAGGCCCTGGTTTCGATTCCTCAGCACCACATAAGTAGGAAAAGCTGTAAGTGAGGATTTGTTGTTGGGGGGTTTAATTTTTTGAGTTCCAAGTATATTTTAGATATGAGAATGACATTGCCCCATTTGTTAGGAAATGGAAAAACTTGGAAAAAATTATATTAAGTGAAGTAAGCCAGGCCCAAAGAAACAGGTCCCATGGTTTCCCTTATTTGCAATATCTAGTTTATCTATGAGTCAAGCAGAAAAGGTCAGATAATGTGATGTCAGGAAA
>NW_012267288.1:9608624-9617035 GCF_000151885.1 Dipodomys ordii | reverse complement strand
TTAATGTCCTTACAAAAGAAGCCTAAAGAGCTTGTTGGCCTCTTCTATCATTCAAAGACATATCGAGGAGTAACTGTGTTTGTGGACAGACACACTCGGCTTTGATCATGAGCTGCATTTTCTTCAGCCTTTGAAAATCACTTTTTCGTGTTTGTATGCTTCCCAGAGTAATGCATTTTGTTATAGTTGCCCAAATGAGTAACTGACACATATTCATCCTCCTGAAAAAATGGGGTGCAAATCCCAAAGCACTTCTGTTAAGAGGTGGTTTCTTTATTTTTACTACAAGTTTCTAGTATTCAGGTTAAAAAAAAAAGTTCTAGGGTAAAGTAGGATTGTCACCAAATAACAATGAGCCAAATAAAGGATTTCCACTTCTTTTGATATCAGATTATTAACTTCCATGATCCCTACCACTGAAAAAAAAAAGGTCAGTACAATTAAAATCCATTGATAAAACTCAAATTTGCCTGGAAAGAGGAGTTGTTAACTAAAGTGTTGACCTCTGTCTCTGCCTTGTTAATAATTCTCTGGTGGCAAGTTTCATGAATCAAAAATAACTGCATTTGTCATATACCATAGCTTCCCATCACGTAGAATTCATTGTTAGAGAAGTGTCTTCCCTTCTCCTGTGGAGGGAGGCCTATCATTTGAGCTGATCTACTCTAAATAAGCCCAACGGGGCAAAGATGAGTGTCCTCACAGTTAGTTTCACTCATGAACCCGGCCAGTGATTCAAGAGCCTCTACTTTATACTAGGTTCCTGTACTCTAATGATCCACAGTAAAGAGGATATGTAGAATTGACTGTTCTCACAGACTTGCTGAAACAGTGCTAAAATATAACATCAAAGGAAGACATTATCTGAGTATGAAGGGAGTTTGGGAAATGGACTACTCTTTAGGAATGGGATAAAGAGATAATAAGCAATTTTACACTACAAACTCTAGCTGACCCAATACTGATAGATTAGTAGAGAGGAAGTAGGCATAAGTGTATAAAGAATGTTATAGAAAGCTAGCCTCCTGAAATCCATATTGGAAAATAGGGAGTTAAAACATGCAAGCAAACAATTCAATGTTTTAAAAAAAACATGTAAGCAAGAAATTCACATGTGTCCACCATATATTGGCATCACATTGTGTGTTTAGTGAAGAAAACCAGACATTAGTCGTTTGCTTCAGATTGTTAGTATGGATACTTATACAAAGGTAATTTAGCCAGGCGCCAGTGGCTCATGCCTGTAATACTAGCTACTCAAGAGGCTGAGATCTAAGGATCATGGTTCAAAGCCAGCCTTGGCAGGAAAGTATATGAGACTAGAAAACTGGAAGTGGTGCTGTGGCTCAAGAGGTAGAGTGATAGCCTTGAGCTGAAGACCTGAGGGACAGTGCCCAGGCTCAGAGTTGAAGCCCCATGACTGACAAAAAAAAAAAAAAGTAATCTAGCCTTTAGCAAATAGATCTTTTGCTACCTTGCAAATTAGAGTAAAAGTTAAAAACTCCTAAATTAGAACTATCTATTCAGACACATGTACCATTAAAAGGAAAAGATCACAAGGATGATATTTCATTTGATAAATTTGATATTGATTTAAACAAAATGTTCTCATGAAAAGAAGTAATCATATTAATACAAAAGACATTGTGTGTTGTTTCACTGCACCTATTCAATGAACACTTATTGAAGGCATCTTATGAACCAGCCACTGCTGTTGCTTGCACTGGGAAATAACTACCAACAGCAGTGCTCTGATGACATTCTGGTTCAATTAAAGGAGACATATGTCAGTGAACAATAGATGATTTAAAAAATAAACAATGCAGGAAGAATATAGAGAATAGGGGAGGGTATATTTTAAATTTTAAATACAGTGGTCAGGAAATGTAGGCATATATTTTGTTTTAATTTTTGCTGTCCGAAATGGGATCTTGAACTTGGTACTTTAAGCTTTGCTCATTGGCTGATGTTCTACCACCTGAGTCATGCTTACAACATAAAGGAGAATTCTTTTTAAGAAAAAGAAAATGTTTATGACAGACTAGATTAGGAATAAGTCAGTGGATTTATTTTTAAGATTTTTAAAAATACTTTTTTATTGTAAAAATACTGTACAGAGGGGTTACAGTTACATGAGCAAGCACATTTCCTATCAAGCATTGTTACCTCTTCCTTTGTTTTTAACCCTACCATCCCTTCCCTCCCACTTCTGCAACTACACTCCCGCCTCTCCCCACCTAAATAGTTTTCAACATAATGTCTTGTACAATCTCATTGTTACAATGGGACAACCTGTATCCCTATCCTTATTTAATCATTTTGTTTTTTCCCTTCCCCTTCCCAAACTAGAGAAGTATATACAAGATGTAAGGCACCGATATCAAATACAGTGAAAACAGGGGTTATACCAAGGGGGAGGAACATACAAAGCAACAACAACAAAAAAATCACACAGTACCTTATAAATACAAGAAAGAAAGAAAAAATACAAGCAAGAAAGAAAAAATCACTTGTGTCTTTATCGTGGGGTTCATTTCACTTAACATCATCTTATCTGGTCATATGTACATGACTTTTCAGTGGATTTTTAAACATTAAATCTAGTAAAACAAGGATACCGGAAGAATTAGAACCATAATACTACCTATTCTGCTCTGTCACAATCAAACATTAGTTAAAAATCTTACATTTGATTTCTACTTTTCCATTTCCAGGAATGAGAGACACTGGTTTAATAATAATTAATAATAATAATAATAAAGATCCTCAGGATATCATGCAATATAATCAGTGGGAGAGAAACATAGTCCAAAATCCTTGAGAGAATCCACCAAACTATAAAACTTCTCTTGAAAACCTTGGGATCATTACAATGGTTACCCTTGTAAGAATTTTGTTAGGAATAAGTTTTAAATAGTTTCTTTAATAATACAAAAGGTCTCACTGTATGGAATTGCTGAATAGACTAGACTCACAGATCAGTCATGCTCTTAAAGTCTAACCATTACAATCTAATCTCAGAAACAAAATAAATCTCACTTTAGAAAAATCATCTATCACCTTTTCAAGGGTCTGCATTTTAAAATATTATTCTAAAATAGCATCATTTCTCTAGTGGGTGAGAAATTATCATGTCCTATCTAAGAATTTTTCAATGACTTGAGACAAATCTTGCTGTGAGGAGCTTTGAAAATAGTTTCAAAGCTCACAGTACTCACTGATGCAAATGTCTCATGAGAGGCATCTACTTTTAAATTCATTTTACAAATCCCTTCTATTGAAAATAAGTTACAATATGAACTGTAAGTCATAAAATAAAACTCTCATTTTAGTTTATAATAAGCCCCACAGCATATAGTCACCTCTGCATTATAACATACATGATAAATACCCAATTGAAATATAATGCTCTGTATGATTTTCCATGTTCATAAACTATTCAATTATACTGATTTATTGATCTAGTTTCATTAGTAATGAATTAATTATATACTGTAAGATTGCAATAATGAAAATTCTCTACTATTACATGAAAATTCTGTACTATTCCTGCTATTTAGATTTTATGTAACAAATTTAAGCAACACAACCACCATGTGTTTGAGGTTCTTTCCCAATAACATATTATCTTGATAGTACTTTTGTGTGCCGTTTAGGTTTCATGGCAGCATGTAATGATACTTTCCTAGGCTACTTTAAGAAATTAAGAAGGTACGGAAGCTAACTGATCTACACAAGGTCACAGGGTAAAATACTACATTAAAACCACACTATTTTATGTGTCTATTGATAGAATTTCTTCTGATAAACATTCACTACCCAAGTATTATACAAAATGAGTCTATGTTCTCATGGAAATAAAATCATCTTTACCAAAAACCAGATGCTAAATAATATGGAAAAATGAAATATCATGCTTAATTCTTTTATAGACTATAAATTGCATAGCTTTAAGATAGCTATACATTTGGAAGTAATAACACTGTATGTGTTTTTGCCACAACAAAAACTTAATTTACAAAAAAATTCAAAGGAAAAAATAATGATAAAATCTCATTTAATTCTATTTCATCTTTCCATTCTAAATATCTGCCAGAAAGGCACCTAACTAATTTTTAAGAAAATAGACCTTACTTATGTAACTGTAACCCCTCCATACATCACCTTGACAATAAAAAAAGGTTTAAGGAAAGGTTTTTGTTGGGGTTGGGGGGGCTTGGTTCAGTTGTTGGGGCCCTTACCCCCAACCTTTTGCCCTTGTTTCAACCTCCGTTCTTCCTTAAGGAACGGGTTAACCGTTGGCTTAAAGGTTTTTTCCAAACCAAACCCAAGGATTTTGGAGGATTTTTTGCGGGGCCAAGGTTTTCCATTTGGTTTTTTAGGGACCGGAGGATTTTTGGGGCCCCCGTGTGACAGAAATAATGAAAGAAAGCCAAACAGTTGAAAGCCAAATTCTCACACTTGAAGACGTTTTGATACCAAACAAAAAAGGCAATAAAACAGTTAATCATATAAGATATTAATTGTTAACTACAAAATAGGAATTATCAGGACAAAAATCTTCAGATAAAAAATTTTATTGAGAAAACCATCTTCTTGAAACCTATTTAAAATGCTAACTGGACCTACCCATTTTCCCTAAGTCAGTAGTGACCCAGGACCAGTAGCATAGAACCCTCCAGTAGAGCAGTATTTGCATTTACAACATGTTTGCCTGCAAAGGCCTTATGTGTAAACCAAGCCTCCGTGGCACCACATTTCCCCGGGTTTGATTCCCTCGTTATTTTTTTTCACATTAATCAAAGAAAATACTTTTACAGAAATGACAAACCCTTCTTAGCCCTCCAGCCACGGCAGCTGCAGCCGAACTTTCAGTAAGCTGAGCAGCCTCAGCTGTGAGCCAAGAGCACGCAGTGGCGACCTCAGGAGGCCACCAAGATCTCCTCTTCCCTGGGCCTCACCATGGCGGCCTATCTACAGCCCTGCGTGTGGCCAACGTGTATCCCTCCATCATACGCTGATCTTCGCGAAGCTGACAGAGGTATTTTCAAAAAAAGATTTGGCTTTGGATTGGTGAAACTGGATGTAAAAACAAAGTCATGCAGTTGTGTGGAATTCTCAACACCTGGTTGAGTTACCAGGACTGGTAAAGTTACCAGGTCTTTGGAGACCAAATATAGATGGTGTGAATGTGGTCTGACTTTCACAGAAAAATGGAACACTGATCACACCTTGGGAACAGAAATCTCCATTGAAGCCTAGATTTGTCAAGGTTTGAAACTGACATTTTATACTACCTTCTCAGCAAATACTGGAAAGAAAAGTGATCAAATCAAGTCCTCTTACAAGAGGGAATATACAAATCTTGGTTGTGATGTTGACTTTGATTTTGCTGGACCTGCAATCTATGGTTCAGCTGTCTTTGGTTATGAAGGCTGGCTTACTGGGTATCAGGTGACCTTTGACAGTGCCAAGTCAAAGATGATAAGAAATAATTTTGCAGTGGGCTACAGGACTGGGGATTTCCAGCTACACACTGATGTCACGATGGGATAGGACTTGGAGGATCCATTTATCAGAAAGTTTGTGAAGATCTTGATACTGCAGTAAACCTTGCTTGGACATCAGGTACAAACTGCACTCCTTTTGGCACTGCAGCTAAATATCGGTTGGATCCCACTGCTTCCATTTCAGCAAAGGTTAACAACTCTAGTTTAATTGAAGTGAGTTATACTCAGACTCTGAGGCCTGGTATGAAACTTACACTATCTGCTCTGGAGGCCACAAACTTGGGCTTGCCCTGGAATTGGAGACTTAATCCAGCTGAAAGAAACATCTGGAAATGAAGATTTGGCCTTAATATATGTCCATTGTGACCAGCAGAGCTGTATTTTAAATATTAGACAGTTGTTAGCTGATCCTAGTTCAATTGGTTATCTAGTTACGAATGCTGCAGTAGTGTAGTCATCTATACATTATTTAGATGTATTTAACTGTTAAATGCACTACCCATCAATAATGAAATACACCTTTATGAAAATTGTGCAATTGTGTGCATGTTCATTTTTATGTTCTTTTAACATTGATTCTTGCCATTGAATGAAATAGATCAGTGGATGTTTTAAGATGAAGTTAAAGTTTTTTTTGTTAAACTCAGCCATCATTAGAATTACTTTTGTTATACAAGAACAGTACAAATTATGAATAAAACAGATATACAAAATAATGACAAATACCAAAGCTACAAAACTGAGATATTCAATCTACATTTCCACCAAAAAAATCTTACTAACATAATTGTTGAGGGTAGAATGAAATGGAAAATGCAATTACATAACCATAAATTATTTTCATAAATGTATCTCATCTATTACACTTCTTTATAACTACAACTATAGTATAACTACTATGTAGCTATCACAAAGTATAGTTAGTAGGTGCTTTATTGTTTTTAAAAAAACATCAAATGTTTTTGTTTTCCCTCACACTTGTAAAGGCTGGGAGGCATTTAACTTATGTAAGAACCTTGTTCCTGTGACCCCACATGGCAGAAGGCAATAGAAGAAAAATAAAAGGCATAGGCCATTGCTTTCGTCCTCTTTTATAAGGTCATGAATCTCCCTCATAAGGGCTCCAGCCTTATGACTCCATCAGCTCCTAAAGATACCACCTCTCAATACACTGACAATCAGGTTTCAACACAGGAGATTTAGAACACATTCAGAACATAGTATATATCAAATGGACTTTTTTTACTTGATTGACTATCTCTCTCTCTCTCTCTCTCTCTCTCTCTCTCTCTGTGTGTGTGTGTGTGTGTGTGTGTGTGTGTGTGTGTGTGTGTGTGTGGCATTAGGCAGTTGTTGCTTTTAGAACTTCTCTATGGGGAATATTACAGAGTCATTTTTTCCAGCTCCTAAGGGAAATCAATCCTATTGAATGTTATGGGACATTGTAGGTCAAGATCTCTCCTGCTAGCCAAATGTATGTTTCTTCTCTCTCCTTCCATCTTTACCCCTTTCTTTTGATTTACAATGAAATTTCATAAACTAACCATTTTAGTTCAAAATAGTAAATAACATTAACAATATCAAAATAATAGGAAGTATACATGATTTCTGACAAAAAGATCAAATCAGAAACTGTGAGCCTTGCTATTTTATTTTCCCTCTGGTCTCTACTGCAGCTGCTGCAGAATATAATTCTATCGTGAGTTCCACAGAGGAGCTCCTGGGAACAGACCAAGGCTGTTAATGAAGGAGGCCTTATTTGAATCACATCAGGAATCAGACTAGTTGGGGCAAATTCATTTGTGTCCTTCCTGCATTAAGTGTTGTTATATAACAATATGGGTGAAAGTGGCAAGAAGTCTCTGTGTCTGATGCAGAAGAACAATCACTCTAAGAAGATGACCCTGGTTCAGGTACAAACCCAAGTACATGCAAATCAACATGTTACAGTACATGGTGGTAGTGTTACATCTCCCTACAGCCTAATGGCCCCAAATCTATTTCCTTAAAGACATACCAGACTATATTAACGCTAACTCACATACCATTTTACATAATCGAGATTTAAAAACTCTATTTTACTACTTGTAAAGACAGAGGGAGTTTCATAACATATATCCTGGAACAGTAAAACTTGCCTGCCTTAACCCCATCTACTCCATATTCACCCAGAGGAAACAAAGGAATATTTCTTTTCTTTTTGCAAAAGTGTTCTTTATGCAAGTCTACCTTAACTCAGATCAAAACCCACAAAAGTCTAGGCTTGCTAGACAGTTTTATAGCCCTGCTATTAGTTTCCTAAATCAGCATCTCAAACTGCATTTGTGTTCCTTTTGATGTACAGTGACCCAATGAATGGTTCTGACTTGAGACTGTTAAAGGGAGAATACAGTTTAGAACAGAGCTTCTTTTCCCATGCAAGGGAACAACAGTAAAATAGAACAGAATAAAAGAAATAACAAACAAACCTCATTGAGAAATTATTTTTCCTTAGTTGTTATTCTAGGGTTATAGATAAGAATACCAAGTAAATAATCAACAAGTAGAAAAAGATCAGCAACTACCATCCACAATTCTGAAACTCTTTTTGAATAAAACACATCATTACTTTTTTGTTTTCACTGAAACTGGGACTTAAATTCAGAGTCCTTAGCTTTCTCAACCAAGGCTGGTACTGTGCTTTCTTGAATCACACAACTCACCCTTGGTTGTTAATTGGAGTTAAGAATTTGACACACTTTCTTGTCCAGGCTGGCTTCAAATTATGACCCTCAGATCTCAGCCTCCTAACACACATGAGCCATCAGCACCTAGCTGTTTTTCTTCTTCCTCCTTTCCTCCTCCTCCTCCTCTCCCTCTCCCTCCTTCTCCCCCTCCTCCTCCTCCTCCCCCTCCCCCCTC
>NW_012267288.1:9587511-9607294 GCF_000151885.1 Dipodomys ordii | reverse complement strand
TTGTTGATATTTTAACAAGACACTCAAGAGTTAGGAAAAGAATAATAAAGCAAAGTGTTTAATGCTATTGTTTTTATTTAATATTTTTAAAGGACAAGAAAAGAAAAGGAAGACGGCAAAGATCACTGTAATAACATACAGGGATCACTATTAATTACAATTCCAAAATAAAGGCAAGCCCTTAATTAATAACCTCTTTAAATTACTTTGTTTTATGATTTCATTACCACATTGCTACTTACTAATTTAATTATACCCTGAGAAAAACTGAAATTTTATGGAAGGTTATGAAATATGTGTTAAACCTATAAAGTCTAATTACTAAAGCTTCTTTCACATATTCACAAAGGATGGAGAACTAGAAAATTATCTCCTAGCCAAAAGAAAAAGTATAAAACAAATGAAAAAAATCTAGTGAGATGAGATGACTGATACATTTATAAATGGTTTATAATAGATACAAAAGAGAGCCTGGACATAGAATACAGAGAAAGAAGTGAAAATTTAATCTACTTCCATCCTTTGGGTCTTTATAGAAAATGTCATTAACATATTTGTTTTTCTCTTCTTCAATAGAATTGGCTGGAACTGAAGAAGTTTCCTAGTTGCTAATATGTTATCATTACTCAAATAATTAAGACTTGGGAGCAATAGATTTTTTTAATTAGCTACCTCAAAGTATCATTATAATCATCTAATTATCCTTTGAGGCAGCTTATATACAAATGCTTTAAACATTCACTATATTATTTCCATGGGTGTTAGTTCAATGTTTATAGTGTAAAACTAATACATTTTATACAATGTAATGATGAAAATTTAAAAGTATATTCATTTCTTCAGAAATTTGAAAATAACTTTCAGAAACTAGAAAGTCATTAATTACATTTAGATTCAAAATGTTTCAGCTAGTAAAAGTGGTAAAGCTCATATTGGTTTCTGATTTATTCACAAGCCAATAAAGCCTAAAGTATTTCTTAGCCTAAATGCCAAACACTTAGCTATATTCAGTCAACAAGACTGCTTAGTCAGATAATTAATTACCACCATTATCAGGATTTGACGTCCTCCTTTTACAACATATTTTAATCAGCTTGTAATACCTAAGAGCTTTTTCAAAGGCAAAGTTGTATTGCATGAGTGTAAAAAGAGCATATTCATTTAAGTATAACATACAATAGCCTTGAGTGAAAAAGTTGTGCAGGAGCATGAGGCCTAGGGTTCAAGCCCTAGTACAGGCAATAATGATGGTGATGAGGATTATGATTATAATGATGATGGTAACAATAATAATTTAGTTGAACATAATAGAACATCCAAACCACAGCCACTGGCTAGATTTGCTCATAGATGTAGTCTGTTCAGCATATAAGTTTGCTTATGGAGAATTGTTTTCACAAGAGAATAGGAAATTTCGTTGAAAAAAATCAGATTTCTCCTTAAGAAGACAAACAATCCAGGCACAGATGGCTCATGACTCTAATTCTTGCTACACAGAATGCTGAGATCTGAGGATCGTGCTTTGAAGCCAGTGGGGACAGCAAAGTCCATGAAACTTATCTCCAATTAGTAACCAGCAAAAGCCAGGAATGGACTTGTGGCTCAAGTGGTAGAGCCCCAAGCCTTGAGCAACAAAACCAAAGTAAAGCATAATGCTTTGAGTTGAAGCCCCAGTACAAGAACAAAAAGAAAAAAAAGTAGAAGCACTGACAAAATGAGGCTGTCATACATGTCAGCTATCACTTTGACCTGAGTACAAGCTACATGAGTTATTACTTTGTCTCAGACTGATTGACCAGGCTTTATGTTCATCATTGCTTAAAACTATCTGGAGCTGTCTTAAAATGAAGAAATTCTATGTTTTCCAGAATAAAATAAAACCAGAAGCACTACAGTAATACTTATTGTATTTTTTGCCAGGCCTCTCATGTGTACTTTTTGATCATATTCTTCTGCTGAGAGAAGCTACAAGTCTTGCTTTAAATCTAGTCTGTCAAGGAACAGGAGTATACCTGGCTCTAAATCTTCAGACCCCAAATCCAGTGCTTTGCTACAGCTGACACAGTTAATATGGCCAGAAAATAAGCAACAGTTCGTTATTTCTCCCAAATGCAAATTATAAAAGATTCGAGACTACTCGATTACACTTTTTCCTTTACAACATCACCTTCATGATATGGAACAGGAAAAATCTGGAAGGAACTCATAAAAGTCCAACTTAAAATTAAAAATAATATGTATTCTCTTCCCCTTGAATTTTCCTCTCATTTCCATCAACAATAACAGAAAGGTTAGACACAAAAAGCATTAGACACTCATCAGAAAATACCTAAAGACGAAAGAAGAAATGGCTGTCAATCTTCAGGCAAGCTTCTAAAGGAAACTTTGGCAAAATATTACTTTTCTCTCTTTCAAAAACTTCCCTGCTCTAATTCTATTTCCATTTTTTTCTAATACAAACCTAATGTTGGCTCTTATACAAAACTGTGGAAGTCATTCTTTTGTTCCTTCTCATCTGTAAATGTGCTCATCAACTTGTCAAGCAGACTGTTAGAATTTGTACTTAATCTTCACATTCCCTCTCAGATGAAATTTTCTCCCATCCTTTAATCATTTCCTATCTTGATTACTATAATTTCTTTTTATTGTCCCCTTGAAATTCATACTTGTTAAGTCATGTACGACCAGAATATGCAGCTAAAATAACATCTCCCTCCACTGTCTCTCTTTCACTAATGCTCTTTGACTCTGAGAAAATTCCAATTCACCTTCATGTTACCCTGGGTACCTTGCTGTAATTATCTTCTCCGTCATTCACTACAGTCACACATCTCCAATTTTGTTGTCTCTCCTTCCTTCCAGGAGATGCCAAGCAGACATTCCTTGAAATGTTCTTGCCTTAAGACCATTGTTTTCAACTTGTCAATCATGGTGGGACCATAAGAAAATGTGTGCAGAATAAGTATATATGCATTTTCTTTCTTCTCTAGGAAAAGAAGGAATTGCTCAAAATATATGTGAAACTCTTTTTGAATTTTAATTTTTGGAACATAATTTCCAATAAAGTGGAATTTTGTAAGAAAATAGTTTCTCTAAGTTTCTAACATCTTTTGGGTGAAATATTAAAAGAAAAACTATACAGTAAAAAAATCATTTTAAGAAATAAACCATTCAGTTTCAGAAGGTTTAACCACATACTCATTTTGAAGTATTTCATTGGTAAAAGCAAACATCTTTCATGAAGAGTGAAACAGAGGAATACATTTTATCATATGTATGAAGATATTTGGCTCATTATAAATATTTAAAGTAAAACCACAAAAGGTCTATTCTAAATCAATCTCTGTCTTTGACTGTTTCTCAAACACACACACACACACACACACACACACACACACACACACACAAAGTCAGCTTTTTCCACAGCCCACAGTATTTAGTTGGGTATTTAGTACTTCTTTTTGTGTTATAAGGAAGCCAGGGGTCCAGCAGAAGGAAAAGGATCTGTTCTGGTAGCTCTCAGTCTTTATATTGGGTCACTGGAAAATTTTCACATGAAACAATAATGCTGGTAAAGATGGTGTTCCCCTTGTATGAATTAAGCCCGCTCTTACAGCTAGGGTTGGCTTAGCTTGCCCAAGCACAGGACCTCCAGAAGAATGTAGCAAGGAGACAAGTAACTGTATCAACTAGATCGGAATGAGAGTAGTTACCTAATTACCTTACATTCTCCTTGTATAAACAACAGCAAAACTGGTGTTGCAAATTATAGAAATTTTAGGCAATCATTTATCCCAAATAATAAACATGGAGAATAATCACTATGAATTAAATTTTAATACAAGAAAGAAAAGTACTAAAGATGAATTAACTATCAGCCCTCCCTACACATTCTAAACTTTTTAAGATACAAAATGAAATATTTTTAGAAAGTTTAGATCTTTACTACAAATAGAAGCTATTCAATATCTCTCAGGAGGTAAGCCTTAGAAATCTCAATAACAGCAGTATTTTTTAGGTTCTTCACTTTTCTTTCCAAAATAATGAGCTATAGAAAATATTACCTTTGTGTGTTTTAATATGCAGTAAAAAAGGACTTTATGCTAGTAGGAAATTTGAATCAAAAGTACAATAATATAACTTTTCCTGTGTATAACTTACCTAGCACCTAACACTCATGGCCTTAGTTAATAAAGGTTATATTATAAACAAATGTTCAAACAGAGAACTAAACCTCTGCTTCAGTTCTAAAGTTTTCTTGGAAAATTTATCAACCAGGCACACAATGTTTCTTTACAAGTCTTACCAATTTCTGGGCACATCATTACAAATTTTCTAATCCTTATACAAATGTCACATTGCCTGTGAAAATAAATGCCTTCTCCTGAAAGAATGGCAAATCAGGAATGCATGTACCTGTACATAGCAGCATCTAAGGAAAAGAAGGTATAAACCTGCAATATATTTTCAGTTGTTTTCATTACAATGTTAAAGAGAACTGTACCAATAAACTCCAGGCAATAAAAATAAAATGTTCCCCATGTGGTTTTTAAATCACAGAAAAATGCAAGGGTACATATTCAAGCTCAATCTCTAATATTTTCATTAACTCAACAAAGTTATAAAGTCTCCATTGTGGAAATATCTTCAATTAACCTAGTTTATAGCCTGTAAGGGCTGAACTCAATCAGTTACTAAAATAGTTGTTGTTTCTGTTTAATTATTTCAGGCTGTCTAATTGAAGGCCAGTGCTATGTATGTCAAAGTCATTCACTTGGTTACCAATGACAACAATGAAAATTACTTTCCCAGAAAGGATTCTGAAATCTGGGCCTCTGGCTAAAGTCAGTTATTGCAAAAGTGTAATAAATATTGGAAATAGAGGACCTGTCTATTCCAATACAAATAAATGAATATTAATCTCAAGATCGTGTTCAAAGGCTGAAATAGATTTCTATAATTTACACTATCTATGTAATCCATTAATACTAGCGAAATGGTCAAGGAATATCAGGAAAATACTTAAAAGAAATGGGAATATGGGGCTACAGAATAAAAGACCACACTGCTGATTTACTAAATCAACTATTAATACCTACTGCTTAGATATTTAGCTGTTTAGCAGCCCAAATTATTTTCATAAGGAAATTTCCAGATTACCTTACTTTGCAATACTAGACTACTGAAATATTCCAAAAGTCTTTTAGAGAGTCTGAATTTTGACAGACTCATAGCAAAATCATAAATTGTTTGTTTGAAGTACTATATCTGAAAGTATGATCCTAAGATAGCCTACAGTGAAGACTTTTGCAAAATACTTTCTACACAAGACCAAATAAACTAGAATTTCCTGAAATAAAATGTGGGACCCTAAACTGTAACTGTGCTAGGTATTTCTCTATTAGTTTGGCTAACTATTTTTCCTACTGCATAAATTTTAAGAAAATGGAGTTCAAGCAAGTCACCCAACCTGCTACACATACACATACACACACGTACCAATAAATAGTTTGAACTTGGGGCCTCTTGCTTGCTACTCAGGCACTCTATTTGAGCCACAATCCAACCCATATTTGCTTTGACTATTTTCAAATAGAGTCTAAATAAGAACTTGAATTTATACCTGGGATGACCTAGTCTGATTTTCCTATTTATTTACACTTTCTGTGTGCCTAAATTAAAAGGTATGTGCAACTGTGAGTAACATTTTTAGTTGATCTGGAGCCTTGAATTCTGCCTTGGCTGGCATTGTACCGTGCCTCTCCTGATGATCACCTCACAAGAAGCTAGGATTACAGACATGAGCCAACACCACCCCTGGCCCTTCTATATTTTCATAAAGCTTTCATAAAAGGTTTTCTCTTATATAACAATAAAACCTTATCTTCTTTAATATGGATTTATTTTTCTCTTTCTATATTCTATGACATGAAGCCAATGTACACTTGAATCATATCCAAAAGCATAAGTATAACCTCCTTTGTAACAAAACTTTAATATTGTTTCCAACATTTTTGCCTTCTGTTTATTGTATTTAACTTGAAAAGCTTTCTCAAACCTTGAGAGGAACTTAATGAAGTATAAAACTTAATTAAATGACATTGGAGTAATTCCAGAATGATTCCAGCAATTGAATATCTTTTTAATTTCTCATCAATAGAAAAAATAAGAAAATTTCCCAATTTAAATTTCCTACAGTAAATCTAGAATCTAACTTTTAGACTATAATTTCACACTTACTATATTTCTTCATCTTCTACTAAAAAATTATGGTACACACGTAAGACATGTTTCTAATTGTTTTTATTATATCACATCCCCGACATAGTAAAATAACCTTAAAAGAAAATAGAAGAAATTAGTTTTCAAAGTACAGTTTAGCTTATACTTACAATTTATACATATCATACAATGAAATACTTTATATATATTATAAGATGTGAAAGATGAAGAATATATATTATCAGTTAGAAAACCTAGAGTTTCAATTTTAAAATAAATGATTTTTTTAATATTTCAAACTAATTTCAAAAAATTGGAATGCTCAGAACCTGGATGTAATTGTAGAATGAAGAGTTAGTTCAGAATATTTCTTATTGTATTAGTAATTTAAATAATTAAAATAATTTTGTTAAATATTGATTCAAGATTAAATACATTCTATACTAGAGTTCTCTAAAAAAAAAACTAATGCAGGTGATACAGACAGACAGATGACAGATACAGTATATACACACACACACACATACATTTCTCTAAGAAACTAATTTAACAAGGAGGCTAAAGTCCACAAATAAGCTGTTCATTGATCCAGATGGGTAGTTAAAGACTTCAAATCAAAAGAGCCAATGATCCAGATTCCCACCTGAGTGTAAAGCCTGAGAATCAGAGGAAGTAGGGCCAGAAGATGGATGCTTCAACTAAATAGGCAAAGTTTGACTTGACTTTTTTAATCTACTCAGGCCTATAACAAGTTAGGTGATGACCACCCACTCTGGACTTACTTCACCATTTCTAATAGTAATCTCATATAAAAATACCTCAGCACACAGAAATCATGTTCAACTAAGTGCCTGGGCATCCATATGTCCAGTCTAGTCAACACACAATATTAGCTGCTGCAAAGACAAAGAGAATACATTGGAAAAACCTAAGTAAACATCACAAATAAAACTTAAACTTCAGTCATATTGCCATTAAGAAAAAGAGAGGGCTGGAGGCATAGCTCAAGTGGTAGAGCACCTGCCTAATAAGTGCAAAAGAACTTATGTTTAAACCCTCAATACCACCAATTTAAAACAAAGAAAGAAAGAAAAGAAAAAGAGAACTGCATCTATCCTACTGGTTTCACCCCTTTTACACTAAAGATACCATGAGTTTGTTTAGTAAAATTAAAAATATATGACTGTGAAAGCATTACTACTAGTGGTAGATATTACGGTAGCCAAAATAGAAATGTTATTAGATTCTACTGTATGGAAGGACCTCAAAAAACAACTGGCAAAGATTAGAAAAGTAGTCATGATTACTAAATTTCATAAACCATTAAACAAATCCGTCAATATTTACTACAAAAATATATGTGAAAATGAAGAAATATATTACTAAAAACAAGCAGCAAATTAAAAAAACAATTAACTTTTCATATTAATAGTTACATTCCACAGGAAAAGGTACACGGGAAAGTCTAACTATGTAGTATGTCACTGCATTCAAGAGAGAAGTAAACATAGTAAAATGTTAAAATATGATAAAATCAGATGCTATGGAAAGGTACATTTGTTGTTTATAGTAGAGTCTTAGTTTTATTGTTTTTGAAAACATTTCTAAAAAACTAAACAAACTGAACTCAAGTAATATCAGACATAAAATGAATGATTAATTAATTTTGCAACATACAAACACCATTTGCTATTGTAAACTCTTCAACCCCCTTTTTCATTAATTCATACATGTACTTGAGCATTTTGTTTTATTAATCCCAGCATACGATTATAGATTTGTCAGTAAGCTTTCATTTTAGCCATTTTACCTACCCAGCAAATCTCTATTCACTATATTGTTTTGCTTTATAATGGTTGTAGAGCTTATTTAAATTGTTTCCTATCATTCTTTATGCAGCTAAAATTTCATACCTGGTTTGGCTAGTGTTTAGTAAGGTTAAAAAGGTATTAACCTTCATGGTTACAATACATGCAATTTTGAGTAGTATCAGGAATTTCATCTGAGGAGTTGTCATTTCTTAGGTTTGGTATTTTTATTTAAGTCAACACCACATTTAGGCATCTTGTGCTACAAAATGATAACAGAAATCTGCTTCATAGACTCAGAAGAAGACTATAAAATGCCTTTTAATGTTAAATAAGAAGAGTGTTATCCAGAAAAGGTGTCTAGTGATAGAACGCAGTATCTCAGCTCTGTTCTGCCACTCATCCTCTGTGTGGCCGTAGGCAGCCCACTTCCCCGGTTCCAACCTATGTTTACTCCTGTGGAGATAATGACACCGTCCTGCCACCGCACAGGATTGTCATGAGGCCTAAAAGAAAGGATACATGCGGAAGTGCTTTAAGAATTCTAAACCAGATAAGTGTGTATGTAGGACAGAGGGTACCAAAATCAAACACAGTGACAACAGGGGATAAACCAAAGAAAAAGAAAGAAAAAAGAAGTAACTACACACAGTACATTAAAAACAAACACCCAAAAACCCTCTTGTTTCCATATCTTGGAGCATATTTCAATTAGCCTCATTTTATATGGTCATATGTATACAGCTATCAAGCTATCATGATCCTCTGCTAGGACTATCCTAGACATATACTAATTATTACAAATGAGGGAAACCACAGAGCCTATGTTTCTTTGGGTCTAGCCTACTTCATTTAATATGATTTTTTCCACACATTTATATTTCCTTAGGAATGGGCAATGTCATTGTTTCTGATGGAGGCATAGAATTCCATTGTGTACATATATACCACCTTTTTCTTGACCCATTCATCTACTGAGGGGCATCTGGGTTGATTGTTAGCTATAGTAAGTAATAATGGAATGAGCATAGTTATGCTTGTCGTTTTAGTATGGCTTTATTAGTGATCATGTGGGTAAATGTCCAGGAGTGGGACTGCTGGATTACCTGATTTGGGGAAAGGAAGGGAAATAACAAAATGATGAAACAAAGGACAAAGGGTAAGGCAGCAATGCAACAGCAATACTCACTAAACACTATGTTGGAAATGAACTTTACAACTTGAGGGTGTTGAGGAATCATGGGGGAGGGAAAGTGGGAGAAAACAAGGCAGTGGTAAATTTACTCATTGCCTTACTTATGTAACTGGAACCCTCTCTGTATATCACCTTCATAATAAATTAAAAGAAATAACTCTAAACCATTCCAGAACCTCCTTGGGCTTTCCACAATTCTGATCTGCTAATAAAATTAAATCCCTAAAATTATCTAAAAGAGTGATTAGGATAAATTAAAGACTAGAGAAAAAGTGATGTATATAAAACTAAATGTATCTATTGCAGAAAACATTTCCATGAAAAATAAATTATAGCTAATGACATTGGAGGAAGGAACTGTTAAAACTAGAAGGACTTAAGGGAGGTGCAGAAATTTTTAGAATGATATCTTTCAAAAATTGGTGATTAAATTAACAAAGACATTAGCTGGAACAGAGTGGCAAGATTGAGATTATCAATATTATGGCTTTTCTGAACATAGTATCTCTTTAAAAATATGTCCAAAGGACTGCTGCAGTGCCCAAAAACCTTTCAGGGATTCATAAGGGCCGATCATTCTCATAGGACTATGGGAAATCTGCCTCATGTGCTATGCTAATGTCTGCATATACTACAAAAACATAGATGTAAAAATTGGTGCATTAGCATGTCTAGCTAGGTAACTACCACTTCCTAACACCCCAGCCATCAACTGATGTACTCCTTTATCAATGTGTCCACATGATCCAGTCACCTCTCAATAGCAGCAGCAGCTGGGAACCGATCCTTGAACACATGAGCCTTATGTTTATGTGAAGTGCTAAGCTAGAATATTGTCAACATTTGACCAAAGTAGGTGACCCAGTGAATTAAGGTTTCCTGAATGACTAAACTGGAGGTGATGATATTATGCAAGAGCAAGCAGATGTGTTTAAAGTGCAAAATACACCAATGGATTTTAAAGCAATAAGATACATAAAAGTTCACTGATATAGTTTCAAGTTTCACATTATAAGAATGCCTAAGAAGGACTATTTATTGAGTTGTAATAGAATACAAAAATAAATACTGTAATGATCCAAAGGCATTATTGAAATAAAACTCCATTATTTTCCAACCAATGTAGTAAGCTACACCAATTGAGAGGAGTGGAGTGGTGGAGTCTAAAGGAAATTATCTAGTCCATTATATCTAATTAATGCAATTTGGTTTGGGACAAACATATATTTTGTACTTCTGAGCTGCCATGAAGGTACAGGCTAACGTTTTCTTTGAAGAGACTTTACTAAGAATCCTACCTCTTTCTTTCTTCCCCGATAATTCCTATTTTTATCACCACCTACTTGATATCTCACTTGATTAATAAATTATTTGTAAACAAGCCTCATCTCAAGGTCTCCTTATGAGGAATTCAACCTAATGGCTAGCAAAGGATCATTCAATTTTCAAATTGTCGAGCTCTTTGATATTTTGGTAAATGAGGATCAATTGGGCAATTTCAGAAATGGGGGAGTTAATGTATAATTTCATTTCAGAGCAATATAATCACTGATAATTATGAACTGAAAGGAAGAAGAAAATTTACCTGTAATAACAAAAGTATCAGCAATAACAAAAAATCCTGGTTATAAACCTTGGTTCATTTTTCAGAAAGGGCGTTATCAAGGGAAATATTTTTTGAGCCCATACCAACTCTACCATTCTGCAGGCTATACAAAATGGAAATAATATAGCACAGCATGATGGGACAGAAAAAAAAGATCTCACAGAAAGCACATGTGCATGCTTACAGAACAAGATAATCAATAAAGAAGAAAAGAAAAGCCAGAAGAAAATGAAGGAGGATGGTAGATTGATATCCCTGAAGAAATAGAAAGAACAAAGCACAAAAGATGGCCAGTAAAAATAAATGCAAAAATGTGTGAAGACAAGGGGAGGTGGACAGAGCTGAAAAGACTGTATGAAGTGTTTCCAGGTACCGTACTCCAGCACTGGTAACACAGAATACAGCACATGCCACATACTACTACATACTACCTCTTGGTTCATTTTGCAATCAATCATTTAGGCACTATTTGCACAGTTCTCACACTTCTGCATTATTCTGTTTCTATATCTTCTTTATCCTGTTCCCCTTTTCCTATATTTCAGTTGGTCCCTTAATCAGTATTTTACGAGACCACAAACTTCTGTCTCCTGTCAACACATGTTCCAAAAAAATCAATAAGCAAAGAAAGAAGTAGATATATTACAGAGTACCTGTCATTTTCTTTTGGGCTAAGACTGTAAGGGATAGTTACTTTCAGAGAACCCAAGAGAAAACACTAGTCACAGAAAGCAGTTCTGTATGAAACCAAATTCACCTAAAACTGCCTTTGCCAGTCCCAAAGGACAATGTCATAAAAGGAATCTCAGGGACTATATGTGTGTACAGAAAATCCATGCCTATTAAGAAAAACTAAGTAGAAACATTCAATAACCCTTCTCTCATATTCTGCATAAGCCAGTATGAACCGTTTCACAAACTGCAAGCTTGCAATAAAGAGATAGTACTCAGTACACCTGTGTAAATTGCATATATTAAATATATTAAATAATTATCTTTTTTATGATTAAACTTTATCAATAAATTATCCTTAGTAACAGAATTCTATCATCTATCAAAAATAGGCCATAAAGTAGACCATTTTAAAGTAATTTGC
Organism: Dipodomys ordii; assembly: GCF_000151885.1. Taxonomy (NCBI): domain Eukaryota; kingdom Metazoa; phylum Chordata; class Mammalia; order Rodentia; family Heteromyidae; genus Dipodomys; species Dipodomys ordii. Next base: position 9,595,367 of record NW_012267288.1, on the reverse strand, counting down.
TGTAGTATCTACTACATTTCAAGTAAATCAAAACCTTGGAATGATTTTTGTTTAATATTTTCTATTAATCTGTTGTTATACTAGTTGTTTTTGTAAGGGAGCTGAACACAACATGTTTTGGTTTCAACAGCATGTAGGGATTTCTGAACTGCTTCCATTGAAATTTAGCCCTGGGCCACAAAAATCTATCAAAAACAATGTCAAAACTGGCTTCAGATGGGCTAACTAGGAATTCCCTCATTAAAAGACTGCTTCTGACATAATTTTATCTTCGTGTTAGGAAAAATGCATTCTAGAATACAAAATATTTCTCCTTTAAGTTCAAGAAAAAGCACTATCCTTCACAATGACAGCACATAAATTAAAGCCATAGACCCGAAAGGCTATCAACCTGGGGACCAGAGCACTCAAGATGTGTGCTACAATATAGCACAAAAAGTACTTAACTTGAGCCAAGTCTATTTCTCCATTTGTATCAAGAAACAAGTGGGTTATAAAACCAAATCAGAGCCTCAAGAGAAATCTTTTCATTTATTACAAAATAGCTTCAAATCAAAAAAACATCAATTTTGGAATTATAGTCCAAAGCCAAGAAATATTGGGCTCAAACCACAAGAACAAATATAGTTACCTGATAGTCCTTGGGACCAAATGGCCAAGCCCAATGCAATCCCTCATACTGTATCTCTCAAGAGAGTGCTGGAAGATTAAAAGGATTGGGGAACAAGTTGAAGTACTTAGAGGAGTGTCTACCCTCCAGAAACTGATCATACATTGAGGAAGTGCAGCAACTTTTGTACAATAACCATTTTGTAATAAAGGCAGGATTTATCACCCTAAAATACTGTAAAATAAAAAAAATATTTTATAGTTACTTGCAGAAGGAAGAACTATGATTTATATAGCCCTTGTTTTTATGGATGTTAATTTCCAGGAAAAGGTTTAACAACAGACTTTAGCTATCTTAGGTGAAGACATGTAAATATACTGTAAAAAAAAGTAATGAATACATAAACAGCAAAGACTTATACGTTGTAAAATTGGTCAAAAAAAACTTTATAGTGCAAAAAAGATAAATCAGCGATCACTACCAATCCTGTATTTTATCATTACCTGACAATTTGCCAATACACTGAAGCATTAAAATTTTCTAATTCTTATATTCAATCATCTTTATTACTAAGTAACTTCTCTAACTTCAATGGAAACACTAATTATTAATTATATTAAAAAACTATACATCTAATAATCCTTCATTCTCTTTGAAAATTCAGATCATTATTTTTAACTATAGAAACAGCATAATACTAGAATATAATATTTAATTTTTGATATAATCCCTTTAAAATTTATAGAAATTTAGGATAATAAGCGTTATACTTATATTAGTGATAATACCAGAGTATGAGAATGACAACCAAGATCATCAAGGTAATTGATTTTTTTTCTTATGGAAAATCTCCTTTGTTTTGTTGTGCTGTGTTCTTTAATGGTGCAGATGCTTTTCTGTTTATTTGTTTTGTATAGTACATGATAGGCAAGGACAGTACCACTAAACCATATCCCCAGCTCACTCTCTAGACTTTCACACAGAAAGAGAATTCCTTTTTGTGCTTACATTTGTCCCAAACAGTGGGTAGTATTTCACGCAATCCCTATTCTCCACCATGCACATCCATCTTTGTGAGTCAATATGTGGTTTAAGTGTCAAACATTTTGAGAGGGACTCTAACAATTGATAAAATTGGACTTAGTGACAAGTCTCCAGTCATCCCACTAAAAGAGAGAAGACATTATTCTTCAAATTAAATACAATTTAAATGCTCCATATTATCAATGCACAGCATATATTTCTATTGCAAAGGTAAATTTGGGGTAAGTTTCAATTAGCAGCATTTTTTCACTCACCATTAAAAATGATTCTAAACTCTTTCTAAATACATGGAAATGTTATTTTGGAAAAATGCTCAGAAAAGGCCCAAGTGTAAAGAACTGAAGATTATCTAAGCTTTGGTAAAAGTCTCTTGTGCTACATTTTCTCAGCTCTTAGATGTAATTCTAATAAAGACCTTGGACAGTGTAGTATAGGCTAGCATACAGTTTCTTTTCAGTTTTATGGAACAACAGGGATTTGCAAGCTTTAATAAATTCCCAACCATATCCACAGAAGATCCTCTCTGGACTTCAACAAGTATAAAACAAACAGTAATGAGTTGCTGAGGTGACAGGATATTTATTTGTTATTATGGCATAGGAAAAAAAAGTGCATCCATGGCATTTGTTCTAATCATGAAAATGGGGCAGCTTTTGCTCAACATCCTTCATCACACTATCATGTCAACAACTGATTTAATTAATGTGAAAGATAATTTCTTATCTTGTAAATTATTCATTTTGTCACTTCACAAATACCTTTTGAGGTCTGGTATAAATTCAAACATTAGCAAGGTCGTCTGTGTCTACACCACACAGAAATTTGAGGACTAGAGAAGAAACTCAAAAGGCACAGCAGCAAGATTGTATGCCTGTTTTACCTTTATTTTTCTACATTTTTGATGATAGTGTTAATATACTCATAAAAGTGTTAGTATACTCATAAGCAAAAAATAATTGTACTTCATAGTATAGCTTATGTATTGAAAGAAAATAAATATAAGACAATGTTAATTGTGTTTCATAGGAAACATTAGGTTGAAGTGGTGGTATATATATGTTCAATCAGCTGTTTTTCTCTAAATATTTACTGATCACTATGCAGTTGCCAGACCTTGTGCTACATATTTAAGATTTTTTTGTAATAATATAAAACCTGCTCTCACAGAACTTGTGATTTATTGAATGAATGTGCAAATGGGAAACAGTAATGTAGTACTATCACTAGTACGTATAAAATAACTAATTGAGATGGCTTTGAAAGCAAGCAAGCATATACAAAGAAACCTATCTTCAACTTGAGGTGACTGAAGAAGAATTGAGAAAAACTTCTTTGAAAATAAAATGGTTGGGTTAATAGCAAAACAAGGGGAGCAAATTAATGTAGAAGGAGAAAGACCTGACAAGAACAGTGAAATATATAGATGTCCTATGATATGTTTAGGAATCACACTATCCTTTGGATCTTGAGTGTTCCCCAGAGATCATATGTTAAAGGTTTAATCCTCAAGTTTGTAGCTTTCTTGGGTGGAGTTGGAATGTTAGGACATGTAGAACAGAGGAAAAAAAGGTTATTTGAAACTTAACCTTAAAGGAAATATATAGATAATTATATATAATATATAATTCCATCTCTTCCCTTTCCCTCCTCCTCTCATCCTCTCCCTCTTCTTTCTCAGTCTCTCTCTCCCCCTCACTACTTCCTGCTTTCTGTCTGTCTCTCTCTCTCTGTCTCTGTCTGTCTGTCTTTCTCTTTCGATGTATATACATATACACATACATACATCTTCCTAGTAGTCATGAGATTAGCAGCTCTCTTCAGCACAACTCTCGCCATTATGGACTGTGTACCTCACTATAAGGGAAAAAGCAGTCACCTAATCAACCATGAACTAAAACTTCTAAAAATTATAAGCCCCAAATAAATCTTTCTTCCTTTTAAGTTGATTATTTAAAATGTTTTGTCACAGTGACTGAAGCTGACTAATACAGAGAGGTGGAATGAGAGAAAAGAGAAAAGAAATCATCAATGTAAAAAAATCCATGGAAGCCGAAATGTAGATAATGAAATGAGAATATCAAGATGAATCTGAAAAGCACATCCACTTGGGGACACTGCCCAGGTTCCTATAAGCATAATAAAACTAACAAAGCTTTAATTATACTGCTAATAAAGGGAATTTCTATGTAAGAAAAAGACCATCTATTGCACTAGAAAGTTGTCTATAATTTAAGATAATAAAATACAAAAGAAGTCTCCACAAGCCATGAATTAAATTTATGCTTGCTCCCAGAACTTTATTTGAACTTCAATATTAAGTTCATATTGTTAGTTCAATGATCACAAGGTTCCCACTGTGTGTGCGTGCACACATACATACACACACGCACACAAATACACACACATAAAAATGTGTCTTTCATTTTAGTTTAGCAAATTAAAATAACAGCCTTGGAAATACTGTTGATTTTTATTGTAGAGGAAAATATTTCAATCAAGAAAAATTGGAAATAACCCTTAATCTGCTTTTTGTAGGTTACTTTTAAAGATAATGTGAAAAAAATACTGACTTTGGTAGAAATCTTCTCAATACATTTTAACAATAAGGATAAGATTTTAAGTAACAACTGCTAAGTGGGTAAATATATGTATAAACATGTATGCATATATACACACAAATATATATATATACACACACAAACAAAGATAAAATATTTAGAATATTGATACTAAGAGCTGCTCAGATATCCTTTTACAATAAGATCCCTTGGTCTGTCCACATTTCCAAGTACTTAATAATTGATAACAAACAACACTGATATGTCTCCATTCTACCAATAGCTAAGGTAAAGTATTGTGGAATTTTCCTACTACTATAGTTAATGAAGGAGTGCCAGCGGGAACTTTACTTCAGAATTTCTGCAACATAAAAATTGCCAAATAGCACAATCTCCTTTATTCAACTTTAGCCTTCACTGTTTCATTAAAATGTTTTTATATCATTTTCATTTCTTGTTTTCTTAACGGATCAATTTACATTTCAAAAAACTTTTCTAAACTTTTCTGAATTTTAGCAAGCTATTCCTTTTTTAAATAAAAATGTTTAGGTTTTCAAAATTTCCTCATGAAAATATAGATTAAGGAGCTGGTGCTGTGACTCAAGTGGTAGAGCACTTGCTGTGAGCTCAAGAGCTGAGGGGCAGAGCCCAGGCCCATAGTTCAAGCCCCATGACAGACAAAAAAAAAGAAAGAAAGAAAAAGAAAAACAGAAAAATATAGCTTAAGTGGCTCTGTAGCTCAAAGTGATAGAGCACTAGCCTTGAGCAAAAAGTCCAGGGACAGTTATCTGTCCCTGAGTTCAAGGACTACAATTGACCCCCCCCCAAAAAAAGCCTAATATCTTTTACTATTCGTATATTGCATTATACATTTTAATTTTAACTTCGCTTTTTATTGTTATTACAAAGGTGAAATGCAGACGTTACAGTAACCTAAGACAGGTAACGAGTACATTTCTTTTCAGACAAATTTATCCCTTCCCTCTCTTTCTCCCAGTTTTTCCTCCTGGCTCCTTTGCCTGACAAGTTGGATGGTTCATTTTCAACTAGTAACTATTAGTGATACGTTGGATTACCCTTTGTCCCTCCATTTGACACAGGTCTTCTTTGACTTTCAAAATGCTCAGCTCTTTCTCTTGTAAGGGTATATATAGATGCTCTCCTCTAAACCCTTACCAAAAGAAAAATAAGTCTTAATTACCAGGTCTAGCAGGATGTTGCTTCCCTAAGTGAGGCCTTTTCTCTGTTCACTTAGAATGTGTGTTCATTCTGAATGCCTGCTTGCTTAGGCAAGGCATCATTTCTTTCCCTCACAACAGTTGCCAACTTGATGTGTTTGTTTATTTAATCGGTCTTCCCCAACATAATGCAAGTCCTAAGAGACAAAATATTCATATCTATTTGTCTACCAACAACAACACATATGTTAGGGGTTTGGTAAATATTTATTGACAAATGAATGAATGAATGATGTCTGAATAAAGTGAGCTGATGTAAAGTGAGACAGAGAACCATGAATAAATATGGAGTATAATCTTCATAAAAAGGGTCTACAAATGCAGGCACTTCAAAAATAACCAAAACACTCTTCTGTGAATTTCTCAAGAAATATCATATGATGCAACTGTGAAGTATAATAATTTTCTGTCTAAGGAATACTGCCAAATTTCAGTTTGCTATCTAGGAAGTCAATCTGAATCTTAAGACAATTTGAAATGGAAAACATGAAAAAAGGATCTAAAAAAATAATAAAAATTTGTTTCACACACAAAATATTCAGTATCACAAATCATGCATGGATGGTGGTGGGAGATGGGAAGGAATGGGAAGGGGAAACAAAGAAGGAGGCTACAATGCTTGATAAGAAATGTACTCATTATCTTGCCCATGTAATTGTAACCCCTCTGTATGGTATTTTCACAATTAAAAAGTATATTTACACCTATGTCCTGAGGAGAAATTGAGAATGTGTGAGACCAAAACCTTTCCATCTAAAGAATTTATAAACACCAATAAAATAGGAAAGAAAATTCACTCACTCACCTTCCATGCAATGTGGTTTTGGCATGACAAAACCATGTCAAATCCAGTATCTAGAGAATGCAGCCACCTACCACTGAGCAACCCCCCACCCCAGTCTGATTCCTTCTTGGAATTTTTATATTGTCACACAATTTAACAAATATAGTACTTTGAATAATTTAAAAAAAGCTCACATAACTGTTTATTTGGGATAACATGGAAGGAGAGTTAGCCTATTAGTTGGTGACTTCAAATAATGTAGCATAATAGTCATTATAAAGAAATTGATGCTATAAACTTCCCTCTACGTGATGTGTTAGATACCTCTCACAAATTTTTTTCTGATGATGATAATGACATTTGAACTCAGGACCTTGTGCTTAGTAAGCAATGTGCTTAAAACAAATGCTCCATAGCTAAAGCAACGAGACCTTATTTCTGCTACTGTTGCTGAATTATGGCTGTGGTATTACTAGATTTCATGAGAATTCTGGCCATTGAGGCTGGCATATTCCACACACCTGTCTTAATTAATCATCAAGGTTGGCAAGCTCATTTTAAAAAGAAAATATTAAACATCTTTTTGCTGGGCTGTCAAATATTCACAGTTCTAAGTAGTTGAGAAATAAAATATTGAAGAAGCATGTTTAGGAATGTGAAATAAACAGAAATGATGAGCTTTATCAATCGTTGGACCTGGAAGTTCATTCTAGTTGTATCAAGCTTCTCTCTCTTTTTTTAATTTTTTTTTGGGGGGGTCCAGTCGTGAGGCCTGAACTCTGGGCCTGGGCACTGTCCCTCAGCTCTTCAGCTCAAGGCTAGCGCTCTACCACTTGAGTCAGTGTCACTTCCAGCTTTTTTCTTCTTGCTTATGTGGTGCTGAGGAATCTAACCTAGGGCCTCATGCATGCAAGGCAAGCACTCTACCACTGAGGAACCTTCCCAGCCCCTATCAAGCCTCTCTTAACATAAACTGTTACTCTTTTTTTTACATATGGCCTGGAATGTTGAAAGTAATTGACATCTTTCCTAAAGGGGAAAGGAAGAGAGTGGTACTGACCATTGTAAGTTATCGACCAAAGTCTGCTGTAGAACAAATATCGAAAACAAATAATCACAAAGTCTCTAAATAAGAGTCAGTATTATACACAGGTATAGAAATCTTGCCTTATTTCGTCATTCTCTTAGGGAGCTGTGCACATATAAATCCACATTTGCTTATAATAAAGTATTAATTCTTTAAAGTCAAATAAAATATAGTATTTACATTTCTTAGGTCTTTGGGGTTTAAGGGGGTGGGGGAGAGGAAAAGTACAATCTTAGCAAAAAAAAAAAAGCAGTAATTTCTTTCTTTCTTTCTTTCTTTCTTTCTTTCTTTCTTTCTTTCTTTCTTTCTTTCTTTCTTTCTTTTTGTTGGTCGTGGGGCCTGAACTCTGGCCTGGGTACTGTCCATCAGGTCTTCAGCTGAGACTAATGCTCTACCACTTGATCCTCAGCCCCACTTCCGGCTTTTTCTGCTTATGTGGTGCTGAGGAATCCAACCGAGGGCCTCATGCATGCAAGGCAAGCGCTCTACCACTGAGCCACCTTCCCATCCCCCAAAGCAGTAATTTCTTTAATGT